>NC_137704.1:12656001-12960946 GCF_964034855.1 Anser brachyrhynchus
ATTCCTCTAAACCAGCTTCTTCTTTGAAGCATCTAAGTGAAGCCAGAGACCATTCTCTTTGAACATTGAATGGAGATAATGGCTTAAAGACCTAATTAGGCTTCAAGATGCAACATCTACATCTGAGCAAATCACATCAGGCTGGGTTTAGTGGAGAGAAACAGGGCTTGCAGTCCCCAGTTCATCCCAAAGGACCCCTTCTGGTCAGTCTATGAATCATGGCCAAACAGGGCCTATGTATCTCCTAATTATAATGAGGACTTTCAGTGACTAGCTTTGATGGAGGTAGTTACTCTGTAAGTCTATAAAATGAGGGGAAATGAATCTCATCCAAAGCCTCAGTTAGAGCAAACATGACTTTAGTCATGTCCTTGCAACCCTCCCAACTCTACTGTCACCACAGTAGCTCTGTCTTTCAAACACCACTGTCACAGGAAAGCTTTGAACAGTAGCTTCTGACCAAACTGTAGGGATCTCTCTGTATTGTGGGACACATTCATTGCCTGTGTTTAAGCTGGAGTAAGATTTCCTTCCTCCTGAAGTCTTTAGCTTGGGCTCATCCCACCCAGACGTAAGCACTCAGCTTAGGAATCTATTTTCTCTAAACTCTGCAAAGACCATGGAGGTGAAGAGGAACAATGACTCTGCTTAGCTAAGGTCTCAATGGGCCTTACTCTCCAAAGGCTACAAAGGAGACCTAGAACATCTCAGTAAGTCAGTTAGGCCAAGTGAACAACGCATGAAAAGCTTCTTTGTGGCTGCTTTCTTTCATGAGTGGTAACCCCAGAATAAGACTGAGACATTTAATGGCAATCTGCTCATATCTTCCATCCCTACTTAACTACAACACACAGCCTTGCTAAAGATCAACAATGTCCCTTGCATCTGGTTCTATTTTTTCAGCTATTCCTATTTTGTTTTCTCCACACAGGGCTGTATCATTGCTGAGACCTGATAGCCATAAACCTGAGGCTCTGGAGATAAGCAAGGCTGTACTGCCAAGACTGCTAGATCATTTTTTGAGTGTTTTTTTGCTGGTGCAAACTGCCCTGGTGTCAATGGGAGATGGATCTCTGCTCTTGCTAGTGAATATTTCTGTGACAAAGTCAAGCTGTTATGTGGAGAAGAATTTGTGTCCAGCTGTACAACAACCTGTTGTACTGTCCAAAAGACTTTAAGAACTAAGGATGTGCAGATGATCTTTAAAACTATGCAGCTCCTGTGCTCTGTGACATGCACTGTATAGTCTAGGGAATGCTAGGTTTGTGCAGCACCCTGTACACACCTCTCAGGGCATTTGCCTGCTGTCAGGGTATGAATGTATCTGCTCAGCTTCCAAGTAAAACCAACAACACATGCAACATTGCTCTGTGTCTTCACAGGAGCACAAAATTGGCCCAACACTGTATCATGCTGCACTGCCAGGCTGATGCTCTACTCCTTCCGCTCCATACATACACTGCCTTCTATTTCTCATTATTTGCACTGTGTCCCTCCCCCTAATCCCTTCTAGCCAAGTCTCCATGGATCTTCTCCATCCCTTTTTCCGTGCTGGCTTGGAGGCACGGAACCTCTCCCTGAAGGAACTCAAAAGCCCTCACTTCTTCCAGCGCCAAAGCGACAACCTCCTGTGCTCACACCGAAGTTCACGGCTGAACATTGCCCACCCCATATGTAGGTTTCTTCACCTTTATGCAGTATCCATTAGCCTCTGTTTGCACACCCATCCAAAACTGCAGTCAGGATCCTGTCCCTCTGTCTGTTGGAGCCTGTGCCCGAGAGTAATTCTAGCAAGGTGGTGGAGATATTTTTCCTACAGGTAACAGTTCTTTACAGCTATTGCCTCTGAGGCTGATCAATATTATTTAAATTCCAACCTGTGTTTTTCTCCCTTGCCTTTCTTCTTGTTTCTATAGCAATTTCTCTCTGTGTTTAATGCCTCTGCACCAACTTTCTCCCAGTGCTGGATGGCTCTGCCTCCCCTCTGTCCCAGCCCTTCTCCTCACTATGCCCAGACACCAACCTGCACAGATATCCCCTTCTCCAGCCCCTGCCCAAACTGCCCGGCGGAGGTGGAGGAAGGAGGCATGGCTCTCCAAAACTTGCTCCATCCCTGCAACAACCACTGTAATAAGGCTGTCGTGGGGAGTCCGAGATCAGGAGCCCAAATGTCTTAGAGCAGGGAGGGCAATGCAGCGAAGAACTTTGCATCCATGCTGGGATTAAATGAAGCCTGATCATTTATCCTAGAAATCAATGCATTTACCTGGGCTCTTGGGGTGCTGTTTTTAGGAGGAAAAAAAAAAAAAGAAGAAAAAAAAAAGGAATGTTTTTGTCAGATGCTTCAGTTCTAAGATCTGAAGGTTAAAAAGGAGACAGCATATATGAATCTATATATACATGAATATGCACACATACATATTATACATACATATACATACAGAGGTACTATATATACATACATATCAACAGACACAATTACACATATACAGACAGAGAAGCTAATGTGATCTAACAGGGAGATGGGAGTCCAGCATTTCAAATGCTAAAGTTTTCTGTTTTCTTTTTTTTTTTAAGATGCTTGATGTCCCTGCCTCATTTTTCCCATTTATAAATTAAAGGTGACGATAAAAATTAGCTTTTAAATTGTAATGCCCTTCTTTCAAATAATTGTATAACTTACTTGCTATGCAGTGTTGTTACTAGGATTGTTCTCATTTAACTATCATAGAATCATAGAATATCCTGAGTTGGAAGGGACCCATAAGGATCATTGAGTCCAACTCCTGGCACCACACAGGTCTACCCAAAACTATGTTACATTAAGAGCTGGTTGAAAAATGACAATTATTTTCCAGGGGAAAATCGTCATTATTTTGGCTTTCTTTCCTGTGAATATTTTAGTTTTAAAAAAAAATAAATTAAAAAAATGGGGAGGCGGCTAGTGGAAGAGATTAATTTTTGTCTTTTTTTAATCAATCTGAAAACCAGTCCATTTTTAACAGAAATTTAACAGAATTGTAACAGAAATTTAGTGTTTTGAATGCCAACATTTTTAATCAAGACAGTTTTTTTTGTTTGTTTGTTTGTTTTTGTGCTGTTGGCATTTCTTTTTTAATCTACTAGAATGAAAATTTGCTGTGGAAACATCCAGTCTGGTCAAAATGTCACTTTTTGGTCACCCCCTCCTCCCCCAACCAGTTTGATGAGAAAATGTCAAGCAGCAATAGCTGTGTCACCTCTGATTTATCTATTTTTCTAGAGCCATTAGTCTCAAGCAGCGGATGAAAAAGCACCGCAACAGAGTGGCTGCTCCTCAGGAAGCCAGCCCGGTCGGTCAGAAAATGTCACTGGTTCCCCACGCGGTGTTGCTTTTTCTTGCCCTGTCCCTGAGTGGTGGCAGGAGAGGTGGGCACAGCATGATGGGGATCTCAGGGGGACACCCTGAAGGAGATGTTTAGGTGTGGAGAGGGATGGAGAGTTGGGGCTGGGGGTGGGATGGCTTCAGATGGAGCAGGGACACAGTGGTGGGGAGCAATGGGTAAGGACTGAATGGTCACAGCCCTCCTCATCAATGCCTGGAATTTATTTGCTCATGCAAATCTATGGCTATGTAGCCATAGATCCTGTTCCTCTCTCAGCTGTGTTTTACCAACCAAGAGCTTTGCAGACAAAGGTCAGTGCAATAAACTCAGGCCATTTTGGGAAGCAGGGCAGTAGCCGTGGTAAAAGTCAAATGTATGTCATGTGGCTACTCTTCTGGCAAAGCCTGTAGCCTCTTCCGCTTCTGCTGGCCATCTCAACAGGGCCCGTGCCCCGAGGAACACGTGTCCTGCCTCATACAGGTCAATCACTCCTCCTTTTGCTGCTGGTGAACATTAGGTGGGAGAGGAAATTAAGCTGTGTGGAAGCTACCTTTCTGCACTCCCCCCTTTCCTTTCTTCCCACCAGACAACAGCACCTCCTGGGATGATCTCAGGAGCCCTAAATAAGTCCAGCCCCTGGATCTCAGCAGGCAGGGTTATCCTGCATGTGACCTCTAGGCAGGTTGCCTGATACACCCTACCTGGGGCTCGAGTGCTGGCCATGAGACATGATAACCCACAGCTGCCAGCCAGCCTGGGGATGAGGAATTTTGTCTGTAAATCCTCACCGGGAGCAGGACACAGTCACTGGGGGGGGTGCTTGTGTGGCCTTGTGGCCAGGAAATGAGGAGACCCCAGCTCTCCTCCCAGCTGAAGCCCCTGGCACGGGTCCCCAACGTAGGGTGGCAGGGGCACCCAGTGCCCCATGGTCATGCAAGACTGCCTGAGGGCAGCAAACACCCACGTTCATTCAGAGGCAGCCCCAGCCCTGCAAGGCAGGACCTGTACCCTGCAGCACATCCCATGCAGCCTCAGCACTCACGGGTCCACTTCCCTGGGACCAGGTGAGACTTTACCCATCTTCTGCCAAGCCTGTTCAGCACCTCTCCTAGTCTCTGAATCCCTCCAAATCAGAATGCAGCCAGGAACACATACTCCCAGCTTGCAACACTCAATTACTCCTTCTGATAATTTTTTTTTTGTCTGCAGCTTCAAATTACCTTCAAGGTGCACAGAGCAATTAGCTAAAACTATTTCCTGCTTCGTTTTACTTGCACTAAAACTCTAATGCACCTCCAGCGAGGAGCAGTAAGGTGGAAATGGGTGCCCCAAATATTTCAAATTGATTAAAGCCCAGGATGACTCAATAAGCTTACACAGTTCTATTAATTATTAACATTTATTAATTTTTGTTAAAAAATAACCCTTCCCAAAGCCACATTCTATAAGATGTTTCTGAGAAAGGCTACTTTCACTAAGGAGATGATAACTCTAAGTTTGAGAAAGATAGAACAGGAATCCCTCCATATAGTTGGATCGGTTTCCATCTGAAGAATTCACAGCTCTTGGCAAATTTTAGTATCTCAGAATTTGATTCTGAAAACACTTATGTGTGTGACTGATGTATGTGACTTACCTATGTGACTCATTTCACTGCTTTAGCTGAGGTATTATATAAATAATATTCTAATTCAGAGCTGGATCACGTGTTTGTTCAGTCTTTCCTGGTTGAAAATGCAGGTGATCAGTCAAACTCTATGATTGCTAAGAAAATAATCAAAACTTTTTCTCTGAGAATTTAAAAAAAAATCCAAAACAAAACAATTTTTTTTTGAAAGCACTGAAAAGCAGTGTGCTAATTTCTTCATTCCTATGGTGGCTGGTTCAAAGTACTTTGAAAAAATATTGACAAGAAACTCCAAATTCCACTTGTATTCAGTGAAGAGTGTGTGAACAGTTTCAGACCTTTGGGTTTCTGATTCACTGTCACCTCAGACAGCCCATGCTAAAGATGCCTGTCCCCTTGTGCCTGCAGCTACTATGCTGGCTGGGAGTGCTACCATCCTTGAGCTCAGAGAGCTGAACCTCAAGGCTGGACCCCTTTAGCTCTGCCACTTTGCATGGAATCCCTCCATTCAACCCATTTTATTCAAAATCAACCTGTGTGTCTTAAATGGCTGAAACAGCAGGTCATTGCTGGTCTAGCTGACTTTAAACATGAAAAAAGGCTACTGCACGAGACATTTAGCTGGCAGGAGCAAGGTGGGGGGGAGACACTGAGCAGCTGGAGGTGGAGGCTTAAGTGTGGCTATGACCATGAGCTGTAGAGGGATGTCCAATGCCCTAGCCTTGCACCGTAGCTGGGTAATTTATTTCCCTAATGTTAATATTAATGGTCTCATTGGTTTGGTATTTAGAAAAATACTGTAGTCATCTGAGGTCCTGAAATTTTGTCTATGGGCCTCAAAAGAACTGCAGAAAGGATTAATGCTTATTTTTTATTTCTAAGACTATAATCTATATATCTCATTTAGATTTATTTATTTATATATTTTTTTATACATTTTTAGTGCCAATGTGACAAAGACATTGTGAAAGGTGACCGCAAATGGACTTTGGCAGTGAGAGCTTTCATTAGCCAATATATTTAGAGAGGGATGCAAGATGTTCTCAGGTCTCTTCCTTCTTCCATTTCTCAGCTCTCAAATGCACTTGTTAGCTTGGGTAGCAACTGAGGCTTGCGTGTTATATGGATGTGCTTGGGAGGAACAAAGCTGAGACCAATGAGCTCATTTCACATGGGCCATGATGATGTCAGATGAGTAGGATTTCTGTGCTGCAAAGAATTCAACAAATTTCTCACCGATCTCGTACAAATGACAGGCTTGTGTTAGCCTAATCTTTATGCTCTTCCCAGTGCCCAAGGGCTGGGGATTTACCTGAGTGAGGACTGGTGGTGGGGTAGCGTGGGATGGTGTACATGTCTCATCCACCTCCATGGCTGTGGATGCTAGTGAATGTGGGGTCTACGACAAATGTCAGAAAGATGCTTCCATCTCTGCAACCCTCTCTCCCTCTCCCGTACTCCCCAAGGCAAGAACAACCTCTGACCAGCTTCGGAACAGCTCATGTCTGCAACTGATTCTTACACAATCTTGAGGGAAATTGAAGGTGCTCAGTCTCTTGCCAAAGGGCACATTGAGAAGATGAGTCTCTGAAAAAGAACCCATCCCCTTGCTGCTGGTCCATTCATTTGCTTGCTCTGAAGCAGGGCTCTGGGAAGGCAGGTACTGGCTCCTCCTTCCCCATGGGAATACAGGAGAAGGGGAAAAAAATCATTTCACAGCTAGTCTGCCCCAAACAAGAAAAGGTTCCTGACACCAAAAAACTAATCAACGCTGAAAGCTTATGAGGTCAAGGTTTCCCTTCTCCATTATTCTTTTGATTTTTTTCTGACTGGCTGGGACTTGAGCGCTGCCCTGGCAAGTCTATAAATATAAAAGCCTTTCTCGCTGTCCTCTGGAGCACACCAAAGACCATTTGAATATCTGTGGGGAGAAGTTAGAACTAAACCAAACAAATGCAACTTGAAAAAAACAGCTTGTTCAGCCAATCTTCAAGTGTTGACCATAAATTGCTGTGAGTCAGACCCAAGAAGCTTGTCTCTGCTCAACGGGAAATGGGAAAGGCAGCTCTCTCTCCCAAGAGCAGGCCCTCTGGATTCAGTGTCTCATGTGAAGACACATGGCCAGGAATGCTAATGCCAAGCAACTCGCCGAGCTGGTAGTGGGACGTGAGCTGTGCCTTAAGGAGGCAGCCTGGGACCATCAAGGTTGTTCTTTGAACACTTGGGCTGCTGTGAGCTCCTCAGGGCCTGTGCATCCTCCCCTGTGCTCCATGAAATGCTGCTAAGTCTGCTTGGGTGGCCATCCTGATCACAGCTGGTTGGAGCTTCCCTGACCCAACAACCAAGAAGATCTCAGCCTTTGCAGTCATTTCCACTGGCACCTACAGAGTGTAAAACACTACAGAAGCCAAATGAGGAGCATGTATAAATCCCCTTCGTATGGAGAGGAGATGACAGACAATCTAGGAATATCTACACGCTCAGACTGGTGCTGAGGATCTCTGAGGGCTCTTCCCGTGCTCTCTGCACTGCAGCACAGGGAACTTAGCAGCCTTTTATTGGCAAAGGCAAGGATGCTTCCTCCATGTTGCCTATCCCTGGGCTCTCTGTGCTCCTTCGGTGTGTACACTTGCTCTATAAGAGGCTCTGTTTGATAGAAAAGGGGAAAAGAAGAATGTCCCGTTCCCTACCGAGGCTTGAGAATCAAGAATCATAGCTGCAGCGCAAGCTTCTCTGATGGATTCTACCTCAATGAAATGAAATTAAGATTTCAGCAAACAAGCCCCAATTCCATGGTACCAGTAGAACAAATGACATCTGATAATTGCTAACTCCTTTTGCTTATTCTTTGCTCTGTTCACCCCATCAGTGTCTCCAGATTATATTTTCAGCTGAGTTTAATGAACGCCATTTATTAAACTAACACCAGGGTTCTGCTCTGGCCTCAGACAGATGTGCCTGATAATATCAATCATTTTGTTCAATTGGATTATTCTGATGAAGAGCGGATCCCCGCCACCCCGCAGAGCACAAACAAATGGGGAACAGCTCGCCTCCAGTTGTGACCAGCCACTCGCGTTCATTAGGAGGCAGCTCCAGGCTCTGCAGGCAGCTTGGCAGGGTGGCGTCCCTACTGTTCCCATCAGCTGGTGCTTCTTCTCCTCTCCATATCCCCCTCATGTACAGAGAGAGCCCAGATCTTAGTGTGGCCTGAGCATCCTTGACAGGACGTATCACCACCACCTTTCCTGTGTCTACCCGCTGCATGGGCAACAGGATTCACCTTCTCCTTTGTCACAATGTATGGTCCTTACCTGAATACACGCTAACCCCCCCCCCAAATATGTATTCTTCCCTGCCTAGTGTGTGACACCTGACCTCTTTTACATTGACACCTGAGAAAATGTAGACTACTTAGTTCCTATTGATCCTTCTTTACTCTGATCTCCATTTTTTGGGGCAAAAGGACAGGGATGATATGTTTTTGAAGGCTTAAGGTAGTGTACGAGTCAGAGAAAAGGGATAAAATCCATCTGAAATCTCCCAGACAGAGGTTTCCTCAGTTTATGGCTTGGGATTTTAGTGTTGAAAATTTTGGGTCAATCTCTGTAAAATGTTGTGTTCAGGCACCAGGCATCCATCTATCTGTCTATATCAATACAAATTCTATCTTCTGTGAACCATAAAACTCCTAGCAGAGGGACATTACTACTTCTCACATCGACAGAACATACTGAGCACACCTAACTTGGAGAAAAATTACAGAGGCACTAAGATCAGAAGAGAAAAGCAGATTTCTACTCCCTGACTGTAAGTGGCCAAATCCCACAACAGATCTTTACTTGGCACAAATTATTATTGTTCCATTAATTTTTTTTTTCCCAGCTGAAGGAAGGCCCACCATTTCCAAAGCTACCTTTGATCCTCAGCGCAGCTCTTTCTACACTGTTTCTGAAGGAAGAAATTCCTTTCATTTTAATCCTACATAACACCCAGAACTTACTTCCAGGAATCTCTGATGAGTGCCAGAAGCCAGACTGTCTGAAAGTGGGGCTTTTCTGAAAGAGAAAAGGCCCCAAAGCCAACCATGGTGCCAATCCATGTGCCATTGCTAACAGTCCTTAAGCAAGCTTCTCAACAAAGCCATCTACTGAGGATTTCATGCCTAAGTTCAGGTTTAAGTTTCGGAATGCTTCCCTAGGAGCTCAGTATTCCATTACTTCTGATCAGGATCTGTGCACCTGTCTCTAAATTGCATTACACTGGTATTAATGGGGAACAGGAAAAAGACCTGTATGAATTCCTGATGGGATTTTGTTTAACGTTTTGTTTTTAGCCAAGTAATGCACTTGTAAGCTGAGAGGAAGACAGAAAACCCTCAAATACAACCCCTCCCCTCTTATCAATGCACCAAATCTCTTAAGAATTGACATATAAGATCCCAGTTTCCTAGAGCCGTTGTTGCACTGCCTGCCTGCCTGGCTCCCCTTCCCAGCACCCTTTCTAACATGGTGTAGCAATCTGTGCCATGCAAGGACAACGCACAGAGGAAAATAAAGAGCATGGAATGCATTCACTTGTTATATGTCACAGAAGACGGGATGCAGCATCTGCCAATGACTGGAGATGTCTCCTCAAGAGGGGAGGAAAAAAGCCAATCTCACAGAATCACAGAATCACAGAATTGTCTAGGTTGAAAGAGACCTCCAAGATCACCTAGTCCAACCTCTGACCTAACACTAACAAGTCCTCCACTAAACCATATCACTAAGCTCTACATCTAAACGACTTTTAAAGACCTCCAGGGATGGTGACTCAACCACTTCCCTGGGCAGCCCATTCCAATGCCTAACACCCCTTTCAGTAAAGAAGTTCTTCCTAATATCCAACCTAAACCTCCCCTGGCGCAACTTTAGCCCATTCCCCCTCGTCCTGTCACCAGGCACGTGGGAGAATAGACCAATCCCCACCTCTCTACAGCCTCCTTTAAGGTACCTATAGAGAGCGATGAGGTCTCCCCCGAGCCTCCTCTTCTCCAGGCTGAACAATCCCAGCTCCCTCAGCCACTCCTCGTAAGACTTGTTCTCCAGACCCCTCACCAGCTTCATTGCCCTTCTCTGGACTCTCTCGAGCACCTCCATGTCCTTCTTGTAGCGAGGGGCCCAAAACTGAACACAGTACTCGAGGTGCGGCCTCACCAGAGCCGAGTACAGGGGGACAATCACTTCCCTAGCCCTGCTGCCCACACTGCTTCTTATACAAGCCAGGATGCTGTTGGCCTTCTTGGCCACCTGAGCACACTGCTGGCTCATATTCAGCCGACTATCAACCAGTACTCCCAGATCCTTCTCTGCCAGGCAGCTTTCCAGCCACTCATCTCCCAGCCTGTAGCTCTGCTTGGGGTTGTTGTGCCCCAGGTGCAGGACCCGGCACTTGGCCTTGTTGAACTTCATACAGTTGGCCTCAGCCCATCGGTCCAGCCTATCCAGATCCTCCTGCAGAGCCTTCCTACCCTCGAGCAGATTGACACACGCACCTAACTTGGTGTCGTCTGCAAACTTACTGAGGGTGCACTCAATCCCCTCATCCAGCTCATCGATAAAGATATTGAAGAGGACTGGCCCCAGTACTGAGCCCTGGGGGACTCCACTAGAGACCAGCCTCCAACTGGATTTGACTCCATTCACCACAACTCTTTGGGCCCGGCTACCCAGCCAGTTTTTAACCCAACGAAGCGTATGCCAGTCCAAGCCCCGAGCAGCCAGTTTCTTCAGGAGAATGCTGTGGGAAACGGTGTCAAAAGCCTTACTGATGTCAAGGTAGACCACATCCACAGCCTTTCCCTCATCCACTAAGTGCGTCACTTGGTCATAGAAGGAGATCAGGTTTGTCAAGCAGGACCTGCCTTTCATAAACCCATGCTGACTGGGCCTGATTGCCTTGTGGCCCTGCAAGTGCCGCGTGATGACACTCAAGATAATCTGCTCCATGAGCTTCCCTGGCATTGATGTCAAACTAACAGGCCTATAGTTTCCCGGGTCTACCCTCCGGCCCTTCTTGTAGATGGGCGTCACGTTTGCTAGCCGCCAGTCGACTGGGACCTCCCCTGATAGCCAGGACTGCCGATAAATGATGGAAAATCCATCATCCTTATCCAGCAAAGAGAAATCTGAAGCCTGTGGGTTTCATGATGTTCACACTGGGCTCAGAAACTGGCCCAGTGGCTTCCCAGTGCTTAGAAATCAACGCAATGAAAACCTATTTTCTTTTTGCAAAATCTGCTGTTTAACATCTGTATTTACAATCTGATTTGTATAACAGCACTTTATCATGGCAACCAGGGTCCTGGTCCACAGCTCACCCAAATCATCCAAAAGGTGTCTGTTGGCTTCAAGGACCAGGCCTCACACAGACAGAAGTCTCAAAGACAGCCATCTCCTTGCTATGAGGATTTTAAAGAGCTGTTCCAGGCTTGAAAATAGTGTATTTCCCAGACTTGAAGTGAAAGTTGCTTTTCAGTTCAAGAAGAAATGACCATTCCAGCTCTGTTTCATTGCTGGGACAAAGCATGAGGCAGCTGGGAAACACAGACAGTCGTGCTGAATGAGCAATCGCCTATCTCGGCATGAGACGGGTACTTCAGACAGACCAGCTGCTGGATGTGTCTTACACAGTGTCCTGGTTCCAGTTAGGACAGAGTTAAGTAGCTCATAGTAGCTGGTAGGGTGCTATGTTTTGGATTAGGATGAGAAGAGCGCTGATAACATGCTGATGTTTTAATTGTTGCAGAGCAGTGTTTACACCAGGCCAAGGACTTTTCGGCTTCTTGCTCTGTCCTGCCAGCGAGCAGGCTGGGGGTGCAGCAGGAGCTGGGAGGGGACAGACCCAGGACAGCTGACCCAAACTGGCCAAAGGGGTATTCCATACCATCTGACGTCATGCTAAACAATATATAGGGGTGGCTGGCCGGGGTGGGGGGGCCGGCTGCTCGGGGATAGGCTGGGCATCGGTCAGCGGGTGGTGAGCAATTGCATTGTGCATCACTTGTTTTCTTACACATTATTATTGTTAATACTATTACCATTATCACTATTATTATTATTATTGTTATTATTATTTTCCTGTCTTAATAAACTGTCTTTATCTCAACTCACAGGCTTCACTTTCCCGTTTCTCTCCCCCCATCCCAGAGAGGGAGGGGGGAGGGTGAGCGAACGGCTGTGTGGTGTTTAGCTGCCAGCCGGGTTAAACCACAACAGTCTTTTTGGCGCCCAACGTGGGGCCCGAAGGGTTGAGATATCGACAAATCTGACCAGAGTGTGTTAAACTAAAATTGGTATAAGTATTGGACCTGCTTAATAGTTGCTAGTCACGATGTTGATTGCCTTAATCTCCAGTCTGCTGTACCTGTATTCCAAATTGAGTTTTATGGTGCGTTACTTTCTGTATGTGCTCCCTGTTGCACTGTTTATCCTTTCCGGGCCCTGGTTTAAGATTGTTATGGTACTGTGCGGTGTAACAATGGCTTATGAAATGATGAAATATCTGGTCACGACTTTAACCTGGTATTTGTACTCAGCACTGACGTCGACTCTATACTTTGGAACCCATATCTCGGAAACTATTAGCAATTACACCTATTGCCTGTTTTCGTTAGGGAGCCAATCTGTGAAGGGGACAGGGGAAGACATGTTTCCCTACCTGTTCACTCTCCCTTTCTCCTTCACCACCACCCTCTTATCCCCCGAGTTAGTTACGGTGGTTCTCCGAGATGTTGAATATCCTTGGGATACTCAGACCAGCCTGCTCTTGTTGTTATGTCTCCTGAATGCGCTTCAGATTTTGTGGAGGGTTAAACAACTACTTAGGAATCTCATCCGGAGATCTGTCTTGAGGCGGGATAGTTGCGAGTGGCAGGGAGTGTGGGAGGATATGGGCAGGTTTCTAGAGCAGTGGTCACCTCCAGTGTTTTGGACATTCACCCCTGAACAACTGCAAAATCCTAAAAAGCTGGCAGAATGCTTGAAAAAAAGGTGTCATGACTCTGGCAGTTCCAAAGTGACACAAATCACTGTAGCGTGCTGGGGTCTGGCTTGTGCCTATCGAGCTGCAATTGATGTTATTAGCAACCTAGCTCCAGCTCCTGCAGCCGCTCCAGCTGCAGCTCCTGCAGCCGCTCCAGTTCCAGCTCCTGCAGCTACTCCAGCTCCAGCTCCTGCAGCCGCTCCAGTTCCAGCTCCTGCAGCTACTCCAGCTGCAGCTCCTGCAGCCGCTCCAGTTCCAGCTCCTGCAGCTACTCCAGCTGCAGCTCCTGCAGCCGCTCCAGTTCCAGCTCCTGCAGCTACTCCAGCTGCAGCTCCTGCAGCCGCTCCAGTTCCAGCTCCTGCAGCTACTCCAGCTGCAGCTCCTGCAGCCGCTCCAGCTCCTGCAGCCGCTCCAGTTCCAGCTCCTGCAGCTACTCCAGCTCCAGCTCCTGCAGCCGCTCCAGCTCCAGCTCCAGCTCCTGCAGCCGCTCCAGTTCCAGCTCCTGCAGCTACTCCAGCTCCAGCTCCTGCAGCCGCTCCAGCTCCTGCAGCCGCTCCAGTTCCAGCTCCTGCAGCTACTCCAGCTCCAGCTCCTGCAGCCGTTCCAGTTCCAGCTCCTGCAGCCGCTCCAGCTCCTGCAGCCGCTCCAGCTCCAGCTCCTGCAGCCGCTCCAGCTCCAGCCCCTGCAGCCGCTCCAGCTCCTGCAGCTGCCCCAGCTCCTGCAGCTGCCCCAGCTCGTGCAGCTGCTCCCACTCCTGTGGCTGGGTCAGAGAAACGAGCTGTAGCAGTGCAAGTTGACCCCGCAGAGGGTATCCCAACCCCTGTGGCAGACCCTGTGTCTGGGTCAGAGAAACGAGCTGTAGCAGTGCAAGTTGACCCCGCAGAGTGTATTCCAAGCCCTGTGGCAGACCCTGTGTCTGGGTCAGAGAAACGAGCTGTAGCAGTGCAAGTTGCCCCTGTAGACAAGGTGAAAAAATGGTATAGAGGCTCAGGTCGTTTAAAACGCAGACAGTCTTCTGCTAAGTCTGGGCGAAGTGAAGACGAGGCTGGGCCATCAAAGGTGCAGGAGACTGAAGATGAGGATGAGGATGGCGAAAAATCAACAGTAACTACCCGGACTCCATACCAGCCATCAAAGGTGCAGGAGACTGAAGATGAGGATGAGGATGTCGGAAAATCAACAGTAATTACCCGGACTCTATACCAGCGTGAGCTACGAGATGTGCGAAAAGATTTTGGTCGCTGTATAGGCGAGCAGCTTGTCACCTGGCTGCTCCGGTGCTGGGACACGGGAGCCAATTATGTGGAATTGGAGGGCAAGGAAGCCAGGCGGCTGGGATCCCTTGCTAGGGACGCATGCATTGACAAAGCAATTGGAGATGGAGCACAATCTCGCAGCCTCTGGAGGCGTCTCCTGTCAGCTGTGAAGGAAAGGTATCTCTTCAAGGAAGAACTTGTATGTTTACCAAGCAAATGGACCACCATGGAGAAGGGAATTCAGTACCTGAGGGAATTGGCCGTATGGGAAGTAATTTATAAGGACCTAGATGACGCACAAACATCCACAGATCCAGATGCAGTCCAGTGTACACCACCCATGTGGCGGAAGTTTGTACGGAGTGCCCCATCATCATATGCCAACTCATTGGCAATACTAGCCTGGAAAACGGAGGAGAATCCCACAGTGAATGAAGTGACTAAAATACTCCGGCAGTACGAAGGAAATCTCTCCTCTTCCCTAAAGGCCTGTGTCTCAGCTGTGGAGAAACTCTCTGAAGAGGTCCACCAACTTAAAGAGAATTTATCTTCCCCTCCACCTGAACGAACCAGTGTCCACCAGCTAAAAGAGAATGCTTTAGAGAAACTTTCTGAAAAGATCCACCAACTTGAAGAAAGATTATCTTCCCCTTCACCTGAACGAACCAGTGTCCACCAGCTAAAAGAGAATGCTTTGGAGAAACTTTCTGAAAAGATCCACCAACTTGAAGAAAGATTATCTTCCCCTTCACCTGAACGAACCAGTGTCCACCAGCTAAAAGAGAATACCTTGGAGAAACTTTCTGAAGAGATCCACCAACTTAAAGAGAGTTTATTTTCCTCCCCACCTGTACAAACCAGTGTCTCAGCTATTAGGGGTAAACGTTCATCTATGCAAGGAAGACAATATGGTGGGCACACACACCGCGCCACCCTGTGGTTTTACCTACGTGACCATGGAGAGGACATGAGAAAATGGGATGGAAAATCTACTGCGACCCTAGAGGCACGGGTACGTGAATTGCAAAGGAAAACAATTGGGAAAAAGGAGTTCTCTGAAAGGTTTGCTGCTCCAACTTCCAGCAGGCAGTCCTTTAAACACAGAAATGAAGATTCTGACCAGGACTAGAGGGGCCCTGCCTCCAGCCAGGGGGAGGAAAGGGACAATCGAGTTTATTGGACTGTGTGGATTCGATGGCCTGGCACGTCAGACGCACAGAAGTATAAGGCTTTGGTAGACACCGGTGCACAATGTACTCTAATGCCATCAAGCTATAAAGGGCCAGAGCCCATCTGTATTTATGGTGTGACGGGGGGATCCCAGCAGTTAACTGTATTGGAGGCTGAAGTGAGTCTAACCGGTAATGAGTGGCAAAAGCACCGTATTGTGACTGGCCCAGATGCTCCGTGCATCCTTGGCATAGACTATCTTAGAAGAGGATATTTCAAGGACCCAAAAGGGTTCCGCTGGGCTTTTGGCATAGCTGCTTTGGAGACAGAGGACATTAAACAGTTGTCTACCTTGCCTGGTCTCTCAGAGGACCCTTCTGTTGTGGGGTTGCTGAGGGTTGAAGAACAGCAAGTGCCGATCGCTACCACAACTGTGCACCGGCGGCAATATCGCACCAACCGAGACTCCCTGAGTCCCATCCATAAGCTAATTCGTCAACTGGAGAGCCAAGGAGTGATCAGCAAGACTCATTCACCTTTTAATAGTCCCATATGGCCAGTGCGAAAGTCTAATGGTGAGTGGAGACTAACAGTGGACTATCGTGGCCTGAACGAAGTCACGCCACCACTGAGTGCTGCAGTGCCGGACATGCTAGAACTCCAGTATGAACTGGAATCAAAGGCAGCCAAGTGGTATGCCACAATTGATATCGCTAATGCATTTTTCTCCATCCCTCTAGCAGCACAGTGCAGGCCACAGTTTGCTTTCACTTGGAGGGGAGTCCAATATACTTGGAATCGGCTGCCCCAGGGGTGGAAACACAGCCCTACCATTTGCCATGGACTGATCCAGTCTGCGCTGGAGCAGGGGGAAGCTCCTGAACACCTGCAGTACATCGATGACATCATTGTGTGGGGTGACACTGCAGAAGAAGTTTTCGAGAAAGGGAAGAAAATAGTCCAAATCCTTCTGAAGGCCGGTTTTGCCATAAAACAGAATAAAGTTAAAGGACCTGCACGAGAGATCCAGTTTTTAGGAATAAAATGGCAAGATGGACGCCGTCAAATCCCAATGGATGTGATCAACAAAATAACAGCTATGTCTCCACCAACTAGCAAAAAAGAAACACAAACTTTCCTAGGTGTCGTGGGGTTTTGGAGAATGCATATTCCAAATTACAGTCTGATTGTAAACCCGCTCTACCAAGTAACCCGTAAGAAGAATGCTTTTGAATGGGGCCCTGAGCAACGACAAGCCTTTGAACAAATTAAGCAGGAAATAGTTCATGCAGTAGCCCTCGGGCCAGTCCGAACAGGACCAGATGTAAAGAATGTGCTCTACACCGCAGCCGGAGAGAATGGTCCCACCTGGAGCCTCTGGCAGAAAGAACCTGGGGAAACTCGAGGTCGACCCCTGGGGTTTTGGAGTCGGGGATACAGAGGATCTGAAGCCCGCTATACTCCAACTGAAAAGGAGATATTGGCAGCATATGAAGGAGTTCGATCTGCTTCGGAAGTGGTCGGTACTGAAGCGCAGCTCCTCCTGGCACCCCGACTGCCGGTACTAGGCTGGATGTTCAAAGGAAGGGTCCCCTCTACGCATCATGCAACTGATGCTACATGGAGCAAGTGGGTTGCACTGATTACTCAGCGGGCTCGAATAGGAAACCCCAGTCGCCCAGGAATCTTGGAGGTGATTATGGACTGGCCAGAAGGCAAATACTTTGGGATATCACCAGAGGAGGAGGTGGTTCGTGCTGAAGAAGCCCCCCTGTACAACAAGCTACCGGAAAATGAGAAGAAATATGCCTTGTTCACTGACGGGTCCTGTCGTATTGTGGGAAAGCATCGGAGATGGAAAGCTGCTGTATGGAGTCCTACACGACGAGTTGCAGAAGCTGCTGAGGGAGAAGGTGAATCGAGTCAGTTTGCAGAAGTAAAAGCCATTCAGCTGGCTTTAGATATTGCTGAACGAGAAAAGTGGCCAGTTCTCTATCTCTATACTGATTCATGGATGGTAGCAAATGCCCTGTGGGGGTGGTTACAGCAATGGAAGCAGAACAACTGGCAGCGCAGGGGCAAGCCCATCTGGGCTGCGGCATTGTGGCAAGATATTGCTGCCCGGGTAGAGAACCTGGTTGTAAAGGTACGCCATGTAGATGCTCATGTGCCCAAGAATCGGGCTACTGAAGAACACCAAAACAACCAGCAGGTGGATCAGGCTGCTAAGATTGAAGTGGCTCAGGTGGACCTGGACTGGCAACATAAAGGTGAATTATTTATAGCCCGATGGGCCCATGACACCTCAGGCCATCAAGGTAGAGATGCAACCTACAGATGGGCTCGTGATCGAGGGGTGGACCTGACCATGGACACTATAGCACAGGTTATTCATGACTGTGAAACATGTGCTGCAATCAAGCAAGCCAAACGGTCAAAACCTCTTTGGTATGGAGGACGATGGCTGAAATATAAATATGGAGAGGCCTGGCAGATTGATTACATCACACTCCCTCAAACCCGCAACGGCAAGCGCCACGTACTTACAATGGTGGAAGCAACCACCGGATGGCTGGAAACATATCCTGTGCCCCATGCCACCACCCGGAACACTATCCTGGGCCTTGAAAAGCAAGTCTTATGGCGACATGGCACCCCAGAGAGAATTGAGTCAGACAACGGGACTCATTTCCGAAACAACCTTATAGACACTTGGGCCAAAGAACATGGTATTGAGTGGGTGTATCACATCCCCTATCATGCACCAGCCTCTGGAAAAGTTGAACGATACAATGGACTGTTGAAGACTACACTGAAAGCAATGGGTGCTGGGACATTCAAAAATTGGGATACACATTTGGCAAAGGCCACCTGGTTAGTCAATACCAGGGGATCTGCCAACCGAGCTGGACCTGCCCAATCAAACCTGTTACGCACTGTAGAAGGGGATAAAGTTCCTGTAGTGCACGTAAGAAACATGCTGGGTAAAACAGTCTGGGCTACTCCTGCCTCAGGAAAAGGCAAACCCATTCGTGGAATTGCTTTTGCTCAGGGACCTGGATGCACTTGGTGGGTAATGCAAAAGAATGGGGAGGTCCGGTGTGTACCTCAAGGGGATTTGATACTGGGTGAGAATAGCCCATGAGTTGAATTGTAGTATGTTAATTATTATATAATAATGTATGTCATCACTACCATGATTGCTATATATCATAGATGAAAATGGTGATTAATTAGAATGTATTGGACAGAGTGTAACCTGAGCATGACATAAATGGTATGGAATAAGGGGTGGATATCTGTCCTGGTTCCAGTTAGGACAGAGTTAAGTAGCTCATAGTAGCTGGTAGGGTGCTATGTTTTGGATTAGGATGAGAAGAGCGCTGATAACATGCTGATGTTTTAATTGTTGCAGAGCAGTGTTTACACCAGGCCAAGGACTTTTCGGCTTCTTGCTCTGTCCTGCCAGCGAGCAGGCTGGGGGTGCAGCAGGAGCTGGGAGGGGACAGACCCAGGACAGCTGACCCAAACTGGCCAAAGGGGTATTCCATACCATCTGACGTCATGCTAAACAATATATAGGGGTGGCTGGCCGGGGTGGGGGGGCCGGCTGCTCGGGGATAGGCTGGGCATCGGTCAGCGGGTGGTGAGCAATTGCATTGTGCATCACTTGTTTTCTTACACATTATTATTGTTAATACTATTACCATTATCACTATTATTATTATTATTGTTATTATTATTTTCCTGTCTTAATAAACTGTCTTTATCTCAACTCACAGGCTTCACTTTCCCGTTTCTCTCCCCCCATCCCAGAGAGGGAGGGGGGAGGGTGAGCGAACGGCTGTGTGGTGTTTAGCTGCCAGCCGGGTTAAACCACAACACACAGGAAAAAGGGGACATCTGAAGATGTGGGGAGGGAGAACATCTCTACCCATAATAGGAGAAATATGTTTTCTAAAGAGAATCACTTGAGTGTGCAACTGCAGCTTTCATGGGATGGGAAGAGAATTTCTCTTGTAAGTCATTGTCATAAAATGGGGTTTTTAAAACATGCCACAGGGATGTGTTTGGAGGCTTGTTCATTCCTTAGTCTCTCTGCTCTAAAAAGACCAGAGTGGACAGAAGAGTGACATTGCATCTCTCTCCAGAACTGCAAATGATTTAAATAGTTCTGCCAGGAGATGGTTTACATTTAAATAGGCTATAGTGTGCCTGGATCCTTGGCTGCCATACGTCAGTGTCACTCCATGGACTTCAGAGGAGCAGGTGCCTGAGAGCTTCACCTGATCATGGCTGTGGTTATTACCTTTCTGGAAAGAGCATTGAGTTTTCATTCACTGCACTTCTTGGTTGGGAAACCCTTTCAAAAGGGTTGGATGAAGCTCAGCGAAGTGGAAAAATGATCATTTTGAAATAAAAACTGTCTTTTCTCTAACAGCAGTCACAGGGCAGGACAAAAGACACCTGAGAAAGTGTTTGCACTGTAAGCCTTCAGTTCTCTGCTGCAGCTGAATCAAACACTTCCGAGACCAGAGTTCTGATATTCACTTGTATCTGGCCAAAGTTACTGCACTCATGAATTATTCAAATATGCAATTATTGCATTTGATATATCACTGGATATAACTGTAGGAATGAGAAACAGTGTTCTAGTGCAGCTGATTGTATATGCCTTCCAAACCATAAGGACATCAATTTAAGATGCTCACATTGATGGAACACTCTGCAACCCCTTATTAAGATTCTTGCCAGCTCCTGTAGCAGTATTCCCTTGCAGAATAAATTTCATGAAGATTTTTAGCTTCCCTTTCCTTTACACCTACCGTGTAAGTGCCAAACACTACCCCATACAGCTTCAATTCATGGTTCTGCAGTAGCTCTGAAAGGTCAGCAGCAAAAAGATCAGATCATTTTCAGCCTACCGATCAATGCTACACAAGTGACCTGAGTCCTGTGAACCATGTGTTGGAGCTGACTTGTAACTTTGACTTTGTCAGGAGTTTCCAGTTTCCCACATTAACCTTCTCTGATAGTTTACTTTTCCTTAGGGCTGGAGTGCTGTGCCCTGCCTTTGGCCTGTACCATCCATACTGCCTTTATCTGGACAAAGAAGCATGTTCACAATGCTGATGTTTTCTTTCAGTTAAGCTCACCAAAGGCAGATCTATTAGTCTTCACGCTTATGAAGCACAGGGACATTTAAGAACATCTCTTGCCTGAGGTCCTAGACCTTACGATCTCTTACGTTGAGCTTTGAATGACTTGCCCTTTGCTCTCTCCCTAGGTACTTGTGTTTGTGAACTGACAACATGCTTCTTTCTTGTCCACTCATTAGCAGGTACTGCTCTCCCCAGTGCCCTAATATCAAAACAATTTGCTGGTGTGTCCCTTATTTTAAGATCCTGTAGGAACATGACCATGCTTGTTTTTAAACGTCATCCTGATTTTTTCAAAGCCTCTCTCATTTTGGGTCTTTCCCTCCTCTTATTCTCTTTATACCTATTCTGTCAAAGTTTGTTGCTGCTGGAACAAACTTTATGGCTATGTTTTTTCCATCCTGTGTTTTTACATCTCTGTCTCTTGTTTCAAATCATTGCTGCTTAAAGCATGTATTATTTTGCATACATTTTCCAGTTTTTCTTCAAGTTGCAGTCCCTTGTGCACTGGCCCAGCAAATCTCTGTGCTAGCTGAACCTAATGAAAAAGTTTCTTCAAAGGCTACTGCCTTATGGTTACAGCAGCTGCCATCAACTGAAGGAATTAGCATGGGGAGGCTCTAAATCTGCCCTACTCAGCTGATGGGCACGATGTGGTCCATGCGAGATCCTGCAGTAATCTTGTTGCTCAAGGGGCTGAATATAGCACCCCTTCTACTCCCAGTAAACCCTGGGGTTTTGGGGTTTTGCTGTTGGAAGCCCTCAAAGGTGGCACACCCATACTACTGCCTTATGGTTACAGCAGCTGCCATCAACTGAAGGAATTAGCATGGGGAGGCTCTAAATCTGCCCTACTCAGCTGATGGGCACGATGTGGTCCATACGAGATCCTGCAGTAATCTTGTTGCTCAAGGGGCTGAATATAGCACCCCTTCTACTCCCAGTAAACCCTGGGGTTTTGGGGTTTTGCTGTTGGAAGCCCTCAAAGGTGGCACACCCATACCAAGGTCCTGGCCTTTCCACAGCAGGGACAACTCAGCAGGCTGCTTGCTGGCTGTGTCATTGGGAGAAGTTCTCAAAAGCCTCAGGAAGTTTACTTTAGAGTGTTAGGAGAAACTGTATCGCAGTGGGATGAGAACTGGGAGGTTGCTTTCATATCTATTATTTAATTTTGAAATAATTGCATTATCTAACATTCAAAAAAAAAGGGGACGGGTTTTAATGAAGAATTCATTCTCTGAACTGAAGGCAAGTGTTATGGTACTGCATTGTGCTGCTCTATCACTCCCATGAAAAACAGTGTGGATCCATTAGTGACCTACGTGGACTCATTTAAATGCAAACACAGCAATACTCCTGAAAAGCTGCCCTGCTTTGAGGAAGAACAAGTTCCAAATATTGCTGAATGGAATTCAGTCTCAGAGCAGTAATTACTGATTGTAATTCTTGAGTAAATGCAGTAATTGATTATTGTTGTTTTCCATCAGTGCATTATATTGTGTGCCAATCTTAGAATAACTACAATAATTAGCAAATGGGATTTTGCATGCTCTGGTATCGAAACTGTGGTTTATAGAACAGCCATGAGAATTTTACCATAATAAAGTTAGTAGCAATTTAAATGGGCAGACAGGTTAAAAATGATTGACCTGAAAAGAAAAAGGTTTTCTTATCAGCTTTGCAAACACCTTAAGCAGTTTTGTTTCAGACTCCCCCAGTTACATTCACTTCCATTCTCTCACATATGCACCCAACAGTGTGAAGTTTGGGTTACAAACACCCTGTGAGGGACATTTAATTTAATCACATTTGTCAGTGGAAATTAAGAGGAAAAGTAATCCAAAGAAAAAAAATGGCTGAGCTGATGTTTTTCCAGTACCTAAACAGGCTTTCCCAAATGAAGCTGTGCTGACTTCATTCCCACTTTATTCACTTATATTAAAGCTTGTGCTAGAGTACTGTTTTGATGTAATTATGCTAGTGCAAATTTCCATAATGTAAGCAAGTCCTAAATGATCTAAGTGATGACTAAAGGAGGGAAATGACAATAATCTGTGCAGGAGGAAGAGGAATTGGTTAGCATGATTGTAGGAGGCATAACTACAATAAATGGGATTAGGTCCTGATAAAGGATATTTAGTCTGAATCTCAAGATGAAGAGTCTAGCAGGCAACAGTGAGATCAATGCAGCTGCAGAACAGCCTCTCACTGGAGGTTATACAAGCCTATCTGAGAGGCATAAGCAACCCAAAATTCAGTAAAAAGTACACTTCCATTTGACTTTGCATTAAAGCGATCTGAAATGACAAAAGGAGAAAGCCAAAAATGTTCCATTTATGTTTTACTTCTTTTTTCCCTCATGAGTGTTTGGAATTTTGCTTCTTTGTTTGATTTTTAGCTGATAATGTCTGATTACTTTAAAATGAGCTTTTTTTTTTTTCCTTTTTTTTTCTCTTATCAAAGAAAATTCAAAATGCAAAGTTTTCCGGTTTGGATTAGTAACAGATATATTCCAATGGAAAAAAATGGCATTTCCTATGGGGAAAAAAACACCTATTACAGCCAGCTGCAAAAACAGGCATCTCATATATTCTACAATAAGCCACACATCAGTACATGTTCAGAAAGCCGTGGGGGAGGATCTGAACATCTTTTCTTTTGTATTTAAACTTTGGCCTATATTATTTCCTCTGGTATTTTGGAGAAGCAGGTTGCCTGGACAGTGCATTCTTTTAATGATTTGACACTACCCTTCTTATGAGAGCAGCTTATAAAAAAATCTTACTGATGACTGTTGTTTTTTTTTTTCACTCTTCTGCATCATTTGCACCTCGCTCAGTTTGTCTCACTCACACTCGCTATGTCTCACTCAGTTTCCTGACAGTCAGTGCTCCAGGTTAGACCCATCCAAACATCTCTCCACCTTTAGCTTTAAATAAAACTTCAACAGCAGTGCATCTGAGGTGGAAAAATTGCTAACCAGTGACTGAAATAGAGCCACAGAAGGGGAAAGGACAGGATTTTCACTGTTCTTCTCTGCAACTGCAATTTAGTCATACTGTAAGGTACCTAAGGGCTCCTGGGAATGGCCACCCAAGTGAGCTGTGGGTTTCAGTATTTTTATTTCTTCATTATTTCATGCATTTACTATCTGAAAGACACATGAAGTGCCTCCGAATCTTTGCTTTCTGATCCTACGGGGGGAATTACAATAGAATATATTGATTTTGGTGGAGTTGCCTCAAATTACCCTCTTTCTTTTGCTTTCTGCTCCCCCAACCCCACTCTTATATTTTTCTTATTTCTTTTTGTCCTAGTTTCGGCTAGGATAGAGTTAACTTTCCTCCTAGTAGCTGGTAGGGTGCTATGTTTTGGATTAGGATGAGAAGAGCGCTGATAACATGCTGATGTTTTAATTGTTGCAGAGCAGTGTTTACACCAGGCCAAGGACTTTTCAGCTTCTCGCTCTGTCCTGCCAGCGAGCAGGCTAGGGGTGCAGCAGGAGCTGGGAGGGGACAGACCCAGGACAGCTGACCCAAACTGGCCAAAGGGGTATTCCATACCATCTGACGTCATGCTGAACAATTAATATGGGGTGGCTGGCCGGGGTGGGGGGGCCGGCTGCTCGGGGATAGGCTGGGCATCGGTCAGCGGGTGGTGAGCAATTGCATTGTACATCACTTGTTTCGTACACATTATTATTAGTAGTACTATTATCATTATTATTATTATTATTTTCCTTTCTTTACTTTCTAATTTTCTTTTCTTTCATTTCTTTCATTTCTTTCATTTCTTTCATTTCTTTCTAACTCTCTACCCCATTCCAGAGAGGGAGGGGGGAGGGTGAGCAAACGGCTTTGTGGTGCTTAGCTGTCGGCTGGGTTAAACCGCAACAGTCCTTGTGGCGTCCAACATGTGGCCCGAAGTGTTGAGATAACGACAGATCTGACCAGAGTGTGTTAAAACAAAACTGGTATAAATATTAGATCTGCTTAATAGTTGCTAGTCACAATGTTGATTGCTGTGATCTCAGGTCTGCTGTGCCTGTTTTCCAAACTGAGTTATGTGAGAAACAAAGTTCTGTTTTTGCAGTAGAGAACTAATTTTCTGTATTCCAAGGTAGTTGTGTAGTCGTAATAAGGAGAAATGCTAAGTAGATAAGTGGACAGTAGAAGGCCTCACTGTTCCAAAATAAGGTAGAAGCTTGAGAAAAACAGGATGAGCAGTGTGGGAACAGTAAAACAAAGATCACAAGTCCTCAAAACATAAGAAAGGGGAAAAAAAAGGGAAAAAGGAGAAATTAAAGGGTTGAAAAAAAAATTAAAAATTATACATATATGGTATAGAGGAGCATCGAGTAGCTTGTGAACCTGTAGTACTCAGCCAATGAGGAAACAGGGGAGGTGACCAGGTGTCGGGTAATAAGGAATAAAAGGTTATGATTTGTTTACTAAAATGCGCTCCTGATAGGCAGGACGCCCGCCATTGCAATTGCGAATAAAATAGCTTCACAGAAGATCCTGTCTGAAGAAAATTATTTGAGATTTTTCTCACAATTTGGGGGCTCGTCCAGGATCTTGTCACCTGCCGAAGATTTCTTGCCACCACAGACAGGAAGGTGCACCCCGCTGATTTCAGTGGTCCCATCGGGGGTGGCGGATCATCTCGGTATGGCCGGCAAAGGACCGAGGCTGTTAATCTGAAGACAGGCTCTGCAAAGCTCTGGGGAGAAGGGAGGCCAGCACTGACATACACAGACACAGCCCAGACATAGTCCAGCCTGGATCGGGTACAGGCACAGGGATTACTGCTGATAACCTGGACCGGGAAGCCATGCACGGACCGAGGTAAGGGAAACTTTACCATATCTTGCCTCGGGTTGGGTTCAGGGAGACTCTTGTGTGGAGTGTGAACAAGACACACTTTTATTGTGAAGCGAGTGTGGAGTCCCGATCCGCGAGGTTCTGTAGTCCCACGAGGGGATGGACGAAGTCCCCTCAGCTGGAGAGGGACGAAGCAAAAGATAAACAAGCAAAAGAGAGTCTTGGGGGTTTGGGCCCTTAGGTGTACAGTACCCCGAGCACGGTGCAGTGAGGTGCTTGGCAGTACACCCCACCTCTGTCCTAATCCTAGGTGAAGGCGTGTGGGTCTGCCCCCTGTGGGCGGTAAAGTCCACAGCAGCACGTCAGGAAGAGATGGGGATTAAGGGTTCCAAGAGTCAGCAGGGTGGGGTTGGAGACCCCGGGATTGTGCCTAAAGATAGCCCTTTGGGGAAAATGATAAGGTTTTGGAAAAACAACCCAAAAACTCGGGAAAAAGATTAACAAAAATATAATTAAAAAAATGGTTAGATATTGTGTAATTGTCTGGCCTAAAAAGCTAATAAAAGGAACTTCAGTATTTTGGCCAAAATACGGGTCTGATGAAAATTCAGGCTTGAAATTTATATGTAAACAATAAGGTTTCGTTTTCGGAGGAGGAATCAAGTTATGCTCCCTATAATCCTAATATTGCACTGGAGGCAGTGGCAGCTGCTCCAAGAGGGGAGACAGGAACTGCAATTGACGCTGTCCCTGGAGAAGTCGCGCCGGGGAGCGCAGAGCGGCAGGAGTAGAGGTGGGGGGGGTCCCGGTGGGGCCTCGGGCTGTGCAGGGCCAACACGGGGCCGGTGCCACTCCTCCCTTACCAGCAGAGAGGTTAGGAGTTTTAAGAAGGAAATGAAGTCTTTAATTGAGGGCCTAGCAGAACAGTAAAATACGTTTCTAAGGCCTAATTTGTATTCCCAAGTGGGAAATGTCAATCTTGAGTATGTTATTCACTGGAGAAAAATGTTTAGGAGGGAAATGATTCGGCAGGCAGCTATGCAAGAATGGGAAAGAACTAACACCCCCCAGGACCAAGAGTAATTCCGATAGAGCAGAAATATCCGCTTCTCCAACTGAAACAATAACAACCCACAACATAGAAATCATATGAGAGACTCGGGGTCAGAATGAGAAAGTACTCGGGGATGAATCCTGAGGATCCAGTAGCCCAAGGGCTCTTGAAAGTTCATTTTGTGATTAAAGCCTGGCCAGATATACTGAAAAAGCTCCAGAAGGTGGGAGGATGGAGTGAACAGTGCAGGTAGTATGAAGGTGTATGCCAGGAGGGGAGATGAGAAGGAAAAGCAGAGAGCAAAACAAATGGTATTCACAGTGTACTGGGTAGTGAGACAGAGGGTTGAAGAAAGAGGGACTTTTGGGAGGAGTCAGGCCCAGGATAGAAAGGAGAGGAAGAGAGATGAAGGAATGGCAGACAAGGAAAGCTACCTGTGTTGCAGCCTAAATCCTAGCAGGGACAGGCTTTGAGAAGATGTTTTAAGTGTGGCCAGGCCAGCCACTTCAAATAGGAGTATCCGGAGTGGAAGAAGGAGAAGAAACTGCTGTTATAAATTCAGAATAGGGGAGTCAGGGCTTCTCAGAAAGCTAGTTCCCTGATAAATGAAAAAGCATACCTCAAGGGCTCCTCAAGTGTACCTCAGTGGGGATCACTCCACAATTATCATTGCAGGCAAAACAGACTTAGCATAGGAAGATTAATAAAATTTATTACCTATTGCTGACGGGCTGGAGCGGCGAGAAACAGAGAAACAAGCTGGGGGCACCTTCCCCCATCCACTCTCTTCCACCTCTTCCCTTCTCTGAGTGGCCCGGTGGGGGGGCCAAGAGTGGGGGCTGTTGTCGGTCTGTGGTGCTTCATTTCCCCCGCTCCTTCACAGTCGCTCTTCCCCCTGCTCTGGTGTGGGGTCCCCCTCGTGGGGTGCCGACCTTCCTGGGCTGCTCCTGAATGGGCTGCAGCATGGAGATCTGCTCTGTCGTGGTACACCACGGGCTGCGGGGGTCTGCCTTCCCCACCAGGGGCCTCTCTGTGGGCCGCAGGGAGGCTTCAGCTCCAGCACCTGGAGCACCTCTGCACTGCACTCCCCCTCCTCTGCACTGACCTTGGTGTCTGCAGGGAGGTTTCTCACTCCTCACTCTCCCAGCTGCTGTTGTGCAGCAGTTTTCCTTTTCTTGGATGTGCTCTAATAGAGATTTAAACTGCATTGCTCATGGCTTGGCTCTGGGCAGCAGTGGGCCCCTTTGGAGCTGGCTGAAACTGGCCCTTATCTAACATGGGGCAGCTGCTGGATTCTTCTCACAGGGGCTACCACTGCAGCCCTCTCTGCTACCAGAACCTTGCCATGTGAACCCAATACACTAGGGCAGCTAGGTCATTACTGGCCTGTAAAGTATCAGGGATTAAATTAACTAATGAAACCCTAAATGTGATGGGGGTAGAAGGGACTGGGATAACAGTGCCACTTTTTGGGGACACCAAGCTGAGACTAGGGATAGAATGATCACTGGGCAATTATTGTATGTACCCGAGGCAGGGACTAACTTTTTGGGAAAGGATTTGATGATAAAATTGGGCATTCGAATAGTAAATTGTTAGGCTGGAATAATGGTGTTATTAATGGGGTGCTCTCAGACCCTGGGAGCAAAGATATATTTGCCTTTGAGTGGAAAGACCCTGAAATGGTTGTGGAAGCAACAATACAGATGGACAATTTTACCTCAGGGGTTTACAGGGCCACCGATTTATTTGGGCAAGTTATAGAAGAAATTTTGGAGCAATTCCAACCTCCAGAGGAGGTGTTACTGTTACAATATGTGGATGATCTTTTATTGTCAGGACAGGAGAAAACAGTTGTGAAGGAAGCCACTAACAAACTATTCAACTTTCTGGGAAAACAGGGCTTGAAAGTATTGGAAAATAAATTAAAATTCATAGAAAGAGCAGTCAAATATTTAGGGCATCTATTGTCTGAGGGGGAATGAAGAATAAATCCAGAGGGGATTCAGGGAATTGTTGAGCTACCCCTACCAAAAACTAAAAAGAAGTAAAAAGTCTTAAGAGAGAGAGGTTTTTAAGGAATTAGGAGTCACAAAGTCCAAAGGAAAACAGATAGTCCCTGAGGGAAGAGAAATGCTGAATAAAGTTCTAATGAGGCAACTATTAACTGTTTTACATCAAGAGGGTCATTGGGGAATTCAAGCAACGTGTGACACTGTGCTATGGAAATATGTATGTGTAGGAATACATATATACTCTGGCTGAACAAGTATGCAGGAGTTGTGTAGTATGTCAAAAGGTAAATAGGAAAATTATCTGCAGTCAGCCCAAAGGGGGGCGAGAACCAGGAATTCAACGCTTCCAAAATGTACAGGTAGATTTTACAGAACTCTTTAGAGTAGGTAGATTTAAATACTTATTAGTCTTGGTCGATCATTTGTCAGGGTGGGTGGAAGCTTTCCCTTCAGTATCCGTGACTGCCAACATAGTAACTAAAGTAATTCTAGAACAAATAACTCCCAGGTATGGAATTGTTGAAAATATTGACTCTGATCAAGGAAATCACTTTATGTCAGAAATATTGCAAGGGCTAATGTGGACTCTAGGAATTAAGTGGAAATTTCACACTCCTTGGCATCCTTCCTCTTCTGGAAGGGTGGAGAGGATCAGACAGTAAGCAGCAATTGACTAAGTTCTGGAAACTCGGCTTCCCCAAACAAAGTGTTTACCTTTGGCACTTCTCCGAATTCAAACTGCACCAAGAAAAGATGTGGGAGTTTCACCATATGAAATATTATTTGGATTGCTGTACATGGACAAAGGGAATGGATTGCCTCAGTTTGAGACAAAAGATGCTTTTCTTAAGAACTATATACTGAGGCTGTCGTCCTCTTTGTCCTCTCTCAGGACCTGTGGATCATTAGCTCAAACCCCACCCTTGGAAGCCCTGATCTATCTATTCCGAGCAGGAGATTGGGATCTGATGCGAACATGGAGAGAATTGAAACTGCAACCTGAGTGGGACGGACTGTTCCAAGTGCTCCTGACTACTGAGACAACAGGAAGAACAGCTGAGAAAGGGTGGACTCATACCTGGGTAAAAGCATCAGTTAACCTTGATACCAGAGAGACTTCATTAACAAAGACTTTTAAGGTTAAAACTATCTATTGTAAACCTTTAACTTCTCCTTAGAAGAATTCTTAATGAATTAATGAGTAAAAGGGATTGAATTACACAGAACTGGAGTGTTTCCAGGGAACACTCCCTGGAAGTGGGAGAAAGGGGGGTATTCAATCCCCACCAGAAGAGTCCTTATTAGTTTGTGATTTTTATTGTTTTTCTTAATTATCATTTCTTAATTATTAAAGGGTTGTATATATAGAGAGAAATGATGTATTTTAAGTTTATCTTAGTAATACCTATTCTCAATGGATTAGCGATAGGATGGAGGGAAAAATCAGCATTTCCAATTAATCCAGAACATCTCTCGAGTCCTGTCTCGAAATAATTGTTGGATTTGCACCCAGATGCCTAGAAAGACTGAAAAGGCCTTGTCCCTGATTGCTATTTCCAGCAGCAACTGTGTCTGGATTCTCTAGATTTCTAAAAATGACAGGTCATACTCAGTCCTGGGAAGGAACAGATTTTGAAGTTGAGCTCCCTACACACAATCCTGGCTACAATATACTGTGTTATCAAAGGTGCCTTTTAAACAACATTGACAGAAACTCAGGGGGCAATAGTACTGACCCTGGGTGTGGAAATATCCATGAAGTAGGGAATAATCCATGCTGTACCGAATATGGTAGCCATGGGAATGCTAATATACATAATGCACACCAGATACAACATGAGAATCCTGTAACCAGATGGCCTGTCCCAAAAGTTAAGGGGTGGTACTGGCTATGTGGCCATAAAGCCAGGAAGGTATTGCCCCTAGGATGGAAGGGAGCTTGCACCCTGGAGGCAATAATTCCAAATGTAACTATTATTGAAGACCCACAAAGCCAAAGCCCCCTTGAGACCACATGCAGAATTAAGCAGACTCCAGATAATCGTCTAGTAAAATTCTCTAGCATTTCACAGTTTTGCAAGGTGGTTTTTACCTTGGTTAGGGGTGAGTGAATTAGAAAAAGCTATTGTAAATATTTCAGCTATAATTGAAGAACTAGAAAATGAGTTTGATAAGTTTGCAAAAATAGTACTCTAGAATCGAATAGTATTAGATTTATTAATAACCTCACAAGGAGGAGCGTGCACTGTAATTAATAGTAGTTGCTGTATATATGTAGATCAAATGGGACGAATTTGACTGATCTCAAAAATATTTGGGAAAAAAAAAAAACAAACAAGATCCTACATAGAGTAGCTCAAGAAGACACTTCCAGAGGACTCAGAAAAATTTGGGAGAAACTAACTTTGTGGTTACCTGAATAGAATTGGCTCAAACAACGATTTGTTGGTATTGTAATAATAATGGCATTGTATATCTATCATCCCCCGTGACATCCGAAGAAGAATATTGCACCTTAACATTGGAAAAACTCAAGAGTGGTGTATATGAAGAGGTGCAAAAACAACAATAGAAGTAAGAAAAGAAGAGGGGGGAATTGTGAGAAACAAACTTGTGTTTTTGCAGTAGAGAACTAATTTTCTGTATTCCAAGGTAGTTGTGTAGTCATAATAAGGAGAAATGCTAAGTAGATAAGTGGACAGTAGAAAACCTCACTGTTCCAAAATAAGGTGGAAGCTTGAGAAAAACAGTAAAACAAAGATCACAAGTTCTCAAAACTTAAGAAAGGGGAAAAAAAAGGAAAAAGGAAAAATTAAAGTTTGATCAAAAAAATTGTACCTATATGGTATAGAGGAGCGTCGAGGAGCTTGTGAACCCGTAATACTCAGCCAATGAGGAAACAGGGGAGGGGATCAGGTGTCAGGTAATAGGGAATAAAAGGTTATGATTTGTTTACTATAATGCGCTCCTAATTGGCAGGACGCCCGCCATTGCAATCACGAATAAAATAGCTTCACAGAAAATCCTGTCTGAAGAAAACTATTTGAGATTTTTTCTCACAGTTATATAGCACATTACTTACTGTATGTGTTCCCTGTCGTGCTGTTTATCCTTTCTGGGGGCTGGTTTAAGATTATTATTTTACTGTACGGTGTAACACTGGCTTATGATATGATGAAATTGCTGGTCATGAGACTAACCTGGTATTTGAAATCAGCACTGTCGTTGACTTTATACTTTGGAAACCGTATCTCAGAAACTCTTAACAGTTACACCTACTATCTTTTTTCTTCAGTGAGCCAATCTCTGGAGGGGACAGGGGAAGATATTTTTTCCTACTTGTTCACTCTCCCTTTCTCCTTCACCACCCTCTTATCCTCCGAGCTAGTTACGATAGCTCTTCCAGATTTTGAATATCCTTGGGATGTTCAGACCAGCATGTTCTTGTTGTTATGTCTCCTGAATGCGCTTCAGATTTTATTTAAGGTTAAACAGCTATTTAGGAATGCCATCCAGAGATCTGTCCTGAGGCGGGAAAGCTGTGAGTGACAGGGAGCATGGGAGGATATGGACAGGCATCTAGAGCAGTGGGCACCTCCAGTGCTTTGGAAATTCACCCCTGAACAACTGCAAAATCCTAGAAAAAATGGTAGAATACTTGAAAAAGGGTGTAATCACCCTGGTAATACCAGAGACACACAAATCACTGCGACGTGCTGGGGCCTGGCCTATGCCTATCGAGCTGCAATCAATGCCACTATAACCCTAGTGAGAGACCCTGCGGCCACTCCAAGTCCTATAACAGGCTCAGCGGCGACTCCAACCCCAGTGGCCACTCCAACCCCTGTGACGGGCCCTGCGGCTGGGTTAGGGAAACAGACTGTAGGAGTGCAAGTTGCCCCTGTAACCAAGATGAAACAATGGATGAGAATGTCGTTCAGAACACAGAGGAACTCCTACTAGAACTGGGGAGGAAGAAGACGACGAGGTAGGTTACTCTGAAGTGGCTGGGCCATCACACGAATGGGAAGATGAAGAGGAAGATATCATAAAAGCATTAATAACTATCCGAGGCCTATACCAGCGTGAGCTACGAGATGTGCGAAAAGATTTTGGTCGTTGTCTAGGTGAGCACCTTGTCACCTGGCTGCTCCAGTGCTGGGACACGAGAGCCAATAGCCTAGACCTAGAGGGCAGGGAAGCCAGGCGGCTGGGATCCCTTGCTAGAGACGCAGGCATTGACAAAGCAATTGGAGATGGAGCACGATCTCACAGCCTCTGGAGGCGTCCCCTGTCAGCTGTGAAGGAAAGGTATCCCTTCAAGGAAGAACTTGTATGTCTACCAGGCAAGTGGACCGCTATGGAGAAGGGAATCCAGTACCTGAGGGAATTAGCCGTACGGGAGGTAATTTATAAGGACCTAGACGACGAACAAATATCCAAAGATCCAGATGAAGTCCAGTGTACACGACCTATGTGGCGGAAGTTTGTATGGAGTGCACCATCATCATATGCCAGCTCATTGGCAGTAATGACCTGGAAAGACCATGAGGAACCCACAGTGGATGAAGTGGCTAAACAACTCTGGCAGTACGAAGAAAGTCTCTCCTCTTCCCTACAGGCCTGCGTCTCGGCTGTGGAGAAACTTTCTGAAAGCGTCCATCAACTAAAAGAGAATACTTTGGAGAAACTTTCTGAAGAGGTCCACCAACTTAAAGAGAATTTATCTTCCTCCCCACCTGTACAAACCAGTGTCTCAGCTCTCAGGGGTAAGCGTCCTTCTGTGCAAGGAAGAAGATATGGTGGGTACACACCCCGCGCCACCCTGTGGTTTTACCTATGTGACCATGGAGAAGACATGAGAAAATGGGATGGAAAATCTACTGCGACCCTAGAGGAACAGGTACGTGATTTGCAAGGAAAAGCAAATGGAAAAAAAGGGTTCTCTGAGAAGCTTGCTGCTCCAACTTCCAACAGTCAGTCCCCCAGACGCGGTAACGAATATTATGACCAGGATTAGAGGGGCCCTGCCTCCAGCCAGGGGGAGGAAAGGGACAATCGAGTTTATTGGACTGTGTGGATTTAATGGCCTGGCACGTCAGACGCACAGAATTATAAGGCTTTAGTAGACACCGGTGCACAGTGTACTCTAATGCCATCAAGCTATAAAGGGCCAGAACCCATCTGTATTTATGGTGTGACGGGGGGATCCCAGCAGTTAACTGTATTGGAGGCTGAAGTGAGTCTAACTGGAAATGAGTGGAAACATCCTTAGGAGAGGATATTTCAAGGACCCAAAAGGGTTCCGGTGGGCTTGTGGCATAGCTGCCTTAGAGACAGAGGACATTAAACAGTTGTCTACCTTGCCCGGTCTCTCAGAGGACCCTTCTGTTGTGGGGCTGCTGAGGGTCGAAGAACAGCAAGTGCCAATCGCTACCACAACTGTGCACCCGCGGCAATATCGAACCAACTGAGACTCCCTGATTCCCATCCATAAGCTAATTCATCAACTGGAGAGCCAAGGAGTGATCAGCAAGACTCATTCACCTTTTAATAGTCCCATATTGCAGTTCTGAAGGGCAGAGGAGTCCAGGAAGGCTGGGCACTCTTCAAGAAGGAAGTCTTAAAGGCTCAGGAGCAGTCTGCCCCCACGTGCCCAAAGACGAGCTAGCGCAGAAGAAGACCAGCATGGCTGAGGAGAGTTCTGGCTAGGTCTTCGGAAAAAAAGAGGGTTTATGACCTTTGGAAAAGAGGGTGGGCCACTGAGGAATCATAGAATCATAGAATATCCCATGTTGGAAGGGACCCATAAGGATCATCGAGTCCAACTCCTGGCTACCCAAAATTTTAGACCATGTGACTACGTGCACAGTATAAAAACACTTCTTAAATTCGGACAGGCTTGGTATAGTGACTACTTCCCTGGGGAGCCTGTTCCAGTGTGCGACCACCCTCTCGGTGAAGAACCTCTTCCTGGTGTCTAGCCTAAACCTCCCCTGCCTCAGCTTGACTCCATTCCCGCGGGTCCTATCACTGGTGATTAAAGGGAATAGGTCAGTGCCTGCCCCTCTACTCCCCCTTACGAGGAAGTTGTCGACTGAGATGAGGTCTCCCCTCAGCCTCCTCTTCTCCAGGCTGAACAGGCCAAGTGACCTCAGCCACTCCTCATACGTCTTCCGCTCTAGGCCCTTCACCATCTCTGTCGCCCTCCCCTGGACACTCTCCAACAGTTTAATATCCTTTTTGTACTGTCCCAGTCTGTATGTATAGCCAGGGTTGCCCCATCTCAGGTGCAGGACCCGGCACTTGCTCTTGTTAAACTTCATACGGTTGGTAATCGCCCAGCTCTCCAATCTGTCCAGATCTCTCTGCAAGGCCTTTCCACCCTCAGCCGAGTCCACAACTCCTCCAAGATTGGTGTCGTCGGCAAATTTGCTCAAAACACCTTCTAGTCCTACATCCAAATCGTTTATAAAAACATTGAAGAGGACTGGCCCTAAAATGGAGCCTTGAGGGACCCCACTAGTGACCATCCGCCAGCCACTGATGCGACCCCATTTACCACAACCCTTTGAGCCCTGCCCATCAGCCAATTGCTCACCCATCGTATGATGTTTTTGTTTAGCTGTATGCTGGACATTTTGTCCAGTAGGATCCTATGGGAAACCGTGTCAAAAGCTTTGCTGAAGTCCAAAGAGATCACATCAGCTGGTTTCCCTTGATCGACCAGATGGGTGATCTTATCATAAAAAGAAATCAAATTCGTTAGGCAGGACCTACCCTTGTGAACCCATGTTGGCTGGGACCAATGACTGCATTGTCCCCCAGGTGCGCTTCAATAACTTCAAGGATCATCTCCACAATTTTACCAGGCACTGACGTGAGACTGACAGGCCTGTAGTTGCTAGGGTCTTCCTTCTTGCCCTTCTTGAAAATTGGCACAACATTTGCCAGCTTCCAGTCCAATGGGACCTCTCCAGATTCTCAAGATCGTTGAAAAATAATTGAGAGAGGTCCCACGATGATGTCAGCCAGCTCTTTAATCACCCTGGGATGAATCCCAGCCGGACCCATGGACTTGTATGGATCCAGGTGGAGCAGCAAATCCCGCACACGTTCAGGGTCGGTTGGGAGTTTATCATTCCCACCGTCATGGTCCTCCAGCTCAGGGCACCCTGGGTCCCGAAGCCCATCATCAACATTGAAGATGGAGGCAAAGAAGGCATTAAACGTCTCTGCTTTGCCTATGTCCTTGTCTGTGAGGAGACCTTCCCCATCAAGTAGCGGACCTATGTTTTCTTTGGTTCTCCTTTTTCTGTTCATGTATCTAAAAAAACCTTTTTATTGTCTCCCACAGACTTGGCCAGCTTCAACTCTAGTTGGGCTTTGGCCACACTAATTTTCTCCCTACAAACACGAACAGCATCCCTGTATTCCTTCCTCGTCGCCTGACCCTCCTTCCAGCAGCCGTACATTGTCTTTGTTCGCCTAAGCTCCAGTAGAAGATCCCTGGTCAGCCAGGCCGGCCTTATGCCCCGCCTGCCCGACTTCTGATATTTTGGAATTGCCTGATCCTGTGATTTTAGGAGGCAGTGCTTAAAGACTGACCAGCAGTGATGGACGCCAATGCCTTCAAAAGCAGTTTCCCAGGGGACCTTGCTGACTAGTTCCCCGAACAGCCTGAAGTCTGCTTTCCCCATATCCAGGGCTGAAGTTTTGGTGACAGTTTTCCTTCTGTCACCATAAATTCTAAACTCAACCACTTCATGGTCACTATGACTGAGACGGCCACCAATTGCCACGTCCCCCACAAGACCCTCTCCGGTCTCCAGCAACAGATCTAGGAGGGCACCTTTCCTAGTTGGCTCTCTTAGCACCTGCACCAAGAAGTTATCATCTAGGTGCTTTATGAACCTCCTGGACTTGCTTGTGTCAGCCGTGTGGTGATCCCAGTTGACGTCTGGCAAGTTGAAGTCCCCCATAAGGACAAGGGGAGTTGATCTCGAGGCATCTCTTAGTTCTGCAAAGAAAAATTCATCGGCGTTGTCGTCCTGGCCGGGTGGTCTGTAATAGACTCCCACAACGACATCCCCTTTATTTGTTTGTCCCTTAATCCTTACCCAGAGGCTCTCAACTTTCCCATCGCCAACTTCAAGTTCCACACAGTCCAGCCCATGCTTCACACACATTGCCACCCCCCCACCTTGCCTACCCTGCCTGTCCCTCCTGAAGAGCCTTGAACGATCTATTGCAACACACCAGCCACAGGACTCATCCCACCAGGTTTCGCTTATTCTAATGATGTCATAGCTGTGGGACTGGGCCAAGACTTCTAGTTCCTCCATTTTATTCCTCATACTGCCTGCGTTTGTGTAGAAGCACTTCAAATGCGCCTCCCTACACACAGCACCTTGTGGAGCAGACCAAAGGACCTCACTAGGACACAGTCCCTCTGATTCTAGCGCACCATCACCTAGCTTCATCACCAGCGTGCCTGGTTTTATCACTTTCCCCCTTCAACTCTAGTTTAAAGCCCTATCTATCAGCCCCGCCAACTCCTGAGCAAAAATCTTTATCCCCCCTCTGAGAGAGAAGCGCATCCCGTAACAGGATAGGACTATTAGGATGTTATGTATATAGGAGGACTATAAGGATGTTGCAAGGCTGTGCAGGGACAGAATTAGAAAGGCCAAAGCTCATCTGGAGCTCAATCTGGCTACTGCCGTTAAAGATAACAAAAAATGTTTTTACAAATACATCAACACAAAAAGGAGGACAAAGGAGAATCTCCATCCTTTACTGGATGCAGGGGGAAACTTAGTGACAAGAGATGAGGAAAAGGCTGAGGTGCTTAATGCCTTCATTGCCTCAGTCTTTAGCGGCAAGACCAGTTGTTCTCTGGATACCCAGTACCCTGAGCTGGTGGAAGGGGATGGGGAGCAGAATGTGGCCTTCATAGTCCGTGAGAAAATGGTTGGCGACCTGCTACAGCACTTAGATGTACGCAAGTCGATGGGGCCGGATGGGATCCACCCGAGGGTACTGAGAGAACTGGCAGAAGAGCTGTCCAAGCCACTTTCCATCATTTATCAGCAGTCCTGGCTATCAGGGGAGGTCCCAGTCGACTGGCGGCTAGCAAACTTGACGCCCATCTACAAGAAGGGCCGGAGGGTAGACCCGGGAAACTATAGGCCTGTTAGTTTGACTTCAGTGCCAGGGAAGCTTGTGGAGTGGATTATCTTGAGTGTCATCACGCGGCACTTGCAGGGCCACAAGGCAATCAGGCCCAGTCAGCATGGGTTTATGAAAGGCAGGTCCTGCTTGATGAACCTGATCTCCTTCTATGACCAAGTGACGCGCTTGGTGGATGAGGGAAAGGCTGTGGATGTGGTCTACCTTGACATCAGTAAGGCTTTTGACACCGTTTCCCACAGCATTCTCCTGAAGAAACTGGCTGCTCGTGGCTTGGACTGGCGTACGCTTCGTTGGGTTAAAAACTGGCTGGGTAGCCTGGCCCAAAGAGTTGTGGTGAATGGAGTCAAATCCAGTTGGAGGCCGGTCTCTACTGGTGTCCCCCAGGGCTCAGTACTGGGGCCAGTTCTCTTCAATATAGAATCATAGAATCATAGAATATCCTGAGTTGGAAGGGACCCTTAAGGATCATCAAGTCCAACTCTTGATACCGCACAGGTCTACCCAAAAGTTCAGACCATGTGACTAAGTGCACAGTCCAATCTCTTCTTAAATTCAGACAGGCTCGGTGCAGTGACCACTTCCCTGGGGAGCCTGTTCCAGTGTGCAACCACCCTCTCTGTGAAGAACCCCCTCCTGATGTCAAGCCTAAATTTCCCCTGCCTCAGCTTAACCCCGTTCCCGCGGGTCCTGTCACCGGTGTTAATGGAGAAAAGGTCTCCTGCCTCTCGACACCCCCTTACGAGGAAGTTGTAGACTGTGATGAGGTCTCCCCTCAGCCTCCTCTTCTCCAGGCTGAACAGGCCCAGTGACCTCAGCCGTTCCTCGTACGTCTTCCCCTCCAGGCCTTTCACCATCTTCGTAGCCCTCCTCTGGACACTCTCCAACAGTTTCATGTCCTTTTTATACTGTGGTGCCCAGAACTGCACACAGTACTCGAGGTGAGGCCGCACCAGCGCAGAGTAGAGCGGGACAATCACCTCCCTTGACCTACTAGCGATGCCGTGCTTGATGCACCCCAGGACATGGTTGGCCCTCCTGGCCGCCAGGGCACACTGCTGGCTCATATTCAACTTGCTGTCTACCACGACCCCCAGATCCCTCTCTTCTAGGCTGCTCTCCAGCGTCTCATCGCCCAGTCTGTACGTGCAGCCAGGGTTTCCCCGTCCCAGGTGCAGGACCCGGCACTTGCTCTTATTGAACTTCATGCGGTTGGTGATCGCCCAGCTAATATCGCCCAGATAATATCTTTATCGATGACCTGGATGAGGGAATCGGGTGCACCCTCAGTAAGTTTGTAAGTAAGTTTGTATGGAAGTAGTTGCATGCATGGGAAGATGGGAAGGTGACATCAGGAAGATGCTCATGTATTTCTAGTTACCTTCTGCACTGGGCATTCTGACCTTTACAGAAAGTTAATCATGCCATGTACTTTCACTCTTCATTTAATCTCCCCTTCTCATCTGTTCAGTTTCTCTCAGCTGGAAGTAAGATGAAGAACGAGTACCAGTCAGCTGTCTCAGTGGTCCACAGCCCACACTTTGGGGCCATTTATTGTAAGGCATTAGCATCAATTGTTACCTCTGTCATGACAGTTACTGCAGTCCATGCCAGATTAGTAGGCAAGAACTGATTTTCTAAATATCTGAAAAGTGAAAAGAACGATAGATAGACAGACAGATAGATGTGCAGTATCAGAAGGGACTGTTCTGATCCTTTGGACTGAACTCCAAAATAACATATGCCAGATACCTTGGCTCATGTGACAGTTGCTTTTTGCCACTCATTACCGGTTAGACTCACTTCAGCCTCCAATACAGTTAACTGCTGGGATCCCCCCGTCACACCATAAATACAGATGGGCTCTGGCCCTTTATAGCTTGATGGCATTAGAGTACAGTGTGCACCGGTGTCTACTAAAGCCTTATACTTCTGTGCGTCTGACGTGCCAGGCCATCGAATCCACACAGTCCAATAAACTCGATTGTCCCTTTCCTCCCCCTGGCTGGAGGCAGGGCCCCTCTAGTCCTGGTCAGAATCTTCGTTTCTGTGTTTAAAGGACTGCCTGCTGGAAGTTGGAGCAGCAAACTTTTCAGAGAATCCCTTTTTCCCAATTGTTTTCCTTTGCAATTCACGTACCCGTGCCTCTAGGGTCGCAGTAGATTTTCCATCCCATTTTCTCATGTCCTCTCCATGGTCACGTAGGTAAAACCACAAGGTGGCGCGGTGTGTGTGCCCACCATATTGTCTTCCTTGTATAGATGAACGTTTACCCCTAATAGCTGAGACACTAGTTTGTACAGGTGGGGAGGAAAATAATCTCTCTTCAAGTTGGTGGATCTTTTCAGAAAGTTTCTCCAAAGTATTCTCTTTTAGCTGGTGGACACTGGTTCGTTCAGGTGGAGGGGAGGATAAATTCTCTTTAAGTTGGTGGACCTCTTCAGAGAGTTTCTCCACAGCTGAGACGCAGGCCTGTAGGGAAGAGGAGAGATTTCCTTCGTACTGCCGGAGTATTTTAGTCACTTCATTCACTGTGGGATTCTCCTCCGCTTTCCAGGCTAGTATTGCCAATGAGCTGGCATATGATGATGGTGCACTCTGTACAAACTTCCGCCACATGGGTAGTGTACAACGGACTGCATCTGGATCTGCGGATGTTTGTGCGTCGTCTAGGTCCTTATAAATGACTTCCCGTACGGCCAATTCCCTCAGGTACTGAATTCCCTTCTCCATGGTGGTCCATTTGCCTGGTAGACATACAAGTTCTTCCTTGAAGGGATACCTTTCCTGCACAGCTGACAGGAGACGCCTCCAGAGGCTGCGAGATCGTGCTCCATCTCCAATTGCTTTGTCAATGCATGCGTCCCTAGCAAGGGATCCCAGCCGCCTGGCTTCCTTGCCCTCTAATTCCACATAATTGGCTCCCGTGTCCCAGCACCGGAGCAGCCAGGTGACAAGCTGCTCGCCTATACAGCGACCAAAATCTTTTCGCACATCTCGTAGCTCACGCTGGTATAGAGTCCGGGTAGTTACTGTTGATTTTTCGACATCCCCATCCTCATCTTCAGTCTCCTGCACCTTTGATGGCCCAGCCTCGTCTTCACTATGCCCAGACTTAGCAGAAGACTGTCTGCGTTCTAAACGACCTGAGCCTCTATACCATTTTTTCACCTTGTCTACAGGGGCAACTTGCACTTCTACAGCTCGTTTCTCTAACCCAGACACAGGGTCTGCCACAGGGGTTGGAATACCCTCTGCGGGGTCAACTTGCACTGCTACAGCTCGTTTCTCTGACCCAGACACAGGGTCTGCCACAGGGGTTGGAATACCCTCTGCGGGGTCAACTTGCACTGCTACAGCTCGTTTCTCTGACCCAGCCACAGGAGTGGGAGCAGCTGCAGGAGCTGGAGCTGCTGCAGGGGCTGGAGTGGCTGCGGGAGCTGGAGCTGGAGCGGCTGCAGGAGCTGGAGCGGCTGCAGGAGCTGGAGCTGGAGCAGCTGCAGGGGCTGGAGCTGCTGCAGGAGCTGGAGCTAGAGCTGGAGTGGCTGCAGGAGCTGGAGCGGCTGCAGGAGCTGGAGCGGCTGCAGGAGCTGGAACTGGAGCAGCTGGAGTGGCTGCAGGAGCTGGAACTGGAGCAGCTGCAGGAGCTGCAGCTGGAGCGGCTGCAGGAGCTGGAGCGGCTGCAGGAGCTGGAGCTGGAGTGGCTGCAGGAGCTGGAGCGGCTGCAGGAGCTGGACCTGGAGCGGCTGCAGGAGCTGGACCTGGAACGGCTGCAGGAGCGGGAGCTAGGTTGATAGTAGCATCAATTGCAGCTCGATAGGCACAAGCCAGACCCCAGCACGCTACAGTGATTTGTGTCACTTTGGAACTGCCAGAGTCATGACACCTTTTTTTCAAGCATTCTGCCAGCTTTTTAGGATTTTGCAGTTGTTCAGGGGTGAATGTCCAAAACACTGGAGGTGACCACTGCTCTAGAAACCTGCCCATATCCTCCCACACTCCCTGCCACTCGCAACTATCCCGCCTCAAGACAGGTCTCCGGATGAGATTCCTAAGTAGTTGTTTAACCCTCCACAAAACCTGAAGCGCATTCAGGAGACATAACAACAAGAGCAGGCTGGTCTGAGTATCCCAAGGATATTCAACATCTCGGAGAACCACCGTGACTAGCTCGGGGGATAAGAGGGTGGTGGTGAAGGAGAAAGGGAGAGTGAACAGGTAGGGAAACATGTCTTCCCCTGTCCCCTCCACAGATTGGCTCCCTAACGAAAACAGGCAATAGGTGTAATTGCTAATAGTTTCCGAGATATGGTTTCCAAAGTATAGAGTCGATGTCAGTGCTGAGTACAAATACCAGGTTAAAGTCGTGACCAGATATTTCATCATTTCATAAGCCATTGTTACACCGCACAGTACCATAACAATCTTAAACCAGGGCCCGGAAAGGATAAACAGTGCAACAGGGAGCACATACAGAAAGTAACGCACCATAAAACTCAATTTGGAATACAGGTACAGCAGACTGGAGATTAAGGCAATCAACATCGTGACTAGCAACTATTAAGCAGGTCCAATACTTATACCAATTTTAGTTTAACACACTCTGGTCAGATTTGTCGATATCTCAACCCTTCGAGCCCCACGTTGGGCGCCAAAAGGGCTGTTGTGGTTTAACCCGGCTGGCAGCTAAACACCACACAGCCGTTCGCTCACCCTCCCCCCTCCCTCTCTGGGATGGGGGAGAGAAACGGGAAAGTGAAGCCGGTGAGTTGAGATAAAGACAGTTTATTAAGACAGGAATATAATAATAACAATAATAATAATAATAGTGATAATGATAATAGTATTAATAATAATAATGTGTAAGAAAACAAGTGATGCACAATGCAATTGCTCACCACCCGCTGACCGATGCCCAGCCTATCCCCGAGCAGCCGGCCCCCCACCCCGGCCAGCCACCCCTATATATTGTTTAGCATGACGTCAGATGGTATGGAATACCCCTTTGGCCCGTTTGGGTCAGCTGTCCTGGGTCTGTCCCCTCCCAGCTCCTGCTGCACCCCCAGCCTGCTCGCTGGCAGGACAGAGCGAGAAGCCGAAAAGTCCTTGGCCTGGTGTAAACACTGCTCTGCAACAATTAAAACATCAGCATGTTATCAGCGCTCTTCTCATCCTAATCCAAAACATAGCACCCTACCAGCTACTAGGAGGGAAAATTAACTCTGTCCTAACTGGAACCAGGACACAGGTTCAAACCTTCTGCTTGTCATAGCATCCCTTTTAGAAAATCTCTTAATCAAGATTTCATGTGATAGGTGCTCCACCCCTATTGCTGAACAAGATGTTCCAAAATAGTTAATTACCTTCACTATTTAAAAAATGCAGACTCAGTGCAGACTCAGTGTCTTATTTCCATTTTAAATTTGTCAAATGTCTGCTTCCATCCAGTGGAAATCGTCAAACTATTTTTTTTCTGTATTAAAAAAAAAAACAAAACACAAACATTCTATTAGAAATTATTTATAGACTATGATTGGAAGACTGTTTAACCTTCTCTTCAATAAACTGTGGCAACTCTTGTTACTTTTTCAGACCTAGAATTATTCTTGCAGTTCTGCATAATTCTTAGACTTTTTTTTTTTTTTAAGAGAAATCACCTGAACTAAATGTAGAATTCCAATATGGACCTTTAATGAACCATATTCATAGGTAACATCTCCTCACTATTTCTAGAGGATAATCTCCAAAGACTGGCTTTATCCAGAGAATGTACCGAGCCCTATAAGTATTTTAGCATAATCCTGAGAGCTCGTGTATTTGGCTTTTACCAAGATACTTATGTTCTTGTTATAAGCACTGTTTTCTATTGTAGAATTCTTCTTTTTATGAGCTATCCACCTGCTTTTTCCTGTGGATACTTAATTTTACATTTTGTTGGGTTAAAATGAACACTCTCTGACTGAATCCAGCCTACACAGTGACCCAGGTCAGCCTGACTTACTTCTGTCATTATTTAACACTTTTAGTATGACTGGCAAATTTTACCAGTAATTACTTTAGATATCTTACAGGTAGCGTTAGAGAAACTGAGTAGCACAGAGATTTCAGCATGCTCCTGGAGGACCTACTAGAAACTCCTCAATATTATAAGTCACAATTTACAATTTTTTTCAGTGGTGTATCAGTTATCCAATTTTTTAGAAGTTTAATATGGGCTGCTTTCATCTTCTGTAAAGAAAATCTCTGTCAAATGCTCTAGAAGGGTTTAAGTAAACTTTATGAAAATTTACTTTATTAACCAAACTTGCAATTTCATGAAATCAGATTCATTTGATAGATTGTATTTTCCATGAAACCATGCTGATTAATATTAATTGTACACCACTTATTTTTTTATCATATTATCTCATGTCAAGATTTTCATAGTTTTACTTAGGCTTATAAAAGATTAACTAATTTTACCAGGTCATCTGGTTTACATCCTTGAAAATTAAGAATAGATTTTTTTCTGGAGCACTTTGAAGCTTTTCTAATATTCCATAAATATCTAAAATGAATATAAATGATTCAGCAAATTTCTGAGACAATTCTTTGAATATTCTGGGGTTCCAATTATCCAACAGATTTGAAATATTTAATAGTAGTTGTTTAGCATAGTCATCAGTTAAAAACTGTTCATACGTTACAAAATGGGTGGGTGGGTGGATGGATGGATGGATGGATTGGATAACTAGATAGACAGATCTCACTTGGAAATGATTAAGCATCAGTGGAAGGTTAAATATTCCAAAAAGTCATCCTACACTATTAGACACTGGAAAACAGCTGAAGTGCTATGCCCTTGATCTGCAGACATGCTCTTTTACTCAGTATTCCACTACCTATAAATCACCGTACAATACAATACCTTCCAATGCACACATACATTATAGAGCTACTTACATATGGATTGTATCCTGAAATTCATTACAGCACTAAAAAAAATGCAAGACAGCAGCTAGTACATTGTGTAAAGAACATAGCAAGGTAAAGACCTTGCAAGGCAATTAAAGGGAAGCCTCCATTCTCTGATAAGACTAATAAACATGGGAAAAGAGAAACTGAACAGTCTTAGAAATGAAATGTACTGAGGTAGCGAGGAACTGCAGGGCAGCAGGTCAGCTCCCAATGGAGAGAGAAGAGTGGGAGTTCCTCCCCAGCACCCTTTCCCCAGAGAAGGCCCCAGTGATTTGAGCACCTCATAGTTGCCTTCCCACCAGAAAATGCCTTCTTGCCATTCCTAGATCTGCCCCTTCACTGGTTAGTAACAAAAGCAAGGAACCCAAGCTCTGATGGGACAATGATATTAATAGCCAATTATATTAATATGCAATTCCTTAACTACTAACACAAGCGTTTGGGAGAAGGAAAAGAACAGGGCCATTGATCTAAACAATTGCCAGTGTTTTCTGCAGCTTCCTCCATCTTAGTAGTCTGGTCCAGGCCCCCTCCTATCTCCTCGGTAGCAACACTTTGGGTGCAAGAGAAGCAAGGGGCATGGACTTTTCCTGCACTGATACTCAGCATATGTGCACCATGTTTCTTCTCTCTCACTTCACGGGAATTTGCCTTCCACAGGCTGAGGCAGATTCTGCAGACCACAGTATTTTCCTCTTTTCTTACTCTTATTACTCTCTGCTGAGACGAGCATGGGTTGAATGACAAGGTGGAAGAGTTCAGAAGAATAAGATCCTTTCCTTAGCTAGTGACATTCTTAACTGGAGCAACAAGAAGTGCTAGGAAAGATCCCTCGTGGCTGTCAGAGAAATAGACTGACAGCCAGAACCAAAACGGTGCATCTCTAGCCAAAAAAGCCAATGAGCACCAATGTCTATATTTCCATTGCAATCTCTTGTGAAATGCATCACTGAGATACTAGTTTTGTGCAGCAAGCACATGGCATATATATCCAGTAACTCTTCTTAGTTTTAGGACAAGTTAAATATTTGTTTCTTTGAGGTTTCCTATTTTCCTTTCCACTGCCTGAGACCAGCCTACTTATGTAAATGGACCTGCTGTAGGACTGTCTGCCCCCAGTTCAGGAGTCTGGATCAAAAGTTGGCATCTGGACCTGTCACTGACCATGGTCTTGACTTCTAATTTTGGGTATGCTCAGTGTACTTAACAAGCTTTGGGCTGCATCCAGAGAAGGGTTTCTGCTGAAGAGAGGCAGCAAGTTATTCCAACCTGGTAGCAGATCATCAAAAGCCTGTTTTGCACATTGACTGCTAATTCTCCTTGCAGCATGCAAAGAGAAACAGAAAACTCACAAAGGCCAATTAGGGATCCATGGGAACCTAACGATGTGCTCATTCAGGACTGTTCTTAGAGCACAAACTAATTCATGGCCATGCAGAGACACTACTCACTGTGAATGAAAAGTTTACAGTTACAAAACAGTCTTCAAACGCACTCTGAGATAGATTGCAAATTCCCTTCTTTATCATGTCAGCCTATTAAAACAGAAAAACAGCCCGTAAGTAATATCAGCTACATAAAGCCAATGGTGATCATGCTGGTGTCTTGAGGAAGGCATGAAGCTCCCTCAGCAAGCCACGCTACCAAGATTTTCTGTGGAAGAAATGGGGAGTTAAACCAAAGCTCCCTCCAGGATGCTACCCCAGTTTCCACCTGTAGTAAAAGTTATGCAGGAAAAGAGCAGGACAGGAGAAGCCATGGACTCCAATGTCAGTACCTTCCTGGAAGTTGCTGTGCAGACTCAGGAAGATTAGATGCCCTGAGCTGCAATCCCAGCACATTTCTTGATTCTTTGCTGCTTTGATAAATCATTTATTAGAGCAGCCTTTTTACATAATCCCTGGGAAGAAAAAAAAAAAAAAACCACCAACAAAAAAAGCATAAAATAGATTTATCACAAAATTCTGTCCTCCTACCAACCATCTTCGACCAGGACATATATTTCTCTGATTATTAATTAACTGATGCACAGAAACAGCTTTGAGATTTTTAACCTCTCCCTTTCTCTTTTGTCCTTCAAGAGCATAGATGACAATGCAGGGGTGGTATTCAAAATACAGATAGCTTCTCGAGCAATGGAAGTACAAGCATCGTGCATTGAGCCCTGTAGTTATGAACTCAAGCATTAAAGCCATTCAGAAAGCAAGCATGTAAGCTATTTTCCAGGTACACTCATTCTGTCCTTAGTCATACATGTTTAAATCTGGCATAGCACCAGAAGAGTAACAAAGCTGGTTAACTGTCAACAGTGCACATAACAAAACATACTGTCATATAATCTATCAGTAGACGTTTGATCTGCAAAGAGAAAGGAATATATTGTTATCATGGCTTCTCTATCTGCTTATCCCTTATCATTGTGAAATCTCAACTCTCAGGATAAGCTATAGCTCTTCTTCTTTTTGGAGTCCATCCAAATATCCTCAACAACATGAAATACAACTCCACATAAATAACATGAAGGGGGAAAGCTGAATGCATCAACAACTTCTGAGCATATCAAGCCCCCTGAAACTAAAACAGTCAAATGAAGCTAGAGGCATTAGCTGCTATGTCCCTAGGATGTGCTTACAAAGAAAATGCACAATTATTGGCATTTTCCCTCCTCCTTCTCTCTCCACAGCCCACCCAACACAGTCCCTCCACCCTCAGCAGCTAGACAGTAGAGATTTCTTATATTACAGCAGTGGGCTGCCTGGGCTGCCCAGGGAAGTGGTTGAGTCACCATCCCTGGAGGTCTTTAAAAGACATTTAGATGTTGAACTTAGTGATATGGTTTAGCGGAGGACTTGTTAGTCTTAGGTCAGAGGTTGGACTAGGTGATCTTGGAGGTCTCTTCCAACCTAGACGATTCTGTGATTCTGTGGATATCAGGACAACTAATGAGAATAAAATAACTAATACAAATCCAGTCCAGATCTGTGGGCAACTAATATACCAACAGCATCAAAGTACAGCTCTCAGCTTCATTATCTGCTCTAAATGAAATATAGTGAGCAAATGCACTTCTAATCTCTCTTATTAGTCCCATTTTTTTAAAAATGCTGTATTATTTACAGCTTTTCACAGAATGAGGAAATGGCCCTAGATTTCCATCTGAAAAGCAAAATGATTGTAAAAAATAGAGTAGCTTTGTGAGCTTATCTAAAGGCAGGGTATTTTGCAGGGGTCCAAACGTATCAACATCCCAGTACCAGGACTTATCACCCAATTAAAGGCCTTGTCTTGGCAAAAGTAGAGAAATAGTAGACTTCCATCACACCTGGCAGTAAGTTGCGCAATCGCCACCACTTGTCAGTTGCACAATCGCCAGCACTTGTTCTCGTGGGAGACTTCAACTTCCCAGGCATGTCCTGGAAATACAGTACAGCTCAGAGGAAGCAGTCTAGGAGGATTCTGGAGAGTGTGGAAGATAGCTTCCTGGTGCAGCTGGTTAGAGAGCCTACCAGGGGAGGTGCCCCGCTAGACCTTCTGTTCACAAACAGTGATGGACTGGTGGGAGATGTGGTGGTCGGGAGCTGTCTTGGGCAGAGTGACCACGAAATGGTAGAGTTCTCTATTCTTGGCGAAGTCAGGAAGGGGACCAGTAAAACTGCTGTATTGGACTTCCGGAGGGCTGACTTTGAGCTGTTCAGGACACTGTTTGGCAGAGTCCCTTGGGAGGCAGTTCTGAAGGGCAGAGGAGTCCAGGAAGGCTGGGCACTCCTCAAGAAGGAAATCTTAATGGCTCAGGAGCGGTCTGTCCCCATGTGCCCAAAGACGAGCCGGCGCGGAAGAAGACTGGCCTGGCTGAACAGAGAGTTGTGGCTTGAGCTTAGGAGAAAAAAGAGGGTTTATAATCTTTGGAGAAGAGGGCAGGCCGCTCAGGAGGACTATAAGGATGTTGCAAGGCTGTGCAGGGACAAAATTAGAAAGGCCAAAGCTCATCTGGAGCTCAATCTGGCTACCGCCGTTAAAGATAACAAAAAATGTTTTTACAAATACATCAACGCAAAAAGGAGGACAAAGGAGAATCTCCATCTTTTACTGGATGCAGGGGGAAACATAGTGACAAGAGATGAGGAAAAGGCTGAGGTGCTTAATGCCTTCATTGCCCCAGTCTTTAGCGGCAAGACCAGTTGTTCTCTGGATACCCAGTACCCTGAGCTGGTGGAAGGGGATGGGGAGCAGAATGTGGCCTTCATAATCCGTGAGAAAATGGTTGGCGACCTGCTACAGCACTTAGATGTACGCAAGTCGATGGGGCCGGATGGGATCCACCCGAGGGTACTGAGAGAACTGGCAGAAGAGCTGTCCAATCCACTTTCCATCATTTTTCAGGAGTCCTGGCTACCAGGGGAGGTCCCAGTCGACTGGCGGCTAGCAAACGTGACGCCCATCTACAAGAAGGGCCGGAGGGTAGACCCGGGGAACTATAGGCCTGTTAGTTTGACCTCAGTGCCAGGGAAGCTCGTGGAGCAGATTATCTTGAGTGTCATCACGCGGCACTTGCAGGGCAACCAGGCGATCAGGCCCAGTCAGCATGGGTTTATGAAAGGCAGGTCCTGCTTGACGAACCTGATCTCCTTCTATGACAAAGTGACGCGCTTGGTGGATGAGGGAAAGGCTGTGGATGTGGTCTACCTTGACATCAGTAAGGCTTTTGACACCGTTTCCCACAGCATTCTCCTGAAGAAACTGGCTGCTCGTGGCTTGGACTGGCGTACGCTTCGTTGGGTTAAAAACTGGCTGGGTAGCCGGGCCCAAAGAGTTGTGGTGAATGGAGTCAAATCCAGTTGGAGGCCGGTTTCTAGTGGAGTCCCCCAGGGCTCAGTACTGGGGCCAGTCCTCTTCAATATCTTTATCGATGACCTGGATGAGGGGATCGAGTGCACCCTCAGTAAGTTTGCAGACGACACCAAGTTAGGTGCATGTGTCAATCTGCTCGAGGGTAGGAAGGCTCTGCAGGAGGATCTGGATAGGCTGGACCGATGGGCTGAGGCCAACTGTATGAAGTTCAACAAGGCCAAGTGCCGGGTCCTGCACCTGGGGCACAACAACCCCAAGCAGAGCTACAGGCTGGGAGATGAGTGGCTGGAAAGCTGCCTGGCAGAGAAGGACCTGGGAGTACTGGTTGATAGTCGGCTGAATATGAGCCAGCAGTGTGCTCAGGTGGCCAAGAAGGCCAACAGCATCCTGGCTTGTATCAGAAGCAGTGTGGGCAGCAGGGCTAGGGAAGTGATTGTCCCCCTGTACTTGGATCTGGTGAGGCCGCACCTCGAGTACTGTGTTCACTTTTGGGCCCCTCACTACAGGAAGGAGATCGGGGTGCTCGAGCGTGTCCAGAGAAGGGCAATGAAGCTGGTGAGGGGTCTGGAGAACAAGTCTTACGAGGAGCTGCTGAGGGAGCTGGGATTGTTCAGCCTGGAGAAGAGGAGGCTCAGGGGCGACCTTATCGCCCTCTATAGGTACATTAAAGGAGGCTGTAGCGAGGTGGGGATTGGTCTATTCTCCCACGTGCCTGGTGACAGGACGAGGGGGAATGGGCTAAAGTTGCGCCAGGGGAGGTTTAGGTTGGATATTAGGAAGAACTTCTTTACTGAAAGGGGTGTTAGGCATTGGAATGGGATGCCCAGGGAAGTGGTTGAGTCACCATCCCTGGAGGTCTTTAAAAGACGTTTAGATGTTGAGCTTAGTGATATGGTTTAGTGGAGGACTTGTTAGTGTTAGGTCAGAGGTTGGACTAGGTGATCTTGGAGGTCTCTTCCAACCTAGACGATTCTGTGATTCTGTGATATGGCCAGTGCAAAAGTCTCATGGTGAGTGGAGACTAAGAGTGGACTATCGTGGCCTGAACGAAGTCACATCACCACGGATTGCTGCTGTGCCAGACATGCTAGTACTCCGGTACGAATTGGAATCAAAGGCAGCCAAGTGGTATGCCACAATTGATATTGCTAATGCATTTTTTTCCATCCTTTTAGCAGCAGAGTGCAGGCCATGGTTTGCTTTTACATGGAGGGGTGTCCAATACAACTGGAATCGGCTGCCCCAGGGTTGGAAACACAGCCCTACCATTTGCCATGGACTGATCCAGTCTGTGCTGGAGCAGGGAGAAGCTCCTGAACACCTGCAGTACATCGATGACATCATTGTGTGGGGTGACACTGCAGAGGAAGTTTTTGAGAAAGGGAATTAATAGTCCAAATCCTTCTGAAGGCCGGTTTTGCCATAAAACAAAATGAAGTCAAAGGACCTGCACGAGAGATCCAGTTTTTAGGAATAAAATGGCAAGATGGACGTCATCAAATCCCAATGGATGTGATCAACAAAATAACAGCTATGTCTCCACCAACTAGCAAAAAAGAAACACAAACTTTCCTAGGTGTCGTGGGGTTTTGGAGAATGCATATTCCAAATTACAGTCTGATTGTTAACCCGCTCTACCAAGTAACCCGTAAGAAGAATGATTTGAAATGGGGCCCTGAGCAACGACAAGCCTTTGAACAAATTAAGCAGGAAATAATTCATGCAGTAGCCCTTGGGCCAGTTCGAACAGGACCAGATGTAAAGAATGTGCTCTACACCGCAGCCGGGGAGAATGGCCCCACCTGGAGCCTCTGGCAGAAAGAGCCTGGGGAAACTCGAGGTCGACCCCTGGGGTTTTGGAGTCGGGGATACAGAGGATCTGACGCCCGCTGCACTCCACCTGAAAAAGAGATATTGGCAGCATATGAAGGAGTTCGATCTGCTTCGGAAGTGGTCGGTACTGAAGCGCAGCTCCTCCTGGCACCCCGACTGCCGGTACTAGGCTGGATGTTCAAAGTAAGGGTCCCCTCTACACATCATGCAACTGATGCTACATGGAGCAAGTGGGTTGCACTGATTACTCAGTGGGCTCGAATAGGAAACCCCAGTCGCCCAGGAATCCTGGAAGTGATTGTGGACTGGCCAGAAGGCAAATATTTGGGGATATCATCAGAGGAGGAGGTGGTTCGTGCTGAAGAAGCCACCCTGTACAACAAGCTACCGGAAAATGAGAAGCAATATGCCCTGTTCACTGATGGGTCCTGTCGTATTGTGGGAAAGCATCGGAGATGGAAGGCTGCTGTATGGAGTCCTACACGACGAGTTGCAGAAGCTGCTGAGGGAGGTGAATGGAGTCAGTTTCCAGAAGTGAAAGCATGACATAAATGGTATGGAATAAGGGGTGGATATATGTCCTGGTTTCAGTTAGGATAGAGTTAATTTTCCTCTTAGTAGCTGGTAGGGTGCTATGTTTGGGATTTAGGATGAGAAGTGTTGATAACACCCTGATGTTTTAATTGTTGCAGAGCAGTGTTTACACCAGGCCAAGGACTTTTCGGCTTCTCGCTCTGTCCTGCCAGCGGGCAGGCTAGGGGTGCAGCAGGAGCTGGGAGGGGACAGACCCAGGACAGCTGACCCAAACTGGCCAAAGGGGTATTCCATACCATCTGACGTCATGCTGAACAATATATAGGGGTGGCTAGCCAGGGTGGTGGGCAGTTGCATTGCGCATCACTTGTTTCGTACACATTATTATTAGTAGTACTATTATCATTATTATTTTCCTTTATTTTCTGTCCTAATAAACTGTCTTTATCTCAACCCACAGGCTTTCATTTCTTTCTAATTCTCTCCCTATCCCAGAGCGAACAGCTGTGTGGTGCTTAGCTGCCGACCGGGTTAAACCACAACAGTCCTTATTTATTTTTTTTTCACTGCTATAACCACCTCTTTAATTATAAAGAAAAAAGAGAACAGAGGCAGCCATTTTGGAAATGTTTTGCCATCTGAATTCTTCAGGGCTTTGCTTGACGCAGCTTGTGGTCTTATCTTGTGGTGCAGAGGTTGAGGGATATCAGGGAGTGCGAGCGGGAGATAGACTGGTGGAGCGACTCCCTGCAGGACCGGAGGGAGGGGGACCAGGGTGAGACGCTCCAAAGGGGGGTGGACCCCCTGCCCTGTCGCCATCGGGCAGAGGGAGGGGACCTGCGAATTGAGGAGGAATGGAGACAGGTCCCTGCTCGACCTCGCAGGAGATGCCCTCCCCTTCCGGTGCCGCCTTCCCAGGTGCCCTTGAACAATAGGTTTGAGGCCCTGGAGCTGGAGAGACCAGTGGGTGAGGATGAGGTAGGAAGCCTACCCAGGAGGATGCCTGAGGTGAGGAAGTTGACTCCACGCCTCAGGACTGCCTCCACCAAGAAAGAAAGAAGGGTGATTGTTGTGGGCGACTCCATCCTCAGGGGAACGGAGGGCCCTATTTGTCGGCCTGACCCCACACATAGGGAAGTCTGCTGCCTCCCTGGGGCCAGGGTCAGAGACATTACCAGGAAGCTTCCAAACCTGGTTCGCCCCTCTGACTATTACCCGCTTTTGATAGTCCAGGCTGGCAGTGACGATGTTGAAAAGAGAAGCCTCAAGGCTATCAAACAGGACTATAGGGGGCTGGGACGATTGGTGGAGGGAGCGGGAGTGCAGGTGGTGTTTTCGTCTATCCCTACGGGGGAAGGGAGAGGCACGGAGAGGACATGGAAAGCTCCCGTGGTTAATAGGTGGCTCAGAGGCTGGTGCCAGCACAAAAATTTTGGGTTTTTTCACCATGGGGAGCTTTACTCGGCACCCGGCCTGATGGCCCCAGACGGGTCCCTATCTCCAAGGGGAAAACGGATCCTAGGCCAGGAGCTGGCGGGGCTCATAGAGAGCGCTTTAAACTAGGTAAGAAGGGGGACGGGGCTCAAACAAGGCTTGTTGGAGCTGTGCCGGGGGAAACAATGGCTAGGCTGGGGAAGAAGGCGATGGCCCAGCTGAAGTGCATCTACACTAATGCACGCAGCATGGGTAACAAACAGGAGGAGCTGGAAGCCATTGTGCAGCAGGCAGGCTACGACTTGGTTGCCATCACGGAGACGTGGTGGGACCGCTCCCACGACTGGAGTGCTGCAATGCCTGGCTATCGGCTCTTCAGGAGGGACAGGCAGCACAGAGGGGGTGGTGGCGTGGCTCTCTACATTAGAGAATCTTTTGATGTTGATGTTGTGGAACTCCAGGCTGGGAATGATAAGGTTGAATCCCTGTGGGTTAGGATCCGCGGGAAGGCCGGCAAGGCTAACTTCCTGGTCGGGGTCTGTTATAGACTGCCGAACCAGGATGAGGAGACGGATGAGGAGTTTTATAGGCAACTGACAGAAGTTGCAAAATCGTCGGCGCTTGTCCTCGTGGGGGACTTCAACTTCCCGGACATATCCTGGAAACACAACACGGCACAGAGAAAGCAGTCTAGGAGGTTTCTGGAGAGTGTGGGAGATAGCTTCCTGACGCAGCTGGTCAGCGAACCTACCAGGGGTGGTGCCCCGCTAGACCTTCTCTTCACAAACAGTGATAGACTGGTGGGAGATGTGGTGGTCGGGAGCTGTCTTGGGCAGAGTGACCACGAAATGGTAGAGTTCTCTATTCTTGGCGAGGCCAGGAAGGGGACCAGTAAAACTGCTGTCTTGGACTTCCGGAGGGCTGACTTTGAGCTGCTCAGGACACTGGTTGGCCGAGTCCCTTGGGAGGCGGTTCTGAAGGGCAGAGGAGTCCAGGAAGGCTGGGCGCTCCTCAAGAAGGAAATCGTGATGGCACAGGAGCGGTCCGTCCCCACGTGTCCAAAGACGAGCCGGCGTGGAAGAAGACCGGCCTGGCTGAACAGAGAGTTGCGGCTTGTGCTTAGCAGAAAAAAGAGGGTTTATAATCTTTGGAAAAAAGGGCGGGCCACTGAGGAGGACTACAAGGATGTAGCGAGGCTGTGCAGGGAGAAAATTAGAAAGGCCAAAGCTCATCTGGAGCTCAACCTGGCTACTGCCGTTAAAGACAACAAAAAATCCTTTTACAAATATATCAACGCGAAACGGAGGACTAAGGAGAATCTCCATCCTTTACTGGATGCGAGGGGAAACCTAGTTACTAAGGATGAGGAAAAGGCTGAGGTGCTTAATGCCGCCTTTGCCTCAGTCTTTAGCGGCAATACCGGTTGTTCTCTGGATACCCAGTGCCTTGAGCTGGTGGAAGGGGATGGGGAGCAGGATGTGGCCTTCGCTATCCATGAGGAAATGGTTGGCGACCTGCTACGGAGCTTGGATGTGCGCAAGTCGATGGGGCCGGATGGGATGCACCCGAGGGTACTGAAAGAACTGGCGGAGGAGCTGGCCGAGCCGCTTACCATCATTTATCGGCAGTCCTGGCTATCAGGGGAGGTCCCAGTTGACTGGCGGCTAGCCAATGTGACGCCCATCTATAAGAAGGGCCGCAGGGCAGACCTGGGGAACTATAGGCCTGTCAGTTTGACCTCAGTGCCAGGAAAGCTCGTGGAGCAGATTATCTTGAGGGTCATCACGTGGCACTTGCAGGGCAACCAGGCGATCAGGCCCAGTCAGCATGGGTTTATGAAAGGCAGGTCCTGCTTGACGAACCTGATCTCCTTCTATGACAAAGTGACGCGCTTGGTGGATGAGGGAAAGGCTGTGGATGTGGTTTACCTTGACCTCAGTAAGGCTTTTGACACAGTTCCCCACAACATTCTCCTCAAGAAACTGGCTGCTCGGGGCTTGGACTGGCGTACGCTTCGCTGGGTTAGAAACTGGCTGGATAGCCGGGCCCAGAGAGTTGTGGTGAATGGAGTCAAATCTGGTTGGAGGCCGGTCACTAGTGGTGTCCCCCAGGGCTCGGTACTGGGGCCGGTCCTCTTTAATATCTTTATCGATGATCTGGATGAGGGGATCAAGTGCACCCTCAGTAAGTTTGCAGATGACACCAAGCTAAGTGCGTGTGTCGATCTGCTCGAGGGCAGGAAGGCTCTGCAGGAGGATCTGGATAGGCTGGAGCGATGGGCTGAGGTCAACTGTATGAAGTTCAACAAGGCCAAGTGCCGGGTCCTGCACCTGGGGCGCAACAACCCCAAGCAGAGCTACAGGCTGGGAGATGAGTGGCTGGAAAGCTGCCTGGCCGAGAGGGACCTGGGAGTATTGGTTGATAGTCGGCTGAATATGAGCCAGCAGTGTGCCCAGGTGGCCAAGAAGGCCAACAGCATCCTGGCCTGCATAAGAAGCAGTGTGGCCAGCAGGTCTAGGGAAGTGATTGTGCCCCTGTACTCGGCTCTGGTGAGGCCGCACCTCGAGTACTGTGTTCAGTTTTGGGCCCCTCGCTACAGGAAGGACATGGACGTGCTCGAGCGAGTCCAGAGAAGGGCGACCAAGCTGGTGAGGGGTCTGGAGTACAAGTCTTACGAGGAGCAGCTGAGGGAGCTGGGCTTGTTCAGCCTGGAGAAGAGGAGGCTCAGGGGCGACCTTATCGCTCTCTACAGTTACCTTAAGGAGGCTGTAGCGAGGTGGGGGTTGGTCTGTTCTCCTACGTGCCTGGTGACAGGACGAGGGGGAATGGGCGAAAGTTGCGACAGGGGAGTTTTAGGTTGGATGTTAGGAAGTACTTCTTTACCGAAAGGGTTATTAAGCATTGGAATGGGCTGCCCAGGGAGGTGGTGGAGTCACCATCCCTGGAGGTCTTTAAAAGACGTTTAGATGTAGAGCTTAGTGATATGGTTTAGTGGAGTACTTAGTGTTAGGTCGGAGGTTGGACTCGATGATCTTGAGGTCTCTTCCAACCTAGAAATCTGTGATACTGTGATACTGTGATCTGCCACATCACAGAGACCCTTTCAGTATTTGAGAACAACTTTAGAGCACTTGCAAGGAAAACAAAAGACTTTGAATCACTGTGGCCTAGACTGCTTGTGTCCCAAAAGGGAGATTTATAAGTTTAAAAAAAAGTGCATACAGAATTAAATAGAGCGAATAGCTTGCTTTCTTGGTTGAGAAAAAACACTCTGGTGGATTACATCAAACTGGGTGCTGCCTGTGATTTTATTGGCAGCTTCTTATTTTTGGAAAGGACTTTTATAAAACAAAGCTTTTCCTTAGAAAATCTTCAATGAAAAAGTTTCTTGAGCATACTCTTGAAGCACATGAGTAATTGCCCTGATGTCAATATGGTTATTCACATGCTTCAGATTGGAACTAAGGACTGAAGAGCTGTGACCAAAGTAAAAGAAGATAAAAACCATACAGGAGTTATTGTGTTTCTGCCAGTTAAAGGAGCTACCTGCTTTCTACCCTTGCAGTAGATATCTGTGCCTATGGATCTAGCTGGCTTTTACTCTAGTGTTTTTAGGAAACTTATTGTTGTATTAATGTTACTGTCTACTGAGTAGGTGTGTCAGAGACTCCCAGTGGTATTTTGGTGGCTGACTAGAGGTTGCACATGAAACCAGCCATGGGGTACAATAACACAGTGCTGAGCCAAGGACAACTGATCTATCTCTAAGTAGGGCTAATTACTGAGGGGTTAGCCCTGTGCCCTGGCTGGAAACTGCCTTGTATTGAGCCATCATGACTAAAAACCCTGTGTTTTCTTCTAGGGTGCTGGTATGGATGTCTCCTAGCACTGGAAAGCAAATAAGCTGAAGAGAGATTTGGATCTAAGCCCTTCCGAGGTTTTGACTACCCTTGCCCTTCACTAAATGTCCTTTTCAGTCTGACCTGAAAACCCCCTATGCTAAATCAGAAACTTCCTTGTGCTATATACACTCCTTAAGTGCCCTCCAGGGGCCACGTACACTTGGCTAATCCCTTTTATTAGATGCAAAAACCCAAACCAAACCAAACCAAAACCACAAAAACTACTGAGTGATTCTTTGGGGGGAAACAAGCTAAGACCTCAAAGTCAGCCTGGTTATGAAAAGCTAGACCTAGAACACTTCATGATGATCCATGATAAGGAGAATACCACAGACTCATACCCATGGATCTTTAGCAACACTGGAGTCTACAGCCCTGCACTTTCTTACACAACCATAAGAAACAAGCATGTCCTCATTGTTCACAGTTATGCTACAATATAAAGCTATTGCTTGGTGCCAAACAACTAGGGAGATACATGTGTTCCTTCATCCCTTTGCAGGTGTTATTGAAAATCTCCCCAACAAAGACAGTCCCTGCTTTAACAAAATAGCATGCATGCATCTCCCGCTCTCTCCCAATACTTCTGAGCAAAGCCTGCAGTAAAAAAACCCAGTGTGATGAAGCAAAAAGCATTTCGATATGGAAACGTATTTTGGTTTCAAGCTTCCAAGAGGCCTTGTCATAAGCAAGGAAAAGAAAAGAGGTATATGAAGAGGGAAAATGCATTGAAAATTATCTTCATATAGTCACATATAAAGGAGATTCTGGACTATGGAAGTTGTATCTTGAGTCATTATTGCCAGAGAGATACTAAAAGGCCCTTTGAAATTAGAACATGCGCCTAATACATTTACTGGAAGTTTTCTTAGTCTGCTCCATGTTTTGTTCAGTGCAGCACCTCTTTCAAAGACATTTTAATCCCATTCTTTAATTCTCAATAGAAAGGATACTGCTCTGCAGACCACAATAGGGTATTTTCAAAGATATTAGAGATACCAGTGAAAAACTGGATCACTTCATAGTTCTTTGGGAGGGTTGAAGAAGGGGACTTTCTGCCTAAACCTTAAGTGAATCAAAAAGGCCTGAATTAAAATCACTGAATCTTAGGTGTTATGGTCGTAATGGCCTAGAAAGCTTACCTAACCCATCTCTCTGTCACTAACTTAGGCATGCAAACTGCTTGTTGCAGCTTAGGGTGACCCTAAGTGCTGGGTTTATTGGGGAATCTCTGGTATGGAATGGCTTTAACAGCAGAGACTTGCCATCTCTGCAACAAACACATACATTTTATATATTTAATTTCTCTAAGAATTATCTAATGGAAAGGCCAGTCAGTGGTGGAAAATGTTTCAATTTTTGGAAACATCTCCATTGTTGTTATTGCTAATAGGCTGGAATACCAATGAAACAAGCTGCTGCTTCTGATATTTTTGACACTGTTACATGTATTGGAAGTTTCCTTGTAGCATCAAGTTGTCTCCTTTTCAACAACACAAAGTGCTTGATTCTTACAATGAGACCCTCATTCAGATACGTCTAGGTCCTCACTCAAGCAAAGCTTCCTTGGCTTTGTTTGGGTTTTATCTATATACAGAAGTTAACAGCAACTGAACAAGATGACAGCATGGATCCTCCTATTAATTCATTGGGCTTGGAAACAAAGAAATTAGGTGTTATTTAGTTGTCACGGAGACATATTTACATATAGTTATTATGCTGGAATGAAATTGGATACAGACTATACTACATGAAGAATGAAGAATGCTTTGAAACATTTGCAACACAGAGCTATTGAGACAGACACTGTCTCAGTCCAGTCACCTGGGATTAAACTGCAGCCCAGTCCCATCGCTTAATTGCTGATTTTCTTCAGCCACCAGAAATGCTGCCTTTGGCTGAGCAAGGGGAATCAGGACAGCTGCTGCTTCCCCTCTAGTGACCAGGAAGAATTTGGAGAGATGAAGGATGCTACTGGGGCGGGGAACCGTCGTTAAGCATCCTTCCGTCTCTCTTTCTAATGAGGCACAAACAGTTTCTGGTTTATGTGTGGGTGGGTGTCTGTGAGGTGTGGCTCTAGCCAGAGGCCTAAGTGGAAAAGGCAGAAGCCAGAGAGTTGCAGAGCTGAATCTTTTTGGGGGTCTACAGCACAAAGGAGAGGCTACAACCACAGCTGACACCCCCTTCCCCATGCAGATACCTGTGCTAGTGCTTTGTATCCAGTGGTTCCCACAACCCTTCAGTAGGGGCGATTAGCATCCTTTGGCCTCTTCAGCTGCACCTTCAGCCTCTTCATGCCAATCTGGAAGCCATTCATAGCCTGGATGGCAGCTTGGGCACTGGCAGGGTTGTCAAAACTCACAAAACCTGTCAAAACATGAGGCAAGGCAGAGGGCTTAATGAGCTGAAGGGGGCCAAGGCATGTACATGCAATGACCACTGGGGATGAACATGGGGAAGGGGGTGAGGGTGGCGGGAGGGAGGAAGTGAGCAGGTAGGAGGGTGGGCAGACGGGCAGTAAAGTGAGGAGAGGAAGGTTGCCAATGGGGGATGGAGAGTAGGAGGGGTTGTTACAGATCGGTGTCCCAGGATGCTGTGCCTGGTCTGAGTGCCAGTTCAGACACGAGACTATGTGAAGCATGGGGATCCAAAGGCTGGTGCCACAGTACCAGCACAAGAAAGATTTGGGTAACCCTAGAGCAGATGTGATGCATGGTCTCAAGGCACTTGTTCTCTGTCTTGTTCTTTTTTCCTCTGTTGTGACTGGGTAACATCTCTTCCTAGACCCTCCTTCACTCCCCAACATAACCTTTCCTTTGCCTTCCAATATTCAAAATGAAGGGAACCTGATATACCTACTGCTACCTCCTTATTATGGCAATATAAGCAAAATGTGAGTTTAATAAGCTCTCCATTATGGTATTCATTGGCACGAATAGTTTGATTGTTGGCCACTTAAGAATATGAGGAGCTTTATTAACTGTCAATTACTGCAGACCTTTACTTTATGTTGATGCTGCAGTTGAGAAATATGAACACTAGTGCTTTCCTAACATGGTTTCTGTAAGTAGTTTCATACCTTGCCAGCACACCATCTAATCAGCCATGGACTCCATCCAGCAATAGAAGCACCCATAGTGATTGAATATTGTACCTACGAGCCACTTATTCTTTGTCTCAGTGGAAGAGGATCAGAAGAGGCAAGATAGCTCAGAACCAAGCTAGATGCAATGCATCTAACTCATTCAGCTTTGAGGAAGGTTTTTAATTTCTTTTTTTTTTCTTTTTTTTTTCTTATGTTAGCTCCAGGAGGAGACCTCGTTTGCACATACTGTACATGACTTTAGCTGGAGTGACCAGGAGACTGAGATATGACTGAGACAGGGGGCCATCACATTGTACAAGAATTGCCTGTGCTACCTTTGCCAGAAATGTCCCTCTTCGCCAAAAATATTTCTGAGCAAAAACTCTAGGTAAGTCTAGCCTGGACAAGCCTACAGTCCAGACAAAGCCATCTGTTTTCCCACCCCTGCAAAGCTCTGGCAGCACAAATCAGCCCCAGAAACCCAGTGTCTCTAGACAGACAGGCTGAAATGAAGAGACAGCTTTAGAGCCCCTCAAAAAGATAATGCTGAGCATTTGCTGCCAGGTATATACCTGCTCCTGACAACAGCACCAGACATGGTTTACAGCCTTGGGCTGTTCTGTGACTGCATTCAGCAGAACCTCCTCTCTGGTCTAGTTCCTCCTCGAAAGCAAGGCTCACACATGACACAGGGTGGCTTTTGTTTGGAAAAGACACGCACACACGAATACACACATATACAGAAACACACCGCCTCACTCTTGCATTGAAGCTGTACTCCCTGCCTTTGGCTAATAACAAAGGTTTATGAGAGGTCATAAAACCTATGATCTCAGCCTCAAAGTGAGACAACAGGTTTATTAAGTGTGGCAAATGTGGTTTTAAGAGGGAGGCCCATGAAATAAACAGGCATCCCTCCTCATCCTCCCCTCTTGAAGCTGAGGCTCCAGGTAACTGGCTCTCCACACAGTTATCCTGCCAGCCACCTGGATGAGGAGGTACCAACACTGCAGCTCTGAAGGTGTGAGCAGAAGTGTTGCTCGAGCCTCATGGCAGTCATGAATCTCTAGACAGAAAACTAGAGAGTTATGGTAATGAGCCTACGTATTATTAAATGGCAATGGATCTGCATTTGCAATTACTTTTTAGCCAGTAAGCACCTGGTAATGTTCCCAGTTTACATGTGACTAGTTGAATAATCTATCAGTCAACAAGGCCCTGTGATTTGGTCTCAGCAAAGGAATAAACTAAGCACTTCCTGATTTCACCTGAGTTGATTCAGTCTTTAAATACTGCTGGCAGCTCCTTTGGAAATGCTTTACTCGATCTTCAACTTGAAATTTGCTGTCTAGCTACCTCACATCCTTGAATATAGCTGCAGTGAAAGACAGTTCTTTTTAAAATCACCTCTGGACTGTTAATACTGCTGTCCAAGACCCATCAGCTCTAACAGTACACTAAAAACGTGCCAGGGAAGTTCAGAGAAACTGAAGCCCAATCATCTATGCCACTGAATTTTTAGAAAGGTTCTTGACATAGTTTGGCTTATGCCTAACTCCAAACAATTCCTGGATGCAGCGTGAGTATTAGCACAGGACAGAAGCTGTTTTCAGTAGTTCGCTTGGAGGTTGCCATGATATTCTGGAAAGTAACAGGATTTAATAATTTGGGTGTGGGCCATTCTGTGCCAGCTGGCACCACTGCTCAAGAAAAGTGCCAGGTACGTTTACGTTACTAATATAGACACAGCTACCAAATATCAAAGCTGAGTTGGCTGCAGCTGCACAATTGCTTATATCATCTTTAGAGAACATAACTTGCCTGTGAAAACTTTGATTTCTACTCTTGTGACTGATCCTGTTGCAACGTACCTCCTACTGGCTAAACACATACATTTAGAGAGTGCCTACACAGGCATCCATTTGTGAGCAAATCACCTTGGGATCCTAAAATAATCAATAGAGGTCTAGCCAATACACCCCGTGGAGTGTAGAATACAATTTTTAACTTTTTTTTTTTTTTTTGGGGGGGGGGGGCGGGACGACACTGCTAGCTGTGCCCAAACGAATCACACTATAAATCCCACTGGCTGTTTACCAGGGATCAGCACTGACTGCAGTGAAAGCAGGCACCTAGCTTAAACCAAGGTTTACCAGTTCTGCAGCTGGGACTCACATCTCAAGGTAAGATTGTGCTAACTGGCTAGTGCCTGTATGGGTTACTCCTCAGTGTTGTTAATTGCTGAATCAAAATCCTTATGTATACAAGCCCCACCAGAAATACTCAGAATCATAGAATCACAGAATCATCTAGGTTGGAAGAGACCTCCAAGATCACCTAGTCCAACCTCTGACCTAACACTAACAAGTCCTCCACTAAACCATATCACTAAGCTCTACATCTAAATGACTTTTAAAGACCTCCAGGGATGGTGACTCAACCACTTCCCTGGGCATCCCATTCCAATGCCTAACACCCCTTTCAGTAAAGAAGTTCTTCCTAATATCCAACCTAAACCTCCCCTGGCGCAACTTTAGCCCATTCCCCCTCGTCCTGTCACCAGGCACGTGGGAGAATAGACCAATCCCCACCTCGCTACAGCCTCCTTTAATGTACCTATAGAGGGCGATAAGGTCGCCCCTGAGCCTCCTCTTCTCCAGGCTGAACAATCCCAGCTCCCTCAGCTGCTCCTCGTAAGACTTGTTCTCCAGACCCCTCACCAGCTTCATTGCCCTTCTCTGGACACGCTCGAGCACCCCGATCTCCTTCCTGTAGTGAGGGGCCCAAAAGTGAACACAGTACTCGAGGTGCGGCCTCACCAGATCCAAGTACAGGGGGACAATCACTTCCCTAGCCCTGCTGCCCACACTGCTTCTGATACAAGCCAGGATGCTGTTGGCCTTCTTGGCCACCTGAGCACACTGCTGGCTCATATTCAGCCGACTATCAACCAGTACTCCCAGGTCCTTCTCTGCCAGGCAGCTTTCCAGCCACTCATCTCCCAGCCTGTAGCTCTGCTTGGGGTTGTTGTGCCCCAGGTGCAGGACCCGGCACTTGGCCTTGTTGAACTTCATACAGTTGGCCTCAGCCCATCGGTCCAGCCTATCCAGATCCTCCTGCAGAGCCTTCCTACCCTCGAGCAGATTGACACATGCACCTAACTTGGTGTCGTCTGCAAACTTACTGAGGGTGCACTCGATCCCCTCATCCAGGTCATCGATAAAGATATTGAAGAGGACTGGCCCCAGTACTGAGCCCTGGGGGACTCCACTAGAAACCGGCCTCCAACTGGATTTGACTCCATTCACCACAACTCTTTGGGCCCGGCTACCCAGCCAGTTTTTAACCCAACGAAGCGTACGCCAGTCCAAGCCACGAGCAGCCAGTTTCTTCAGGAGAATGCTGTGGGAAACGGTGTCAAAAGCCTTACTGATGTCAAGGTAGACCACATCCACAGCCTTTCCCTCATCCACCAAGCGCGTCACTTTGTCATAGAAGGAGATCAGGTTCGTCAAGCAGGACCTGCCTTTCATAAACCCATGCTGACTGGGCCTGGTCACCTGGTTGCCCTGCAAGTGCCACGTGATGACACTCAAGATAATCTGCTCCACGAGCTTCCCTGGCACTGAAGTCAAACTAACAGGCCTATAGTTTCCCGGGTCTACCCTCCGACCCTTCTTGTAGATGGGCGTCACGTTTGCTAGCCGCCAGTCGACTGGGACCTCCCCTGGTAGCCAGGACTGCTGAAAAATGATGGAAAGTGGATTGGACAGCTCTTCTGCCAGTTCTCTCAGTACCCTCGGGTGGATCCCATCCGGCCCCATCGACTTGCGTACATCTAAGTGCTGTAGCAGGTCGCCAACCATTTTCTCACGGATTATGAAGGCCACATTCTGCTCCCCATCCCCTTCCACCAGCTCAGGGTACTGGGTATCCAGAGAACAACTGGTCTTGCCGCTAAAGACTGGGGCAATGAAGGCATTAAGCACCTCAGCCTTTTCCTCATCTCTTGTCACTAAGTTTCCCCCTGCATCCAGTAAAAGATGGAGATTCTCCTTTGTCCTCCTTTTTGCGTTGATGTATTTGTAAAAACATTTTTTGTTATCTTTAACGGCGGTAGCCAGATTGAGCTCCAGATGAGCTTTGGCCTTTCTAATTTTGTCCCTGCACAGCCTTGCAACATCCTTATAGTCCTCCTGAGCGGCCTGCCCTCTTCTCCAAAGATTATAAACCCTCTTTTTTCTCCTAAGCTCAAGCCACAACTCTCTGTTCAGCCAGGCCAGTCTTCTTCCGCGCCGGCTCGTCTTTGGGCACATGGGGACAGACCGCTCCTGAGCCATTAAGATTTCCTTCTTGAGGAGTGCCCAGCCTTCCTGGACTCCTCTGCCCTTCAGAACTGCCTCCCAAGGGACTCTGCCAAACAGTGTCCTGAACAGCTCAAAGTCAGCCCTCCGGAAGTCCAATACAGCGGTTTTACTGGTCCCCTTCCTGACTTCGCCAAGAATAGAGAACTCTACCATTTCGTGGTCACTCTGCCCAAGACAGCTCCCGACCACCACATCTCCCACCAGTCCATCACTGTTTGTGAACAGAAGGTCTAGCGGGGCACCTCCCCTGGTAGGCTCTCTAACCAGCTGCACCAGGAAGCTATCTTCCACACTCTCCAGAATCCTCCTAGACTGCTTCCTCTGAGCTGTACTGTATTTCCAGGACATGCCTGGGAAGTTGAAGTCTCCCACGAGAACAAGTGCTGGCGATTGTGCAACTGACAAGTGGTGGCGATTGCGCAACTTACTGCCAGGTGTGATGGAAGTCTACTATTTCTCTACTTTTGCCAAGACGAGGCCTTTAATTGGGTGATAAGTCCTGGTACTGGGATGTTGATACGTTTGGACCCCTGCAAAATACCCTGCCTTTAGATAAGCTCACAAAGCTACTCTATTTTTTACAATCATTTTGCTTTTCAGATGGAAATCTAGGGCCATTTCCTCATTCTGTGAAAAGCTGTAAATAATACAGCATTTTTAAAAAAATGGGACTAATAAGAGAGATTAGAAGTGCATTTGCTCACTATATTTCATTTAGAGCAGATAATGAAGCTGAGAGCTGTACTTTGATGCTGTTGGTATATTAGTTGCCCACAGATCTGGACTGGATTTGTATTAGTTATTTTATTCTCATTAGTTGTCCTGATATCCACAGAATCACAGAATCGTCTAGGTTGGAAGAGACCTCCAAGATCACCTAGTCCAACCTCTGACCTAAGACTAACAAGTCCTCCGCTAAACCATATCACTAAGTTCAACATCTAAATGTCTTTTAAAGACCTCCAGGGATGGTGACTCAACCACTTCCCTGGGCAGCCCAGGCAGCCCACTGCTGTAATATAAGAAATCTCTACTGTCTAGCTGCTGAGGGTGGAGGGACTGTGTTGGGTGGGCTGTGGAGAGAGAAGGAGGAGGGAAAATGCCAATAATTGTGCATTTTCTTTGTAAGCACATCCTAGGGACATAGCAGCTAATGCCTCTAGCTTCATTTGACTGTTTTAGTTTCAGGGGGCTTGATATGCTCAGAAGTTGTTGATGCATTCAGCTTTCCCCCTTCATGTTATTTATGTGGAGTTGTATTTCATGTTGTTGAGGATATTTGGATGGACTCCAAAAAGAAGAAGAGCTATAGCTTATCCTGAGAGTTGAGATTTCACAATGATAAGGGATAAGCAGATAGAGAAGCCATGATAACAATATATTCCTTTCTCTTTGCAGATCAAACGTCTACTGATAGATTATATGACAGTATGTTTTGTTATGTGCACTGTTGACAGTTAACCAGCTTTGTTACTCTTCTGGTGCTATGCCAGATTTAAACATGTATGACTAAGGACAGAATGAGTGTACCTGGAAAATAGCTTACATGCTTGCTTTCTGAATGGCTTTAATGCTTGAGTTCATAACTACAGGGCTCAATGCACGATGCTTGTACTTCCATTGCTCGAGAAGCTATCTGTATTTTGAATACCACCCCTGCATTGTCATCTATGCTCTTGAAGGACAAAAGAGAAAGGGAGAGGTTAAAAATCTCAAAGCTGTTTCTGTGCATCAGTTAATTAATAATCAGAGAAATATATGTCCTGGTCGAAGATGGTTGGTAGGAGGACAGAATTTTGTGATAAATCTATTTTATGCTTTTTTTGTTGGTGGTTTTTTTTTTTTTTTCTTCCCAGGGATTATGTAAAAAGGCTGCTCTAATAAATGATTTATCAAAGCAGCAAAGAATCAAGAAATGTGCTGGGATTGCAGCTCAGGGCATCTAATCTTCCTGAGTCTGCACAGCAACTTCCAGGAAGGTACTGACATTGGAGTCCATGGCTTCTCCTGTCCTGCTCTTTTCCTGCATAACTTTTACTACAGGTGGAAACTGGGGTAGCATCCTGGAGGGAGCTTTGGTTTAACTCCCCATTTCTTCCACAGAAAATCTTGGTAGTGTGGCTTGCTGAGGGAGCTTCATGCCTTCCTCAAGACACCAACATGATCACCATTGGCTTTATGTAGCTGATATTACTTACGGGCTGTTTTTCTGTTTTAATAGGCTGACATGATAAAGAAGGGAATTTGCAATCTATCTCAGAGTGCGTTTGAAGACTGTTTTGTAACTGTAAACTTTTCATTCACAGTGAGTAGTGTCTCTGCATGGCCATGAATTAGTTTGTGCTCTAAGAACAGTCCTGAATGAGCACATCGTTAGGTTCCCATGGATCCCTAATTGGCCTTTGTGAGTTTTCTGTTTCTCTTTGCATGCTGCAAGGAGAATTAGCAGTCAATGTGCAAAACAGGCTTTTGATGATCTGCTACCAGGTTGGAATAACTTGCTGCCTCTCTTCAGCAGAAACCCTTCTCTGGATGCAGCCCAAAGCTTGTTAAGTACACTGAGCATACCCAAAATTAGAAGTCAAGACCATGGTCAGTGACAGGTCCAGATGCCAACTTTTGATCCAGACTCCTGAACTGGGGGCAGACAGTCCTACAGCAGGTCCATTTACATAAGTAGGCTGGTCTCAGGCAGTGGAAAGGAAAATAGGAAACCTCAAAGAAACAAATATTTAACTTGTCCTAAAACTAAGAAGAGTTACTGGATATATATGCCATGTGCTTGCTGCACAAAACTAGTATCTCAGTGATGCATTTCACAAGAGATTGCAATGGAAATATAGACATTGGTGCTCATTGGCTTTTTTGGCTAGAGATGCACCGTTTTGGTTCTGGCTGTCAGTCTATTTCTCTGACAGCCACGAGGGATCTTTCCTAGCACTTCTTGTTGCTCCAGTTAAGAATGTCACTAGCTAAGGAAAGGATCTTATTCTTCTGAACTCTTCCACCTTGTCATTCAACCCATGCTCGTCTCAGCAGAGAGTAATAAGAGTAAGAAAAGAGGAAAATACTGTGGTCTGCAGAATCTGCCTCAGCCTGTGGAAGGCAAATTCCCGTGAAGTGAGAGAGAAGAAACATGGTGCACATATGCTGAGTATCAGTGCAGGAAAAGTCCATGCCCCTTGCTTCTCTTGCACCCAAAGTGTTGCTACCGAGGAGATAGGAGGGGGCCTGGACCAGACTACTAAGATGGAGGAAGCTGCAGAAAACACTGGCAATTGTTTAGATCAATGGCCCTGTTCTTTTCCTTCTCCCAAACGCTTGTGTTAGTAGTTAAGGAATTGCATATTAATATAATTGGCTATTAATATCATTGTCCCATCAGAGCTTGGGTTCCTTGCTTTTGTTACTAACCAGTGAAGGGGCAGATCTAGGAATGGCAAGAAGGCATTTTCTGGTGGGAAGGCAACTATGAGGTGCTCAAATCACTGGGGCCTTCTCTGGGGAAAGGGTGCTGGGGAGGAACTCCCACTCTTCTCTCTCCATTGGGAGCTGACCTGCTGCCCTGCAGTTCCTCGCTACCTCAGTACATTTCATTTCTAAGACTGTTCAGTTTCTCTTTTCCCATGTTTATTAGTCTTATCAGAGAATGGAGGCTTCCCTTTAATTGCCTTGCAAGGTCTTTACCTTGCTATGTTCTTTACACAATGTACTAGCTGCTGTCTTGCATTTTTTTTAGTGCTGTAATGAATTTCAGGATACAATCCATATGTAAGTAGCTCTATAATGTATGTGTGCATTGGAAGGTATTGTATTGTACGGTGATTTATAGGTAGTGGAATACTGAGTAAAAGAGCATGTCTGCAGATCAAGGGCATAGCACTTCAGCTGTTTTCCAGTGTCTAATAGTGTAGGATGACTTTTTGGAATATTTAACCTTCCACTGATGCTTAATCATTTCCAAGTGAGATCTGTCTATCTAGTTATCCAATCCATCCATCCATCCATCCACCCACCCACCCATTTTGTAACGTATGAACAGTTTTTAACTGATGACTATGCTAAACAACTACTATTAAATATTTCAAATCTGTTGGATAATTGGAACCCCAGAATATTCAAAGAATTGTCTCAGAAATTTGCTGAATCATTTATATTCATTTTAGATATTTATGGAATATTAGAAAAGCTTCAAAGTGCTCCAGAAAAAAATCTATTCTTAATTTTCAAGGATGTAAACCAGATGACCTGGTAAAATTAGTTAATCTTTTATAAGCCTAAGTAAAACTATGAAAATCTTGACATGAGATAATATGATAAAAAAATAAGTGGTGTACAATTAATATTAATCAGCATGGTTTCATGGAAAATACAATCTATCAAATGAATCTGATTTCATGAAATTGCAAGTTTGGTTAATAAAGTAAATTTTCATAAAGTTTACTTAAACCCTTCTAGAGCATTTGACAGAGATTTTCTTTACAGAAGATGAAAGCAGCCCATATTAAACTTCTAAAAAATTGGATAACTGATACACCACTGAAAAAAATTGTAAATTGTGACTTATAATATTGAGGAGTTTCTAGTAGGTCCTCCAGGAGCATGCTGAAATCTCTGTGCTACTCAGTTTCTCTAACGCTACCTGTAAGATATCTAAAGTAATTACTGGTAAAATTTGCCAGTCATACTAAAAGTGTTAAATAATGACAGAAGTAAGTCAGGCTGACCTGGGTCACTGTGTAGGCTGGATTCAGTCAGAGAGTGTTCATTTTAACCCAACAAAATGTAAAATTAAGTATCCACAGGAAAAAGCAGGTGGATAGCTCATAAAAAGAAGAATTCTACAATAGAAAACAGTGCTTATAACAAGAACATAAGTATCTTGGTAAAAGCCAAATACACGAGCTCTCAGGATTATGCTAAAATACTTATAGGGCTCGGTACATTCTCTGGATAAAGCCAGTCTTTGGAGATTATCCTCTAGAAATAGTGAGGAGATGTTACCTATGAATATGGTTCATTAAAGGTCCATATTGGAATTCTACATTTAGTTCAGGTGATTTCTCTTAAAAAAAAAAAAAAGTCTAAGAATTATGCAGAACTGCAAGAATAATTCTAGGTCTGAAAAAGTAACAAGAGTTGCCACAGTTTATTGAAGAGAAGGTTAAACAGTCTTCCAATCATAGTCTATAAATAATTTCTAATAGAATGTTTGTGTTTTGTTTTTTTTTTTAATACAGAAAAAAAATAGTTTGACGATTTCCACTGGATGGAAGCAGACATTTGACAAATTTAAAATGGAAATAAGACACTGAGTCTGCACTGAGTCTGCATTTTTTAAATAGTGAAGGTAATTAACTATTTTGGAACATCTTGTTCAGCAATAGGGGTGGAGCACCTATCACATGAAATCTTGATTAAGAGATTTTCTAAAAGGGATGCTATGACAAGCAGAAGGTTTGAACCTGTGTCCTGGTTCCAGTTAGGACAGAGTTAATTTTCCCTCCTAGTAGCTGGTAGGGTGCTATGTTTTGGATTAGGATGAGAAGAGCGCTGATAACATGCTGATGTTTTAATTGTTGCAGAGCAGTGTTTACACCAGGCCAAGGACTTTTCGGCTTCTCGCTCTGTCCTGCCAGCGAGCAGGCTGGGGGTGCAGCAGGAGCTGGGAGGGGACAGACCCAGGACAGCTGACCCAAACGGGCCAAAGGGGTATTCCATACCATCTGACGTCATGCTAAACAATATATAGGGGTGGCTGGGGAAACTCGAGGTCGACCCCTGGGGTTTTGGAGTCGGGGATACAGAGGATCTGAAGCCTGCTATACTCCAACTGAAAAGGAGATATTGGCAGCATATGAGGGAGTTCGATCTGCTTCGGAAGTGGTCGGTACTGAAGTGCAGCTCCTCCTGGCACCCCGACTGCCGGTACTAGGCTGGATGTTCAAAGGAAGGGTCCCCTCTACACATCATGCAACTGATGCTACATGGAGCAAGTGGGTTGCACTGATTACTCAGCGGGCTCGAATAGGAAACCCCAGTCGCCCAGGAATCTTGGAGGTGATTATGGACTGGCCAGAAGGCAAATACTTTGGGATATCATCAGAGGAGGAGGTGGTTCGTGCTGAAGAAGCCCCACTGTACAACAAGCTACCGGAAAATGAGAAGCAATATGCCCTGTTCACTGATGGGTCCTGTCGTATTGTGGGAAAGCATCGGAGATGGAAAGCTGCTGTATGGAGTCCTACACGACGAGTTGCAGAAGCAGCTGAGGGAGAAGGTGAATCGAGTCAGTTTGCAGAAGTGAAAGCCATTCAGCTGGCTTTAGATTTTGCTGAACGAGAAAAGTGGCCAGTTCTCTATCTCTATACTGATTCATGGATGGTAGCAAATGCCCTGTGGGGGTGGTTACAGCAATGGAAGCAGAACAACTGGCAGCGCAGGGGCAAGCCCATCTGGGCTGCGGCATTGTGGCAAGATATTGCTGCCCGGGTAGAGAACCTGGTTGTAAAGGTACGCCATGTAGATGCTCATGTGCCCAAGAATCGGGCTACTGAAGAACATCAAAACAACCAGCAGGTGGATCAGGCTGCTAAGATTGAAGTGGCTCAGGTGGACCTGGACTGGCAACATAAAGGTGAATTATTTATAGCCCGATGGGCCCATGACACCTCAGGCCATCAAGGTAGAGATGCAACCTACAGATGGGCTCGTGATCGAGGGGTGGACCTGACCATGGACACTATAGCACAGGTTATTCATGACTGTGAAACATGTGCTGCAATCAAGCAAGCCAAACGGTCAAAACCTCTTTGGTATGGAGGACGATGGCTGAAATATAAATATGGAGAGGCCTGGCAGATTGATTACATCACACTCCCTCAAACCCGCAACGGCAAGCGCCACGTACTTACAATGGTGGAAGCAACCACCGGATGGCTGGAAACATATCCTGTGCCCCATGCCACCGCCCGGAACACTATCCTGGGCCTTGAAAAGCAAGTCCTATGGCGACATGGCACCCCAGAGAAAATTGAGTCAGACAACGGGACTCATTTCCGAAACAACCTTATAGACACTTGGGCCAAAGAACATGGTATTGAGTGGGTGTATCACATCCCCTATCATGCACCAGCCTCTGGAAAAGTTGAACGATACAATGGACTGTAGTGCACGTAAGAAACATGCTGGGTAAAACAGTCTGGGCTACTCCTGCCTCAGGAAAAGGCAAACCCATTCATGGGATTGCTTTTGCTCAGGGACCTGGATGCACTTGGTGGGTAATGCAAAAGAATGGGGAGGTCCGGTGTGTACCTCAAGGGGATTTGATACTGGGTGAGAATAGCCCATGAGTTGAATTGTAGTACGTTAATTCTTATATAATACTGTATGTCATCACTGCCATGATTGCTATATATCATAGATGAAAATGGTGATTAATTAGAATGTATTGGAAAGAGTGTAACCTGAGCATGACATAAATGGTATGGAATAAGGGGTGGATATCTGTCCTGGTTCCAGTTAGGACAGAGTTAATTTTCCCTCCTAGTAGCTGGTAGGGTGCTATGTTTTGGATTAGGATGAGAAGAACGCTGATAACATGCTGATGTTTTAATTGTTGCAGAGCAGTGTTTACACCAGGCCAAGGACTTTTCGGCTTCTCGCTCTGTCCTGCCAGCGAGCAGGCTGGGGGTGCAGCAGGATCTGGGAGGGGACAGACCCAGGACAGCTGACCCAAACTGGCCAAAGGGGTATTCCATACCATCTGACGTCATGCTAAACAATATATAGGGGTGGCTGGCCGGGGTGGGGGGGCCGGCTGCTCGGGAATAGGCTGGGCATCGGTCAGCAGGTGGTGAGCAATTGCATTGTGCATCACTTGTTTTCTTACACATTATTATTGTTAATACTATTATCATTATCACTATTATTATTATTATTGTTATTATTATATTCCTGTCTTAATAAACTGTCTTTATCTCAACTCACCGGCTTCACTTTCCCGTTTCTCTCCCCCATCCCAGAGAGGGAGGGGGGAGGGTGAGCGAATGGCTGTGTGGTGTTTAGCTGCCAGCCGGGTTAAACCACAACAGATGTCAGTATACACTGTCTGTTCATCTCATCTCATACATTAGTTTTGGTTTGCTTACTTGAAAAAGTAAGATATCACACACACCAATACACTAAAGCAATGAAAAGATTACAAAATGAAGCACTCAAGAGTTAAAAAATGCAAGAATTGATGTTATGTATAAAATTTTAATTTTGTATTGTTTTGTATAAGCATTAAGACATCACTTCTAACCACATGTTTCTGTATTTTTCTTTTTCATGATATCCTTGTTTTAATTATTGTAGAGAATGAATAACAGAACAGGGTAAAGAAGATGGCAATGTATCAGACTCATTATTGCTAGTGTTGGAATACAGACAGTAAATAAGGGAGGAAAAGTATGGTTTTGTGATGCAGTTGTACAACCAAATGCTGCCTCGGAGAAGTGGACTTGACGCCTATTTTTTGCATGACATCCCAATTATGCTGGGTAAATAACATATCACAAAAACCCTTAATAAGATCTCCTAGGCTACTTTCTTATTAGTAAATAAAATCTGCAGGCTCTGAGTGCAAATGGCACATCATGCCTTCTATCCTTATGATTAAACTCTCTTATCCCTAAAAGAGGAGTGGTCTTGTCTATATTGCTGTCTAGGGACGGTCTCTGTACCTTGCCACCCCTGAGCCATGCCCCAAAGACGTCCAGCCATGAGTTAACTGTCCTGGCCCAACTAGAGCCAAAAGCATACAAATGTTAAAAAGATATGGGCAGTTATGACAGTGCATGAGCTGATATGCGAGGCCTCTTTATTTTTTTCTTGGTGCTCAGTCAGTGTGTGACCTGAGATTTTGAGTGTATGACCTGAGATTTTGCTGGTATAGAAAGGCTGCATGCCTGTACTGCATCTGAAATGAACATAAACATAGCATGCCCTGCATTGTGTTAGACATTTTGAGAAAACACACAAACAGACCAATCAGGCTCATGGCATCTCAGATGAGGCATTCAAGATTAATAAATAGTTTTGAATATCTTTCTATGTCTCACCATCCCCTTGGTGAAATGAGGACGACGTGAGCACTGTGAAAATGCTGTTTCTCAGTTCCATGAACCTCTCAAATGCTCTGCTAGGAAGGGCCTTAGGAAAACAGATGAGGAAATAATAATCAATTCATATTCATAGCAACATTTGAATATTGTGCGGGAAGGAAGGCCTGGGGCCAAGCAGGGAGCTGTGAGGATCTATCGAACAGCTGCTCTGTAACAAGCTAGCTGACAGACTTCAAAATGCTGAAGAGCAGTCCTGTGCAGCGAATGAGAAAGAACAGACAGGTATAAAGAAGTTGAAGATAAATATGTGGGGATGGATGGATGGATGGATGGATGGATGGATGGAGAAACACTTGTTCTACAGCTCAAATTTACATTGAATGAGAGAGATCTTGGGAAAACAAAATAAAAACAGATGTAATGGAAAGCTAAATGTTGTTGTAGGTCTGCAGTCTCACAAGAGCAGGATGTGGTAAGTCCATGTTCAGCAGTTCAATCACCTTGAGTTCAGAAATGGGCCTGCCTGTTGAAGGGTTAACTGTTTTCTGAACAGAAACTTCTGGACCAAATGAAAGTAGCACTAGAGACTCCTCTGGCATTTCTACACATGGGGGTGTTTGCATTTAAAACTACAATATCCTTGGAGCATAGGGAGGACCAGCTGTATCTAATTAGGGTTCATCTACTCTATCTAAAATCAAAGTATTTTTAGAGGAGGTGGCAGTAAATGGCACGCTGTGCAGGCACATGCGAAAAACCCTTCAGGTTCTTTTCCTAGTTCCCAAAGCTGAAGGATTAATTTGAAGCCCAGAGCATTAAGTTTTTAACCTCTTTCAAAACTTTTTTTTTCTTTTCTTTCTTCTGGCATTAACTCTTAACATTGGTCATTTCCATTAGTCACATAAATGGCCATTCCTCCTTTGAAGTTCATTAAATGAGTAGCCACAAAGACCCTGCAGTAATGAGTTCCTCCATCTAATCACACCATGAGTGAAAATGTTATAAATGATTGTGTGTGTATGCGAGTAGGTACGTACAAACATATACATAACTTCTAGACATATTCTGGATGGACTACATCTATCACTTGGGTGCAGAGATGGATAGAATAGTGATAGACACAAGGACAGACAGATAAATAGAACATAGATTCTGCTAACATATTCTTGTCTAATAAATTGTTAAACTACAAAAGAAAGCAGAAGTCCCTGTGTACAATATATAGATTTTCTTTAATGTGAGTTATTGGGAAAAGACAGAGCTACCCCTTTAACTGGAGAGCTGCAAACAGCTGTTCCTTATGCATACATGCTTGCTTGGTCTGAAAGTTTTGGTAAGTCAGTGCATAACTGACAGTTAGATTTATCTCCTCAGTAAGCAATCAACATTATAATAAAGGAAAAATGCTTTCAGTGCACCTTTGAGAGTACATCAGAAATTAATCTAAACATCAAATTAATTATAGTTTCTAAATGAATAGTGGCTCACAGCCCTAATACTTTTCCCGCTCCTCTTCCTCCCCCTAAAACCTCCCTCAACCAACTGCAGTGGCTGGAGGTGCTGTGCAGTAAGTTTGATGAACTCTTCCTTCACTTTCTTACTCACACAACTCTTTCCTTATCACCTGGAGAACTGTCCCTTCCTCACTCTGTGGATCTGAAGTCTTAGAGCCTGGCTGCTTTGGATTATAATAATTATAATATTTGGAGCTAGCAAATATAAACTTCTGTATTTCTGTATTTTAATACACCTGGAAGATTGTTCCCATATTGTCTCAACTCAGGTGCTAAAATTAGTGGTTTCTTTCATTACACTCTGAACTTTGGCCTGAAACCCATAGCTATATGGCTATGGCAATATCATATTGTCCAGGGAACTGAAACAAAATTAATTGCCATAGATCATGCAAAACAAAGGACATAGTCTAATTCTGTGGGCTACAGAGAGAAAGTCTGGGGCAGAGATTTTTCTTAGGAAGTTTGAAATCAGGTTAAAGGTTAAAAGGAAAAAAATTGAATTTAATCATAGTACTGGTAATACTAGCAAGCAGAGCTCCATCTCTGTCCCAAGTGCTTTCTAATAATTCCTTTATCTGGTGAGAAAAAGGAAGTAACAGAGGGAAAAAAAAAAACACCAAACAAACCTCAAAACAAAAAAACCTTTGAGCTGATAAATAACTCTCCTCATCCGCGTATCTCAAATCCCCATGTAAAGGAATCAGTGTCCTGCTACAAGAGGGGGAAACAGAAGCACACAGATTGGTTAACCCGTCATCACCCAGATGGGACGGGAACATGGGGCTGGAATTTCTCACCAGTACATCACCTTACTCCTGGACATGTTCATTTCCTTGGATGAATTTAAGGACAGATTTTTTTTTTTATTATTTTTAAATTAAATGAGAAACTGCCAGCTTTTTCAGGATTTGTTGGAAGCACATTGCGAGCAGGTGCTGAGCAATATTTTTCTGATGTACCTCAGGGTCTGTTGTTCCACTCTCATGTCTTATGGAGTGCTGCCAATGCACTTTAGACCTGATGTGCAGTGCCCCTGGTCCTGGGGCCCTGCATAGCTTTGCCGATGCCCCAGTCTCTCGATGTTTCTGCTCTTTCTGTTTCAGCTTCCAAGCTGAAACTCTGCAGACTGTGATGACCTGCCTGCTGCCTTGCAACTCCCACCCTACCTTTCTGCCACCACGCTGCTGTCTTGAACTGCCACAATGTATTTTTAATAACACAACACAAGCTCTACCTATGTCTCAGCCCTTCTCCTGAGTTTCATCCCCTCCTGTGTCCAGTCCTCATTCCTTACCGCTTTTCTCACCTTTAATCTCGGTCACTTGGCTCACAAGATAGGAGCCAGAAAAAGTTGAGTAGGGAGTAGAAATATTTCACGGCGAGGGTAATTAACTACTATGACCCTCATCAAGTGGCATTTTCTTCTCTCTTTTGGCATCTTCAAAGAAGATTAGTTGTTTTGCCAAATTGGGGGGGCCATCAGCAACATTTGGGTGGACTCTACATGGTGCAGAGCTGCCCTTGCAGTGCCCACTTCTTGGTGTCATGCAGAGCTGGCACATCCAGGTGCTTGCTGCTCTTGGAAAGGGGAGGCTGGGGAATGAATTTCCAAGTGCACCAGTACAGCATTTCCTCTGGCTTTAATTTATCTACATCTTATCTGACACCTCAGGGTAATCATTTGGCCTCTGCTGTTCCATCCGCGTCCTCATTTTTCTAATTTCTGTCATGCCTTCCTAATTAATATTGCTCAAACCTATCCTTTTCTTTCTCTTCTCTGTTAAAACATTTTCTTAGAACATGGTTGTCTTTGCATTTCACTAGTTTAACGTCTTCAAATGCCTTCTTAAAGTGTGTTCTGTGTGACAACACTTAGTGCTGCTGAAATTACAACTGTATAGTAGCGTCATCCTACCCTACAGAGGGAGAATTAACCTTGTGTGGGCAGCACGAAGAGCAGCTCTTCTCACATTGACTACTTGCCTTAGCAGCTTTAATAGCATCATTTTAATCGAGTTTTCTTTTTGCCTTGTACACAAATTGGTCACAATAAACTTATCTGCATATCTGAGAGGGAAATTTTCAATAGAACCATTGTGATCAGCATACAGATATATTGTATGTCCTCTGACATTCAGTATATATACACATGAGCTTACACACATGCAGTGGGAAGTGCATGCCTTGCACAGAGACAAAATATAGACTCAGGGTCCTGCAGAAGCTGATGGTTAGGCTGTGACACATTGTGCCTCTGTGCAAGACATCCCAGATCAGTCTGCTCTGAGAATGGGAGTTGCTGTCTTCAAGGAAAGCCTTATTAAGTGTAATTTTTCCTCAAGTGAGACAACTCCTGCGGTGTCCCTGCCATTTCACTGAGAAAGGACAGCAAGGCCCAGTGAGGAGAAATGTGCTAAGTATAAAAGAAGCGGATGGGAAGAGGCTACAGATTGGGCCCTGAAGAGCTGTGAAGAGCTGGTGGGAGAGGAGAAAGACAGACAGAATGGTGAAGGGCTGTGAAAGTAAAATTAATAACTCTGAATCCAAGACGGTGGAAAGGGCAGTACCAGAGGAGAATCCCAAGGAGATGTTGATGTGGTCGGTGTGATGGAGGCTCAGGCCATGGGGATAGACAGGATGGTGATGAGTGCGAGGGAGAAAGAAGTGTGGCCTGTAGTGGGACATATTTCAGCTGCATCAGGATAGGGGGGAAAATAAAAGCCAGGGGCCTGAAAAATTGTAGTAAAAAAGGGAGGATTTGGGTCTAGACTGGATAAATGCAGCAAGAGGAAAGTCCCAGACAAAGATGCCTCCCAACTTCAATGACTGTTTTTCAGTGAGGTCAGGGTTGTGTCTCAGGCAGTCTTACACACTGCAGCAAGCAGACCTGCTATGGTAAACAACAGCCATATTTTGACCACTTTCACATTTTTTTTGCACAAGACTGGTGTTTGCTGTAGTCACCGTTCTGCACTGCTCACTGTCAAGCCAGGAGGCAGCCTTTGAACTGAGAAAGTCCAAGGCTTCATAACTGCAGTGTGGTTTCTTCAACACACACAGGTGCTAATGGGTCTCAGCAGGATGGTGGACCCTGGGAAACCGGGAGAAAGGCTTGTGGCTGGTCTTGTTTTCTCCCATAGTTGCCCCTACACAATCCTGCCAGCAGTGGCCAAAGGAGATAATGCATCCATCTTTGTGCTGGAAGCACAGGGGAGGTTCAGAACTGAACACAAAGGAATAAAAGTCTCTTTTTTTTTTTTTTTTTTTTGAGATGCTGCTCTACTGACGCACTTTGGGCTGGCTACTTACTGGTAGTTCAATAGTGAGAAGAGCAGCAAATGAAGTATTTTCTCTTCCCGTGGAAGAAAAAAATGGTGACATTTTTCTCCATGGAATTTTTTGAGTTTGTCTAAAGAAGGACTTCTTGACAATTTCTCGACAACCTCGAGCTAGACTCTGTTATAGCAATTTACTTGGGATCTGCATAGCAGATACACTTTAAAAGGTCATATAATGGTGGAATATCTTTCTGCGGCCAGACAGAATTGTCCCCCCCAGGCTACCAGTTGGAGAGCTCTGGCTGGTTAAAAAAAAAAGGTGAAACAGAATGCAAATGCTATGTTTTTATATGATGAGTTTGGGGAAATGCTTAAGCAGAAAAGGAAAGAGTTTTCTTACTTTCAAAGTTAACAAAAATCCTTCTTTTCCTTTAGGAAAAAGTAATCTTTCCTTTTTTAAAAAAGCTGAGTTTCTGAACAAAGAATTATAATCAGTGCCAACTTCAGTGGACTTAGCACAACAAATGAAAGGCCTGATTATCTATAATAATGTCCACATTTTTACATTGCTCTGAAGTTGAAGGTCAGTGGGGTGGGAAGTTTTGAAGAGCAGTGTGACATACTTGTGATAATTAGCTACCTGTATGTCTGCTATTTCTGTCCTTGTGGAGGAGGTGTACATGGCAGTGTAAGTGTCTGAAACCAACAGTCACATCAGGCACTCAGCTCTATGGGAAACTTAGCTGAAGTCAGAGAAAACTGGGGCTTGATGCCTGGAACCCAAAACTGACTGGATATTGGTGTCTCAGAAGATAATGTAAGGTGACTAAAATCCATCAGCATTCTCTAGTTCCTGCTTTTGCTTGCCTGAGTTTACACATCCAAAGTGCACCTTCCTGCCTTCAGGCTGGAATACCCTACCATTGGTGTCGGAGGTTACTGCATCAAACAAGCTGTGGTTTAGGTTCTTCCAGTAAGACTCACAATAAGAAAAATTTCTGCTAAGATCCCTCAACCCCTGCTCAGCTATCAGCCACAACCTCACAGTACCTTGGAAACAGCAACAAAGCCAGCCCCATAACCCTGCCCCGCAAGCTAGATATGTGCTATTACCCTCATTAAGCCTTACAGCCAAAGAACCTTTGAGACAGGAGGATATGAGGTGAATCTCTATCCAGAAGATACTCTTCCTTACTGGACTTGGCTCCCACCTCGTTTCTTCTCCATTTACCTTTGCCCTTCCCCCTTGCCTGTATAAGGGGAGACAAGCTCAGTACTCCCCTAAATATTATTTATGATAGGAATAGCAGTTTCACTGCCAAAGGTCCACTTGTTGATATCCTTGGAGCATTAGTGTTCGATGTTACCTAGAGCTTTGCTGGTCTGCTTATTTTGTTATGAGCTTTTATACGGTTAAAGCTCTAAATTTCTCATTTGAACTTCCCAAGTTCTTCTTAACAAACTCTTTTGTTCTCTAATGCTCGAGAGTGCAGCAATCCCATGACTACTGGTGAAGGGATTGCTGTATCCCCTCACACTAGGGAGCAAAGCTTTTTCAATCAAAAAGCAGCCTGTTCAGACCCTCTGTGAATGGGCAGGAGAAACTGTGCACAGAGAAGGGGCACAATCTCTTGGAAGTACTGTCTGTCATGCACCATAGCTAGCAAGGAATGAGGTAAGAGTTTTGGGAGGTGGGCTGTCCATGAAGGGAATGGGGAAGGCAACATGGGAGGGAAGCATAGTGTGGAGACTGAGAGTGACTTTAAAATCAAATGAAATTCCAGCAAGTCTTAACTCTGGAAGTTTGCCTGAGAGACAGAGTCCAGATCAGATGCAAGTAACAGGAAAAGAAAAGCAATAGTTTGTCCCGTTGCAGTTCTCAGAGAAAGTTTGCAAAGAGCACTGGGTGGTGGAGAACCAGAAACTGCACATTCCAGCGGCGGGTGAGAGGAGATCCCCCATCCACCAAGTGGGATGGGACCTTTCTGGGGCTGCCAGAAGGGACCTTTCACAGCAGCACCTTTGCGAACAGGGGGATCCCACTGAGACATCACGCACACATCAGCACACCACTGATGGCAGGCTGAACCCTCCCTTTGTGGGTGCACCTTGGGGTGTCCCTGCCTGGTGGCCAACATGCAGCTGAAGCTGTGTTCTGCTCATGCTCCAGCTGGTGGAGTTGGGCCTGGAGCTGTGTGAGCACAGCGTTGCTTTCAGACCCAGCCTCTTAGCATGGCTTGTTGGCTGAGGCACAGGGTTAGCTGGGGCTATTTGTACATGCCGTGGTGCTGGCTCAGGTCTGGCGGGCTCAGAGCACGGCTGCCTGCAGTCTGCTGAGCAGCCATCCCTGCAGAAGACCAGGATTTCAGCTGATGGTGTTCAGCCCTTAGCCCTTTGCAGTTTAATGCATCACACACGCTAGAGAGCTGTCCCTCAAGCTCTGTCCTCCCTTCAACTCCACAACCTGTTTTTCCTTTCCCTTGGGTACAGAAATTCCCACTGCTGACTCCATCAGCAGTTCACCTACTCCCTGGCCCCCTCCATTTTGCTCCAGGTGCTTTAGTCTTTTCTGCACCCTCCCCACCTCCCCTTCCAAGGGGGGGTGTTTTCCACCCCACCAGCAGCAACTGCAGCACCCAGCTGCCAGTGAGATGCCAACCTTCACTTCTAAGCAGAGCACACAATTCTGAGCATGAGACAATTAGGAGAGAAAGAGGGAAGGGGAAAGTATCAACAGGAGTAAATCAAGAGAAATCATAAAGCTTAAGCAGAAAGAAAGCAGTTTGAAAGGTGAAGTATTCAGAGAAAGCCCTTTCCTGGATGAATCTAATTGTTTTGTTATCTTTACCCACCAAAGCATTTACTTTGGTTTGTCGCCCGATCCACAAACACTTTCGAGGAGATGACATTACCGAAAGGCAGGAACATCTGCATCAGCTCAACATCCCCAAACTCCTGGGGCAGATGGTAGATAAACAGGTTACAGCCCTCTGGTCCTGTCAAGAGAAAAAAAGAGCCATGAATGGAAATTAATAGGATATGAGAAGCACATGGTGGAGATTTACTTTGGTGTCCCCTCTCTCTGACAGCTGAAGGGTCACTGCAAGGAAGCAGTCTGCAGAGCCCAGACTGCATTAATGGGTCTTGGAGAAAGGCCTCCCTTTGTTCCTCTGCATGTCTGACTTTCCTCAGCTGGGAAAGAGTGGCTGTGGGATGTGTTTTCACAGGTTTTCTTGGCTCATCTGTTTATTTTTACCATTTTATCCTCTTTGGAAAACTGTATGCCTAGCAATGTGGCATCTGTCCTAATGACCCTTCCCTATTCTCCTATATTGGTCTTCAAAACACTTTCAGAGGAACAAAGAAAGCAGAAGACCGGGAGTTCAGAAAGCCACCCAGAGGTTATGCTAACCTTCCCAGGATAAACACCAGGATAAAACCTAGAGACAGAGGAATGCAAGAGCACATGTGGTCATGGAAAGAGAGAATGGAGGAATAAGAGCAAAAAGAATGAAAGATGCAGATCATAGTTTTTCTTTGTTCCCCATAATGTCATTTAATCTGTAGAGTATTAGGTGACCACCACTAACCCTTGCCTCTTCTCAATGTCTGCACACAGAAGTTTCATTATCTTTCTCATGTCTGTGGGAGGACTGTGATAACAAGTAGGAAGAGATGAAGAAACCCCCAGGCTTATTTTGGTTTTAGAATTTTACATTCAGCCTCCCCAGATTGACTCAGCCCAAAGACTCCCCCAAATCTGGACAGTTTGGTCACGCCCCCCCCAGTTCTACAGGGTTCTTCAAAAGAGATGATAGATGGATTCAAATCCAAAATACTAGACATCAGGACAGAAATTGCCTTTTTTTTTTTTTTTTGCCTCAGTGCTGTAACGAACTTCAAAGGGTTACAGACTTCAGAGGGTGCTTGGAAAAATATCCAGAGAGGAGTCTTTCATTGGAATATGCAGTTTTGTTAAAGTTCAGACTCAGAACATGTTCTGTTGGAATCGAATTTTGGGGTAGAAGAGGGAGAATCTGCCTCTGGCTTAGAATGAAGCTTATCAATGTGACTTTTAAGTATAGTGTATAAATACATTGAGTAAAAATCCAGAGGGAACATTTGTGTCGAAGTGGTTTTGTTGGGAAAAAAAAAAAGCATTTAAACCACTTGCAGTGTCCACCAGCAGAAACCTGTATAATTTCAGGAGGCTGGGATTGTTTTTTTTCTTGGGATTATTTCCAAGGGTACTTCCAGCTGCTGCCCAGCTTTGCACTGACCTCCAAAGGTAACTCCAGCTCTGGTTTGCTCAGGGGGGTCAAGATGAAGGGGAATTAGTGCATGTTCCTTGTTGTGACAGTAAGAGGACAGAGAGAAATAGGAAGGGTGGAAGGAATACCAGGTAATACTCCTCCCACCCGGTCTCTGTGCCTACAACCCTGTGACCTGACTGAGCCAGTTTTCCCCCATTTATGGCTGGGGCACAGTGTGGGGAAGTAAAGGGTTTCTTAATACGCTCCTTTTCTTCATCAAGGCATAATTACGGTGTCATAACACAGTAAATTACAACTTTGCCTTTCCTGTTAGGGAGAGGAGTTAGCCTAGATGCTCCCACCTTTTATTAGCCATTACTCATCCCCCCGGCTGGCAGGAGAAGTACGTCGAAGTCAGGATTCTGACAGATGCCCATTTAAAGCTCATTAAAATTCCTGGGCCTCAGCGTGATTGAAGTCACAGGCTCTCCACATTTCCTTTTGGATTAATGGAAAATGAAGCCCTAATGAATATTTGCTAAGCACAATTTTCCCCACTAATTTGCTAAAAGGACTGTCACAAAGGAACATCTGATCCTTTGCATCTTGTGCATTTCCTAGAGGTCATGAAGATGGTGACAGGGTTTCTTCCAAATGGAGGGGATAGTGGGATGGTGGGATAATTAACTAATTAGGCACCCACTCATCTGCTTAACTAAATTACTTTTGAACCTCAGTGGCCCACAATCAGGTTCCCCTATTTCATGCCAAGCTTTTCATTCTTCCCCTCACCTCCTGTCTGCCTCCTCCTCAGTCTCCCAACTAAGCAACTATCCCTTCCCCAGTCCTTGCTGCAGTCCAGTTAGATGCAACGTGCAGTTACTGGCATAATAAACTAGATATGAAAGTCTGAAAGTGTTAAACAAACACCGACCCCCCCCTTAGGTGTCTGTTAGGGTTGAGAAAATTCTGCCCAGGAGAAGACCATGGTCCAGAATAGCAGGGAAAAATTCATTTCTTCATTTGAACGTGCCCCAGAGCACTTCTGCTGTGGGATTTGAGATCCACATTATTATAGAATGGGTAAAATTTTGGCTTTGCTGCAATTAGTGGCAAAATTCCCACTGACATCACCAGAGCCAGCAGTTTGCTCTGTAAAACTGGAAAATTCTTTCAAAAATGCCAGCTGCATTTCCTGGGGTCTTGGACGTGTTGTGCATGAGTAGGGATTCTGCCTGCATGTGCTGAGAAACACCTACTAAGGCATAAGGCAGATCAGAAGGCATGCAATTTCTTCAACACCAGGCTTAGAGGTTGGGCTTAAGGAAAAAACAACCCTTAGCTCACCTTGAGCTCAGCTTTGTCTCACTCACAGTGCTCGGAGACTGAGAGGAAGAGACCAGGAGGAACTGAAAGAGGAGAGACCATCCTCAAAGCCCAGTTCTGCTCTGAAATGTGGCTGTGAAACCCATGCTGTGGCTTCCCATACTGACTCAGATATTCAAGGCCAAACTCACTCCATTCCCAACTACAGAAGATTTTTGCTAATTTCCAATGCTGAAAACTCCACCTGCTACTGAGAAACAACCTGGGGTAGTTTGATGTTTTATCATTCTCACATATGAAAATTATGCTATTAGAATTTAACAAGAAATTTCTCGTTAACTCCATCTGTCCGTAAGTTACCTATCACAGTTAGATTCCTTGGTAAAGAATTCACAAAACAAGCTCTCTCTCAGCCCTTCTATTTTGTTTTTCCTTTATTCCTAGTCAAGCTAATCTAGGCAGTCCATGGTAGACCACACAGTTATGTGTATGGCCACTGCTTTTTACATATATGTATATTTTCGAGAAACTGAATGCAAGAGTTGTTCAGCTCAGAATGCTCTGAAGAGCTAAGTTATTTCTCAGTGCACGTAGCCAATGAGTTTAGAAGGGATCAGGATCACTGGAGCAAGATCCCTGTTGGTATGGCAAAACCTCAGTGAAAACTCTAACTGTCAAGAGAAAGGTCTTGTTTTGGACTGAGTTAATGGATTATTGGAGATCAGTAAACTTGGCAGTTCAGGGCTGAATACAGTACTAAAATTCTTTACTAAGCACTTCACTTTGGTTTTTGAAAGGGCTGTAAATCAGCTCAAAATCTAACCCTTGAGACACTTTATGAAAAGAGAATCAAGGTTCATTTCTACCCTGACACCTTCCATGGATTTAGGTTTTATTGCTTTAAGTAACAGATATTTCTGCTCATTAATACACTAGAAGCACAGATAGTCTTGGTTCAGACAAAGGGAAAGAAAAGTTGTAGAGAAACGCACAGTTTATGAATATTTTTTATATTACAGGCAAACCATGTTGGAAACACTTGTACGTGGGAGCACTGGAACACACGGCAAAGAGATCTGCTGTGGGTCCCTGTTTATTTGGGTTGGTTGGACCTGAGCTGCTAAGTCATTGCTCTGCCCATGCTCCTCACCCTCCAGATTGTTGATAATTACTTGGCTTGGGGACAGCAGCCGTCCCAACCTATCCTGGGTGTCCACTGTCTACATGAGTAAACTCCACATACCTGAGCTGAGATTAGCTATCTGTGATTGCATCCCCAGCACTGTGAATCAGTGTCATAAGGAGAGCCTATGACCAGAGAGCTCTTCCAACAGTAACTAAAAATGAGCTGTGCCATAAGGTTGTATGAATTTTTGCAGCCCTTTGGTTGGATGCACAGTAAGTGGCATATACACCTCACCTCTACAGCAAACACTCAGAGGCTGTAACTTCATTGCCTCTTCTGCATCTACTTGCTATTCAAGTCCTCAGCATGTTTGAGTGCAGGAGTCACAAGCCTGCATCACTTTATTTTAATGTGTGTTTCTGAGTTTCAGAAACTATGTCAAGATGAGTAATACCATACAAATTTGAAATTACCCCCAAGTTTTGCTTGGTTGACATAGTCTGAATCAAGACTTCACCTCTACCTTTGATTGTTGTCGTCTCTACCTTTGATCATTTTGGATCTGTTCCACCCTATGCACCCCATCCGCTGCCAGCAGCCTCAGCACTCATGTGGAAGCAATGACTAATCTCTATGGGAATGATGCAGCAGCCAAGCAGCTCTGGGCTTGTTATCCAACCAGGATACAGGAGCTGAGAGTTAGTATCGTTATTAACACTGTGATCATCTATGTTATTGTTGTGGTAGGGCTGGCTCATTAACAAAATTAATGTTCCCCAGGAAATTCTGACATGGGAAAAAAAATAATTCCAAATTAGATCGAAATGCCAACATTTCCAATTTTCTCACAGAATGAGATTTCTCCCTCAAAGTAATTCTAGGCCATCAGAATGTTTTAGTTTGATAATATAATCTTGATTCATTTCACTCTGTTACACTATATTAAAATATTAAATGTTATAATATATATATAATAGCACTTATAACATAGAATATACCTGAATCAGTGACCTAATAGAGGATAACAGCTGAAATATAAATTTTAAAATGAGGGTCTCTATACTAGGCTGAAGCATCTAACTTAAATGCGTCACTTAGGCAAGCAGTCTCCTCTTCTAGTCTTCCCCATGTAAAGGAAACATGAGGGACTCCTCTCTTCATTCAGGCAACCCTTTGGGTGCAAAGCATTACCTGACATGGATATATTCTCTTCAATGTTTTTATAAATGATGTTTTTATAAATGATTTGGATGTAGGACTAGAAGGTGTTTTGAGCAAATTTGCTGACAACGCCAAACTTGGAGGAGTTGTGGACTCGGCTGAGGGTGGAAAGGCCTTGCAGAGAGATCTGGACAGATTGGAGAGCTGGGCGATCACCAACCACATGAAGTTTAAGAAGAGCAAGTGCCGGGTCCTGCACCTGGGAGGGGGCAACCCTGGCTATACGTACAGACTGGGCGACGAGACGCTGGAGAGCAGCCCCGCAAAGAGGGATCTGGGGGTTGTGGTGGATAGCAAGTTGAATATGAGCCAGCAGTGTACCCTGGCAGCCAGGAGGGCCAACCATATCCTGGGATGCATCAAGCACTGCATTGCTAGTCAGTTGAGGGAAGTGACTGTCCCTCTCTACTCTGCGCTGGTGCGGCCTCACCTCGAGTACTGTGTGCAGTTCTGGGCACCACAGTACAAAAAGGACATGAAACTGTTGGAGAGTGTCCAGAGGAGGGCGACGAAGATGGTGGAGGGCCTAGAGGGGAAGACATATGAGGAGCAGCTGAGGTCACTTGGCCTGTTCAGCCTGGAGAAGAGGAGGCTGAGGGGGGACCTCATCGCAGTCTACAGCTTCCTCGCGAGGGGGAGTGGAGAGGCAGGTGACCTATTCTCCATTATCACCAGTGATAGGTCTCGCGGGAATGGTGTTAAGCTGAGGCAGGGGAAGTTTAGGCTAGACATCAGGAAGAGGTTCTTCACCGAGAGGGTGGTCGCACACTGGAACAGGCTCCCCAGGGAAGTAGTCACTGCACCAAGCCTGTCTGAATTTAAGAAGCGTTTGGACTGTGCACTTAGTCACATGGTCTAAACTTTTGGGTAGACCTGTGCGGTGCCAGGAGTTGGACTTGATGATCCTTATGGGTCCCTTCCAACTGGGGATATTCTATGATTCTATGATTCTATGATTCTATCTCCCAAAACATTTACATGCAATAAGGGTAGATTCACCTCTCCTTACTTTTCATGTCTCCAGTGCTGCCTGTCCTATAGACTACTTAACCCTGGCTCCTCTCACAGTCAATGTAAAGAAATAAATAGGTACCTTTGTTACATGATTCATCTCACCCTGATACAGATATTGCACTCTAAAATGGCTGATTTCTGTTTCCTGATTATTGAGGGAGGCTAAAAGGACTCTATCAGCTCCACTAAATAGCAGGTCTCTGAAATGACATTACTGGCTTCTAATGAAGGGCCACCAGTGCTTTGTTTCCTATTAAATTCTTTATTCCAATGCAGTTGTGGTTTTGATCCACATTCTTGTTGGCTGTCTTTAAAAACCCCCACTGGATGTTATTGCCTACTTTGCTACCAGGCCTTTCCATGGCCCATGCAAAACAGCGTGTTCCTGTCCCTGGGGGCTGAGAAGATAGATCTCAGCAGCTATTCCCCACAAGGATGTTCATGCATATTATAGTTAGTGCCAATGATGCCACATATGGAAATTGAGAAAAGAGTCAGTGGACCAGGGATTCGAAGCAATGGGGCGTTTAATGGATGTTCTCTAGGTATGTGAGAAGGGGAACCAATGTGGTGGGGATGGCATGCTGGGTCCAGCACGAACAGGCCATTCACTCACCTTCTCTCTGTTGCTGTGGGATCATGGGAGATGGCTGTGGGAATGCTTGGCTAATCTGGCCATAAGCAGCAGGATAAGCAGCTATAGGGGAGAGAAAGGGAGAGAAGAAAGGACAGATTTCAGTGCTGGGAAGCATGGAGCTTTCACACCAAACAATCACACCAAGCTGAAGGTGGACTTTCTCCCTGTATTTTAACCACCTCATACAGCCTGAGATGCAGTAGAAACATCACAGTGGTGCTCCAGGTGGTGGCACTTGGCCCTGAAGACCCAACCTCCCTTCAACATCCTAACAGTAGCACTGAGGACAGCCACGTGGTCTAAACGGGGGTCTCCACTAAGATCTCCCCCACCAGAGATGCGTAACCATCCCTGATGGTACCACAAGCACGCTCACTGACGAGCTCAGCACATTGATGCCCATGTTGGCAGTCATGTGCAGCACCCATGCACGTTTCCCTGTGTAATCTCTTTTGCACTCTGACTAATTCACATGCTCATAGTAATAGTTCACACGTATTTCCTCTCTCTTACTGTAACCTTCATATGCACACACCCTGTATAGGCACACTCGTGCATACACTCTTAGATATATATATCCTTTCATGTCTACAGACACTTTCTCTTTCACACAGACACAGTGGAAACAGTGTGCGCCAATTAAACAATTTTCCCCACCTCAGCTCCCCCACCAAGCAGACAAGGGGAGCCATTCAGTACCACAGATGGTAGATGATGTGCCTTGCTGCTAAAAATACAGAGTATGGGTCGCCTGTGAGCCCAGAGAGAGGGGGATAGGGGCCATGTGTGTACAGAGGGGTTAATTAACAGCTCAAAGGGTTGAGCTGCTTCCCATCTATCAAACCTCACAAGCAATAAATGACAATAACTAAAACACTGGCAAATGAACCCCTACATGGAGAATTAAATTAAGTTTCCAGATACAGTGCTGACATGAGATAATAGCCATTCCTCAGCGGGAGCCCATGATTGCTCCAGTTACCACAGGAAATAATGACTTTGGGGTGGCAGCTTCCTCGCAACATTGGCCATGGACACCTCGCAAGGGGAGGCTGAACACGGCAGGGTCATGATCTGCACCAAGTCACTTTGGCTGGTGTCAGTCCATCAGCTGCAAAGGAGCAGCTCCATGTACAGGGCAACGTGAGAGTCAGCAGAAGCTGACCCACTGGAAGTTGTGAAGAAGCTGCTGAGGAACCAGGAGTACGTCTGCAGCTTCTAAGCAGGCCTCAGAGTAACTAGCTGGGATATGGTGTTAAGGCTGACTGCAGAGACGATAGCTTTTGGGGTGAGTGTGGTAGCCCCCGCTTCAGCAGCTGCACCTCCAGCCACACCAGAGCTAACCAGTGCTGAGGTGTCTCACGCATGGCCAACCTGCAAAGCATAGACATACCCTACAACATGGGGATGTGCAGACATCCCAAACCCTGCCAGGCACAGCAGGGTCTGACTGCCCATCTCCCCTACACACCACAGCACTCAGGAAACACCCAATTTTGTTGCTACAGAAAGTGGCCCCCAAACCAAGTGTCCTGATTTTCTACTTGTTCATTGTGCTAAGGAGACCCGACCCGGTCCTGTCAATGAAGCTGCACCAAGGTACAGGTCAGTGGGAGCCTTTCCCTGGTATTTTATGGTTGAAGATTGCCTCCTTAGGGGAAGAAGACCCTGGGTCTTTGTTTTCATGAGTAATGCAAATTTAATCTGAGGATCTGTGGCCCTGGTGTTCCTGTCTCAGCAAATACCTCCCTTCCCCCAGCCCCCTTAGGTGTGTTCAGAGATTAAAGGCTTTAGAGAAGAGAAAGGTTTATTGGGAGAAAGTGTTAATACTAACGACCTGCGTACTGCTGCACTCCAGCGTAGGCTTGCTGCAAGGGATCTGCTGCAGTGGGGCTCTGTGCTGTGGAGACAGAAGAGAGAGAAGGAATTAAGGGATTAAAACATGACAGATGGTCCCCCTTTCTCTTCCCTCATCGATGGGTGATGTGGGACAGACAAACCCAGAGGCTGAAGGTTCCAGAGGAGAAGCAGCTTGCTCGCCCTACAGACAGTGTGGTGCAGACCCCCTATGATAACAGTCCCCCAGCTGCCCTGAGCGACTTCAGAGCAGAAGGCAGACAAACTTATCCTCTCCTTTCCTAAGTTTAAATTATAGAGACCACCTCTACTCATACAGATTTTTGGCGCTGCAGCAATCAACCCCCAAAAAGCCCTCATCTTAAGCCAGGACTGACGCTGTACTAGGTGCTGTGCACACTCAGATCTCAGTGATGGCTACAAGCGCATGAAACTTTCAATCAGAGCAGAAAACAACAGGGGCATAGAAGGAGGAAGGGGAAGAGAGCACTGGCTCTTTCTACCCTGACATCCCTTTGAAGGACCATGCTGCTGCCAGGCAGCCCCCTGCACGGGGAGGAGAGGCTGCTTGGAGGCGAGGGGGACACCACTTGTCTGCTCCAGGAGGATGCTGTGGATCTCTGTGTAAAGCATGCAATCCCTAGCTGGCTTCAAAGTGCATTTTTTCCTCTTTACAAGTGTGCATTCCTCCCCCTAAAACTGTTTATTTTTGTGAAACTTTGAAGTCTAGCTCAAATACAACCAAAGCTATTTAAGATTTTTTTTTCCCTTTCCCCTTTGGTTGATAGGGAGAGAAAGAGAGAGCAAGAGAGAGAGAGAGTGAAACGTGTTGGATAAGCTCTTTCTTTATCTGCAGCAATAAAATATTTAAAGCAAAGCTTGGCTGAACCTCCAGTCCAAATGTCACCTTGGCCCTAATATTTCACTTCTTGTTATGAGTTTAATTTATATTTATTCATGCTGCATAGTTCTACATTTATTCAGTCCCTCCAGCTTCATACTTTTAGGATGATCCCTTAGGGAACTGCTGCTTTCCCCCTCCTTCCCACCTTCTTCCCTCCTACAAGAGCAGAGGTGTAGCTGGAGGAAAGGGCTTGGAGGGTGCACCTGATGGGGACCTCTTGGAAGGAAATCTGCTGGTGCTGTTGACCTAGCCAAGGAGAGAGACTGGCTACATGCCAAAGTGCATGATGCAGTGGCAAACATGAGTGCTATGGACCCGGGGAACATGGACAAAGTGCTGTGTTACAGATGCAATTACAGATTTGATCCTTAATGGCAAAGATTACCATTGATAATGATGGCAGCTTGTAAGGTCTCCTAGTACATTTATCTCCCCAAGTGCAAAGATGAATGGTAAGACCAAAATTGGAGGGGAGAAACTCAATTAGCTGGCTAAGTCTTGGAGGCTCCTGTTGATTATGGGTATTACTGGATCATCGGGGTAGTCACAGGAAGAAACAGGTGGGATTGTAGTCTTAGGCTGGAAGTTGGCTGGTTGAATTGCTTTGGCAGGTGGGACCTTTGGCAGGCCCCACAGTATGCATGTGGAATGGAAAAGCACTGAATTACTGTAAAGATTTGCACCCCTTGAAAAGGGGCACGAGGAGAATTCCTTAAAACCTCTGGAGATCAGTGGAAGGCATAGTGGGGATGTAACGCTGTATTTTTAAAGTTTAGATGCTGCAGGAAACTGGAGGAAATGCTTGCAAAGTATAAAATCTGTTTTCCACTTACTCCTCCCTTCTTGAAGAAGGAAGTGACCAAAGTCTATTCTTTTTAACCTCTGTTCAAACCTGTTTTCCACTAAAAACAGGCTGTTGAGCATATTGCTCCAGAAGAAAACTGAATGGTTATGAAAGGCTGAGTGATACACCAGTTCCTGCGCTCCCATGGGAGAAAGGATCTTAATAACTTGGACCCCCCCAAACAGACCATGTGCCATCAAATAGAAGGCACATCCTGAGCAAGGTGAGAAAGGAGACGTGGTAGAGGGAGCAAATCTTTATAAGAGAATTATGGTCTTGCACTCTGAAGGAAAGGAGATGATCTACTGTGTCTGCCCCAAAGGTAACTGCCCTTTCTTGGTGGTACCCATCTGCTTATTGAGCTAGAAAAAGAAATTCTCTTTGCTGCTCAGGAGATACACTCGGCATTTCCTTTCTCTGCCCTGGGTTAGCCTAGCTGGAGCAGAAGGTCACACCTGTCAGAAACCAAAAATCAGCTTCCCAGGAGGGCATAGTGTAGGATGAGACACCAGCCCCCAAACTGGGCTGCTGGGGCTTACAGGCTGGTGCAGAGCACCTAGCTGATGTCCTGGGGCATTACAGCAGTATGGCTGGTGAACATTTCTTCCAAGGTGTCTGTGCTGACATTGCTCAATCTGCAGGCCATGCAGAAAGACACTGTTAAAGTTGAGGCTGGACTTGGGCATGTTGTTTCCTTCTCTGACATGCTGGCAATTAGCAATGACTGCCTCTTTGTTGATACATGGAGTTGTACCTATCCAACTGTGGGCCTTTTCTTTCTTCCTTGCCTTAGTTGGGCATGCATGGAAACTGCCCACTCTCCCATCTATACCTGAGTCTGTATCCTGCCCACAGGGTGCTACAATGACAAAATCCTCCAAAGAAGCTATTTTACCTCTGGCTTCTCAGGCCTGAGAGTGCAGGCTTTGCCTTTCCTTTTGGGAACCTGATACTTCTACTGATTTTGGTTTGGATCAGAATAAATTCTTTCTCACAATTAAACATCTTTCCCTGGACCCAGCTCTGGGCTTAGACCTTTAAAATGGATTAAATCGTGGTGGGGTTGATCACTTTCTCAGGGAGAATGGGTGTAAGCAGCTCCAGAAGCATCACACCATCTGGATGACGAAGATGATGTCCTGAGACAGTTGTTGTCTTTGTGCTAGTGCTAGAAACTGAATGGGACCTCCCAGCTCACTGGGGAGCTGCTCTCCTTACCCCATGTGAGGATATCTTGTCTCTCTTCAGAGCCATACTCTGCCCATCATAAGTAAGCCATTCAGTGTAGGTAATATGTGCTGAAAATCACCGTTCACCTTTAAGATTAAATATTAAAACTCGGCAAATGCTTTATTTAAAGGGTTTTGGAACAACAGGCATTTAAATGCAGCCTTTTTCCCTCCCACACAAAGCTTTTAGAGTTCATTATTTCCCTGAGCCTTCAGGACTTGCAGCAAGGGGAGTATCTAACTGGGAGTTTCTTTCTCAAGAGACTGTTTTGTGCCCCAGATTACAGAGAGAATTTCCTCCTGGCTCTCAGCACATGCAAGTCAATGGGATAACTCAACCCTTGATTTCAGTCAGCTTTGATCCAAGCTGGGAATCATTTACTCACAGGTAAAGAAGATGCAAGGTGTTTGTGGCTGGTCTGACACTCAGGACTGCAACAATGGCCCAAGAGTCCCTGGATGCTCTTGAAAAGGAGCAAGGCAAAAGCACCTCTGGGCTGTAGCACCAGACCCCATGGGGAGGCAGCAACCCCCAGTTCAGTGCTCTCTTTTATTCAGAGCCTCATACCCTACCTTGGCCATCTGGGAAAGGCAGTTGTGGTGATTCACCACCTACTTGGTGTTGTTTAAGAACCTGGGTGTTCTTAAAAATAAAAGTGATGACCTTTGCTCACTGAAAAATTCATCTTCCTTAGCTCCGAAGGCGTGTTTACTCAGCAAATGAAGATGTGACTTCAATACAGTGGATGTGCCCATGCTGGCCAACATGGCCTAGGAAGATGCAGGGACACAGGCTCCAGGGCTGGCTGGGTACCCTGGCATGAAGCCAGAGTAGCTTGGGCATCCATGAGCATAACCTCATGCTGCCACTCGCTGTGCCAGATGAATTAAACTTAGTGAAGGGCATAACCGCCTGTTCTCCCAGCTGTAGTATGGATGAAGCCAACGGTTGGTATTGATCCAGAAATCTCAAAACACTGATTAGACATTTGAGGAAGTTGTGGCCATGCTGTGTTCATCAAAGTGACAGCCCTCCTACATACTAATGACCAGTGTGAAGTTCAGGAAGGGCTCAAATGTACGAGGGGCTCACGATCCAGAGCCAACCTGCCCCAGGGTTGTTTGTAACTGTAGGCTGGAGTGTGCCGCATGCTAAAATTCACAGTGGTGGGGAGATGTAAATTGTTTTTGTGTCTCAGCAGGAGACCAGGAGGGAAGGTTGCTTTACTCTTCGGTAAGATGCACATAACGTAATATTATCATGCTCCTCTAAGGTAGATTTACCCTGTCTCTGCCACCCCTTCTCCCCATCCAGCTGACAAGTCTTCTCTGTTACTGCAAATATTAGTTGAAGTTAGTGTTACAACAACTAATGGATCTGATATCCCTAGAAAATGATGGATGAAATTCAGAGATGGGGAAGCTTTCTGCATCTTGAGCCTTTCTTTCAACTCTTTATGAATAGTTCTGAAATTTTCAAGTATCCTTTTCAAGAGAGTGACCACTGAATTCTGATAATGGTTACACACTGTCAAAAAAACAAACCGAACTAACATCCATGCAAACATGCATAATAATGCCACACCCCTGTTCCTGCAACTTGTCCCCTCACAGGCACTCCCAATAATTGTGCTCATTTCATAGACAACATGGGCATGCAGGGCTGGAGACAGTTCCTCTGCATGCTGTCTGTGCTGGGGTTCAAGTCCACCATGATCCAGAAGGTAAATAGCTAAGTAAGGCCAGGTAAGACCTATGGGGATGTAGGGGACACTAGATGAGGAATGAGACTATCATAAAGAACCTACAAGGGCTTTTGCACCAGAACAAGTGCATGTTTATGTCGTGACATCAGCAAAAGACCTCAAATGTGCTAGTGACTATATGTACAAATTTGCCCATAGATACCATTTGAAATAGCTTTCCTTGTTGTCATATTCATGAAGATCTTATGACCAATATACAGACATTTAAGTGATTAAATGTTATGTAACATGATTAAACGGGAATCAGCTGGTGAAGTGAAAAAAAGCAGAGAGGCTCCCGAGAGGCCAGAGGACAAGTATCAGTCACATCAGCCCCACTGCAGCTAGTGTAGCCATGCTGCTTTACAGAAGCTGAGGATCTGGCCTTGCCAGGGCAAACTAAAGGTGTACTGTGAAAACAGATGCTAATAGTAACTTCATTTGGCAGCTCAGGGCAAGAGCCTTATCCCTGGACATTGCCTCTATATTAATTTGATAATTTCTATATCTCCACGGGAAAAATTCTGCTCAGATACTATTGTCTCTTTGCAAGACAATCCTGGCCAAGATGCCACAAGGTGACCATGGCAGATAACCTTCCATAAACCTGGAGACATAAAACAAGCCAATGACCTACTATATGGCGATAAATATAAATTTAATGAAGGCAGCACTTATTCATTAGGCGGAAGTCAAGAAATGACTCCCAAGTCCTTCAAAGAAAGTAGATCTGTTAATGTCACTTTCTGAATCCTCTGCCTGATGCCAAAAACCAGGGATGATTTCCCAAGTCAGCACGAAATACCAGTGCTTTAAAATTAACACCAGGAAGCTTTCTTACTACTGATAAAACTCTAGATTGAAGTCCAACTTTTTAAAGGAGCATTCAGCTAGTGTTAGACCCCACATTTAGCTTTTGTCTAAGAATGAAAGGATGGAGGTGGCAGTAAGAAGCACACTGTTAAAAATAAATAAAATTAGTTTAAGGGATGTTCTATAAGGAATCCCTCCTGAGATGGTACCTGCAGCTGAGCTGTTATGTGGGTGCTCCAGGTGAAAATGGTTGTAGGACAGAGGGCTGGAGTCTGCTGTGATGCTCAGGGATGAAATCAGGAGGAACTGCACTGAAGCCAGTGGAGGTGGTGGGGAAAAACAATGCTGGTTACTACCTGGAAGCAGAAGGCCCCAGTTTCTATGAGAGACAAAAAAGGGATTTTTTTCTCTCAAAATTCTGGCAAATTTTGGGCCCCTACACACCCTAGGATTTTACTGTGGTAGAAGGAGTCAGCAAACCTTCCACCTATATGATATACCCTCGAAACCCTTCTTTTCATTGACTGCTTTTCCTGGGAGTCATGCTTTATTTCACCTATTTCACCCTATTTTCCAGCACTGCTCCCTTCGCTAATCTACAAAAACATGTTATCACCTGGATCCACAGCTTTGTGCTCTGCCCCACCTATTCATTTCCCTCACAGTCCCAGGGATATCTTACACCTCTCCCTGGACCTGTCACTGCAGCCTCTGGGAGGGCGGAGGCAGGGTGCAGGGTGATCAAATGGAGCTAGCGCTGCTCAGTCAGGGTGGGGGGGAAATAAAATAATGATAGCACGACAAATCTATGTGAAGTCCAGGATTAAAATAAATAAATAAATGAGTGGGAGGGTTCTATTCACCTTCTCCTTAAATCCAATTTAAATCACTCTCTACAGCCCTAATCTATATCCATAAGTATATCATTTTGTACAACAAGCTTGCGACAGGTCTTAAGAAATTTATGTAGATTAAAATTCATGGGTGCCATAGTACAGATTCCATATTATTAAGATTGATCAGGACAGCTGATGCTGTGATTAAAGAAGCCAGCATTTACTGTTGTAATTAATTAGGTATTCAAACACAACAATAACTGCAATAATAGAAAGAATGTGCTGATCCAGCAGAAAACAGAGACTGATTCTGTGTTTTATAGTCTCGTTTTGTCATTTAGGACATCACTCAGTCAAAGACATGTTGTCCTATTGTCTCTTTCTGTACAAATCAGGGGAGCCATGAAATCCAGGGAATTTGTGCCCCCCGCTCCATCTTGTGGGTTGGAAACATCTTTTTGTAGCATCCACAGGCATAGGAGATGCTTGTTTAGGACAACAAATGGCCATAGTATGGAATTCATATAGCTCATCCCTGGAAATCAGGATTATTCTTAGTATGTTCTTAATACTCCTGCCTCCAAGCCTCATCCATAGTCGGGCCCCTGCTGAGATGGGTGCTGTGCAAACACACAATACGAGTCATGTCTGCCCATGAAGAGCTTCCAGCGGGCAAAGCAAGAAAGACACATAAGACTCAGAAATGCGGAAAGGTGAAGGTAGTTGCCCAAGGTGATGTACTAATTCAACAGCAGAGACAGGACCAGGCTTCCCTCCCATTGCCTGAGCCCATAAACACATAAATCGGGTTCAGGTTGTTAAAGCTATTAGGGCGCTTAACTCCATATTTTTTGGGAGCTTGCTTTAAGTCACCTCTGAAAAATAAAGATCAAGGTGTTAACTCACTTAGGTGCCTCTGAAAACTTTAGCGCTTTGTATTTGCACCTTCTTCCAGATCAGAGGAGAAAACACTTTGGATCTGAAAAGACTCCCACAGCTGCCTTAAACAACCTCATTCATTATGGCTGCAGTGTGATCGCTGGAAGTACACAGCATCATTAAAGTAGCTTAGACTACAATTGAAGATGGCAACTTATTATATTTTTAATGAGTGCGTTCCTTCACTGTCCTGGTTTCAGATAGGACAGAGTTAATTTTCCTCCTAGCATCTGGTAGGGTGCTATGTTTGGGATTTAGGATGAGAATAATGTTGATAACACACTGATGTTTTAATTGTTGCAGAGCAGTGTTTACACCAAGCCAAGGACTTTTCAGCTTCTCGCTCTGTCCTGCCAGCGGGCAGGCTAGGGGTGCAGCAGGAGCTGGGAGGGGACAGACCCAGGACAGCTGACCCAAACTGGCCAAAGGGGTATTCCATACCATCTGACGTCATGCTAAACAATATATAGGGGTGGCTAGTTGGGGTGGGGGGGCTGGTTGCTTGGGGATAGACTGGGCATCAGTCAGTGGGTGGTGAGCAATTGCATTGTGCATCACTTGTTTTGTATACGTTATTATTAGTAGCACTATTATCATTATTATTATTATTATCCTTTTCATTTCTGTCCTAATAAACTGTCTTTATCTCAACCCACAGGCTTCATTTTCCTGATTTTCTCCACCATCCCAGAGAGGGAGGGGGGAGGGTGAGTGAACAACTATGTGGTGCTTAGCTGCCGGCCGGGTTAAACCACAACAGTCCTTTTGGCGCCCAGCATGGGGCACGAAGTGTTGAGATAACAACAGAGCATGTTAAAACAAGATTCTGATAAGCATTACATCAGTTTAATAGTTGCTAATCACAATGCCGATTTTTGTGATCTCAAGTATGATGTACCTGCTTTCCGAATTGAGTTATATAGCACATTACTTACTGTATGTGTTCCCTGTTGCGTTGCTTATCACTTCTGGGGGTTGGTACAGGGTTATTATTTTGCTGTACTGTGTAACACCGGCTTACGATATGATAAAGTTACCGGCCATGAGACTAATTTGGTATTTGTACTCAGCATTGCCATCAACTCCATACTTTGGGAAGCCTACCTCAGAAACTATTAACAATTACACCTTTCACGCTTTTCCTTCAGGGAGCCAATCTATGGAGGGGTCAGGGGAAGACATTTTTTCCCACTTGTTCACCCTCCCTTTCTCCTCTACCCCTTTCAGAACTCCAGGCGAGTTATGGTAGCTTTCCAAAACGTCGAATATCCTTGGGATGTTCAGACCAGCATGTTCTTATTGTTATGTCTCCTGAATGCACTTCAGGTTTTGTCTAAGGTTAAACAAATACTTAAGAGTGTCATCCAGAGATCTGTCCTGAGGCAGGATAGTTATGAGTGGCAGGGAGAGTGGGAGGATATGGGCAGGTTTCTAGAGCAGTGGTCACCTCCAGTGCTTTGGAAATTCACCCCTGAACAACTGCAAAATCCTAAAAAACTGGTAGAGTGTTTGAAAAAGGTGTGTCATCACCCTGGCAATACCAGAGATACACAAATCACTGCAACATGCTGGGGATTGGCCTATGCCTACCGAGCTGCATTCAATGCCAATATAACCCCAGTGACAGACCCTGAGGCCACTTCAACCCCTGAGACAGGCCCAGCGGCCACTCCAAGCCCTACAACGGGCCCCAAGGCTGAGCCAGGGAAAGAAACTGTACCAGTGTCGGTTGCACCCGTAACCAAGATGAAAAAATGGTTTAGAGAGTCAGAACATTTAGAACGCAGAGAAACTCCTGCTAAGACTAGGTATAGAGAAGACGAGGCTGGGCCATCAAATGTGCAGGAGGATGAAGATGAAGATGAGGATGTTGAAAAATCAACCGTAACTACCCGAACCCTATACCAGCGTGAGCTACGAGATGTGCAAAAAGATTTTGGTTGTTGTCTAGGTGAGCAGCTTGTCACTTGGCTGCTCTGGTGCTGGGACACTGGAGCCAACTGTCTGGAATTAGAGGGCAGGGAAGCCAGGCGGCTGGGATCTCTTGCTAGAGACGCAGGCATTGATAAAGCAATTGGAGATGGAGCACCAGGCTACAGCCTCTGGAGGCGTCTCCTGTCAGCTGTGAAGGAAAGGTATCCCTTCAAGGAAGAACTTGTATGTCTACCAGGCAAGTGGACCACTATGGAGAAGGGAATCCAGTACCTGAGGGAATTAGCCATACGGGAGGTGATTTATGATGACACAGACAATGAACGAATATCCACAGATCCAGATGAAGTCCAGTGTACACGACCCATGTGACGGAATTTTGTACGGAGTGCACCATCATCATATGCCAGCTCATTGGCAGTAATGACCTGGAAAGAGGATGAGGAACCCACAGTGGATGAAGTGGCTAAACAACTCTGGCAGTACGAAGAAAGTCTCTCCTCTTCCCTACAGGCCTGCGTCTCGGCTGTGGAGAAACTTTCTCAAGAGTTCCATCAACTAAAAGAGAATACTTTGGAGAAACTTTCTGAAAAGATCCACCAACTTGAAGAGAGTTTATCTTCCTCCCCACCTGTACAAATCAGTATCTCAGCCATCAGGGGTAAGCGTCGTTCTGTGCAAGGAAGAAGATATGGTGGGTACACACCCCGCGCCACCCTGTGGTTTTACCTACGTGACCATGGACAGGACATGAGAAAATGAGATGGAAAATCTACCTCAACCCTAGAGGCACGGGTATGTGAGTTGCAAGGAAAAACAGTTACAAAATGGGGGTTCTCTGAGAAATTTGCTGCTTCAACTTCCAGCAGGCAGTCCTTTAGACACAGAAACAAAGATTCTGACCAGGATTAGTGGGGCCCTGCCTCCAGCCAGGGGGAGGAAAGGGAGAATCGGGTTTATTGGACTGTGTGGATTCAATGGCCTGGCACATCAGATGCACTGAAATATAAGGCTTTAGTAGACACCGGTGCACAGTGTACTCTAATGCCATCAAGCTATAAAGGGCCAGAACCCATCTGTATTTATGGGGTGATGGGGGGATCCCAGCAGTTAACTGTATTGGAGGCTGAAGTGAGTCTAACTGGGAATGAGTGGAAATATCCTCAGGAGAGGATATTTCAAGGACCCAAAAGGGTTCCGGTGGGCTTTTGGCATAGCTGCCTTAGAGACAGAGGACATTAAACAGTTGTATACCTTGCCCGGTCTCTCAGAGGACTCTTCTGTTGTGGGGTTGCTGAGGGTCGAAGAACAGCAGGTGCCAATCGCTACCACAACTGTGCACCAGTGGCAATATCGCACCAACCGAGAGTCCCTGATTCCCATCCATAAGCTAATTCATCAACTGGAGAGCCAAGGAGTGATCAGCAAGACTCATTCACCTTTTAATAGTCTCATATGGCCAGTGCAAAAGTCTAATGGTGAGTGGAGACAAGTGGATACAATGGTGACTGGAGAACAAGTCTTACGAGGAGCGGCTGAGGGAGCTGGGGTTGTTTAGCCTGGAGAAGAGAAGGCTCAGGGGTGACCTTATCTCTCCCCCATCCCAGAGAGGGAGGGGGGGAGGGTGAATGAAAGGCTGTGTAGTGCTTAGCTTCCGGCCAGGTTAAACCAGAACATTCACTTATTTATTTTACCAGTAAAGCGTGGTTTATGGCACGTGGCAGATAGTTACAAATGGGTCAAATAAATGCTTCCCACTCATAATGATGCTTCAGGAGCTCACTGTTGCATTTTTTGAACTGCTGATACAAAATATTAAAGGGAAAGCTCTCACTCAAGGATTTAGGGTGGACAAACACAATGAAGCTAAAGATTTCCTATTGCAAGTAAAGGGGCTGCTGAGCCAGGTAATTTCTAGGGCATGGTGTATGACCAGACCGAATGCTAGGGGGCTTGGCTTTCATCCTGGACCTTCTACAGGTGCAGGAAGGTCACTCCTTTTCTGTTCTTCTCATTCACCTGCTCTTGGAACTCCGTGTGACCTCTTTGAAATGTCAGGGCATGCACTGGGGCAGGGGAAGCCAGTCCCTTTCTCTGCCTGCACAAAAGAATCCCTGATCCTGGCCAATGCCACCGGAGGGTGTCTGTTGTGATCAGGACTGATCCTGTGACCAACTGGCCTGGAGCAGCAGCCTGCCCATCAGCAGTGCTGCTAGCTAATTGACAAACTAACAGATAAGACTGTCATATCAACATGCCTGAAACTCCTCCCCTACAAAATGAGTTTGGGTAATGATAATAATTACAGATGGAGTTTGAATCCTGTCTCTGCTGGCAATGGGTGAAACTGGTTACTGCCTGATGGCTCTTTGTTAAGCCAAGAAAAATGAATTGATGGTCTCACGTCAGTTCCTGAGACATGAGTTTCTACAGCACAGGAATTCACCCATGGGGTGAATTGCTGCCAGTCTCAGCTGTGGCTTGGAAAGGTAGGCATAAAGGCTTGGCTGTCCATTTGTACTGACAGGTAGTCCTCACCAGAGAGGAGTGGGCCTCAAGTAGGGCATGAAGTGGAGCTTGCTGTCTTGCTAGCCCACATGTGCCCACTGCATAAGTAAAGGGGAGTGGAGGGACTTTTGCAGTGTCTGCAATGAGGAGTTATAAAGCTATTCCTGGTAGTGGTAGGCAGTCAGAAACAGTAGCACCGAGAGCTGTGAATGAGGAAACATGTTTATAGTGCATTATGGACAGCTGAGGGAAGTCTTCTTTCGTTGTCCTCAGTTACACATGCCCAGACTAAATGCACTGAAGAAGCCAGCATCCTGGAAAACATTCCCCATCTGAGGCTCCTCAAAGTTGCCCTACCACTGGGTCCACCCCTGGCTCTAGTTGGGCTGGACATCCCCTGGCCCGGGCTATATTTATGCTTCCTTCCTGGGCACATCACTGGGCAGAAGATGACAGAGCAGTGCTCACTCTTTTCTGAGTGCTGTGCTCTGTGCCCTCTTCCAGTTCCCTCATTTTGAGTCACTGAACCCATGACAGCTGCTCCTGTCTCTCTCTTGTTTGATACCCTTTGATCTCTCAGTTTTCTCATCTTGCCCTCCTCTTCTCTTCCTGAGGAGGCTTTATTTCTGCAGCAAGCATTTTGTCTAGATCCTCACAATGCAATCCAGTAGGGGCAAGACCCATTCCTGGAGAGCAGAACTTTGATGGTGCGAAACACAGCAGAAACCAGTGCAGATGGCCTCCACTGTTATTGTAGGTCACACACTGTTACAAGAGACGCACCAGGCTCTTGGTGGCTAAGAAGTGTTGGCAGAAGAGTGCAATCCTTGTTACTATGATGAATGTGAAAATGGCAAATGCTCTTGTGCTGCTGCAAAGTGACTCGCCAGGTCATGGCACAACAGATTATACTCTTTGTCCCCACTATGTGTTGTGACACATTGCCATGTTCAATAGCTCTGCAAGTTGAAAGACTAAAGGGCAGGCATTAATGCACAAAAAGGCCAAATCTCCAAAGGAACTCATGCTAGTTGAAGGCGAAATTTTTGCTCCCTTGTTTTTCTGTCCATGCCAAAAAGTGCACGATGAAGCATTATGTATGTAGTGGTTGAGCTTGGAGAGGATGTGAGCATGGCTTGCAAAGTGTATGTCTGCAAGGAATTGTTTTCTGGTGGTGCTGCATGGATCCATAGCCCAACCAAAGCCACAGAAAGAGAGAACTCCTGCAGGGACTGGAGCTGTGATCAGAGATCTGGTGAGTAGGGATGTCTGACCTACTCTTGCCTTTGCTCCAAAGTCATGGGGATTTCGGTAGTGAAAAACCTAAGACCCAAATGATACTGTGTGTCTGTTCCTGCTCCAGACAAAGGGAATGTTAAAAAAAAAAAAAAAAAGAGCACTGGTGAAGACAGAAAAAAAATAGTGAAACTACAGGGCAAATACAATTATATGATTTGCACCTGCTTTTGTAGTGCAAAGACTGGAGTTCTGAAGTCGTTTAGATGCAACAGCAAAAATATAGCAAGACACAAAGATGGACGTGTAGACAAAGTACACAATTAATGGGATTTATTTGGGTCTGAATGATGTGGATGTCATGCCACTACAGATTTTGATTGTCCTGTTTTGCTATTTTCAGGCAACAAAGCACATTCTGCTACAGGATATAACGGTCAGAACCCACATTTCAGTTTTTTTGTGGAGTATGAAAGAGTATCTGAGAGCAAAATTCAGGCATTAAACAACATAGAGCAAGTCATAACCATAGCGAGACTAGTCTTGCTATGGTTACATACATAATACTGCAGCACTCTTGGCCACTTTCAGAATGAGAAATATATCATAAAAGAAAATTGTTTGGAAGATGCTGACTTTGAATAGGGACTGTCGTGTTCTTTTCTTCTCTATAGTGTTAATGCAATTGCATGCTTAGCTTTAATATTTTATTTCTACCCTTGCATTCAGAAATGCAGAACCACAGGGCAGTGCCAATAACAGATGCTACAGAGGAAAGTGCGAAAAATCAATGAACAATGATGGAATAAGCTGCCCAGTGATGAAAATTTATTTCTAACCCCAAGCAATTAGTGGCTGGATTATACCATAAAACATGAAGGTTTGTGTCCTTTCTACATTTTTATCTAGTCTAATGTGACTGTGGATGTTCTCATTAGCCACATAAATGTCTAATCCTTTTTTTATTTTTATTTTATTTTATTATTTTATTTTTTTAATGCTGGTAAGCTCCAGGCCTCAATAAAGCGTGTGGCAAGGAAGAAAGTTTTGGAGGGTGTATTAATGCTCATGAGAAGGAAGAGAATATGATGGAGCAAACACGACGTGTCCTACACCTAACCTGCTACAAAGGAGCTTGCTGTCAAGGTTTCATTGCTAGTCGGGACAGGCAGAAATAAAATGAACGGTAAGGTTCTGGCTGACCACTTTACACCTCTGCTATCACTTAGGATGTCATTGAGTTATAGGGAAGCTGAGCACTGGGAAGGACCAATGTATTGCTGAAGACATGCTGAGATAAATCCCGACTTCACACAAAGCAAAATATTTGGAAGTCAGCTCTACTGGCAAAGAGGAGACCCTCATCCTGCAGTGAAGTGAAGCTAGGATGACTTTCACCTTTCAGTGTGTTAGGCTTTTGGTATTTGTGCAGGGGCTTACTGTGGACTGCTGGCTGAACAAGTCTCTCCAAAACTCAGAAAAGATCAGATTAAGGCCACTGCCTTTCATATAATCTTAGATGAAATACCTAACTCAAAGCTTTCTTTAATTATGGGAGTATTTGGAGGTAGTAATGAAAGCTCAAATCATTATGATTCATCTACAGGGATCGTCTTTTCTCTGATATCTGCAGTAATGTATCATGGAAAATTAGCTAAGAGGAGCTAGATAAAGCAGAAAAAAAGATAGACATAGAAAGGGACGAATAAACAGAGAGATGACAGACTGGAAAACAGGTAGATGCTTAGATGAACCAATGGATTTATTTATATCACCCTAAAGATAGGGTGCTTTCTTGCTGCAGTGGCTGAGCTCACTGAGCACACTAAGGCTTCCTTCAATCTTCTGATGCCTCCCCATAAGCTACCAAGAGCTTCCCATCCCTCTAACCTGCTACAAACGTACACGTCTAACTTCTAGCACAGTAAGACCCTTGATTTCAATTCTGCTTAAAGTTGAACTCATGGCTAAATGTTTACAAGTTTTGTGTGGGAAGAAATTATAACTGTGGGAATAAAAATGTTGTTTTTGCAGAGTTACATTGTTTAAAGGTAAGGAATGGGGTATTGAGATATGCTTGCAGTGATAAGAAAACTTAGCAGGCGACCTTGTAAAATGCAGACAACCAGACTCCTTAGAACAATTAGGTGAAAATCACGGTGTTAAGTCAGATAAGTGAAGAAACATTACCACTTCAAACAGTAAAAAAGTCAAAAGAAATCTGAAATTTAACAGGCCGGCAACTGAAGGCCATGCATTGTCTGTGAAGCATCAGATAGATTGTGAACCTGGATTACCCACTCAGTGGGGAAACAGGGGAGGGTCCTGTCATCAAAAAGTATATAAACTGTGTTTTGGAACCAGTAGGTGCGCTCCTGCTTGTGGGACGCCCGCCATTGCAATCGCGAATAAATTACTACTTCACTGAGATCCTCGCCTGAGCCTAAGTTATTGGCTACGGAGTGTTTCTCACATAACTATTTTTTCAATACTCTTGATATTTCTGGGATTTCCTTTGCTGCATTCACAGTTGTTTTGTGTTCTGTTTTTTTTGTTTTTTTTTTTTTTCCCAGTGACTTTGAGCAGTAACTAGGCAAGACTTTTGTACTTCTGTGTTATGTGATATTTTTCCTTGTAGCTCATAAACTCCCTAGTGATGTTGAATCTTCTGAGTTTTCAGAACTAGTTGAGATGGAAAGATTTATTTATATTTTTTTTTTTGTTAGGGCTTTTGCAGAGTTTTTGGCTGGAGTATCTGACTGAATGTTTGACTTCCTAACAGACTAGATTAATCTGAGTGCCCCAGGGTAAAATATGCCTTTTTGTATGTTGGTGACTAGGATCAATTAGTAACATTTATTTAAATTTTTATTGTTATGATTGGTATTATTAGTTTGTGTACACCAATTTTTTAGGAAGATCTTTCCATCAAAAGTACAGCCTGGAGAAGAGGGCTGTATCAAATCCCAAGGACCCTGGAAAAATGTCAGTGCACATTAAGGACCTGTAAACCCCTAAGTTCTTGGTGATTACAGCCTCACAGCGTCCATATATTTGTTAAGTACCTGTACAGAGGTAGGTACCTATTCTTTAATCTGCCTCATTCATTCCTGACTGCCAGGACTTGCAAAATCACTCTTTCAATACTGGATCTTTTGAGCTTTTCACAGTCTATGAATCCTAGCAGCCGTGCCTCAGTGGTGTACCACTGAAGGGTGAAGCTGAGCCAGTTCTGTGGCTGTACTGAAGGAGCTTCAGTCTCCAGACCTGGTATGGCAACAGGGTTTGAATGCAGCTGTTGTTTTGGGGACCAGCACCCACCGCCTGTGCACATGGTCTGAAGGTGCAAGGTATAATCCTTCTGAAGTAGCTTACACTACCTCAGATGTAGACAATTTCCCTAGGACTGAAGGAGCAGGTTGTGGTCTGGCTTACCTGGGTAAGGGTGGATGCCATTAGCAAACACGGCTTCTGCGGTGGGCTGCCCATTAGCCTGCGGCAGGAGGCCAGTGAAACCATTCACCCCAATTGGAGATGGGATGCTAGGCACAGTTGGTGCAGTTATACCAGGAGGTGTGCTTCCACCTGCAAGTGGGGAGAACACAAAATTAAAGCTGATGAGTACTGGAAGCAATAACTACATGGAGAAAGCTACTGACACAACAGCTATGACCACCACACAGAAGCTTTCTGATAATTCAAGAAATGAAAGATCTTCCAAATTTTCTCACAAAGAAAGGGACTGCTCACACCACTGTGGCATAATGACCACACGGACACCAGGGTTCTTTTAGGATCAGTAACTGCTACTTCTTTATTGATGACATAACTTCATTCTCTCTTACTGAGGGCCTAACTTCATCTCTCATATCGAGGGCATAACTTCATTATCCTAGTTGCCTCCCCATATTGAGGACAGGCTCCCTTCTTATACCATTCGCCCCACAGCAGTACTTTCCCACTAACTATCCATTGGTCAACAACTTTGCCGGGCAACCCAAACACCCAGCAACTTCCATGCCTTAAGGGCTGGAGAACAAGCAACCCGAGACAGCAAGGCGTTTCCTCAGTCACCCTTCTTTGTTCCCTCTAAACTCTTTACATTCCTGATGGCCTCATCCTTAAGAGTCCAATGTTATCACCAACCATGGGGCTTGCCGACCCCCATGGCCACACTCCCACACACCATTACAGGCTAAACTTGTCATTGCTCCTCTGTTTGGAAAGCACTGAACATAAGAAAGGCTTGCAAAGCTTTCTTCAACAGAGAGGCCTGTGCTTGGTGATCTATCTCTAGACTAGATCCACAGCTAACATCAAGTAATAGAAGACTGTAGGAATATCATGCTTCCTCCTCAACTCTCTCCCTGGAGTATTACATGTTTAATGGCTTAATAAGCAGACATTTCTTTCCTAGATATCATTTAGCACCAAAAGCAAATTCACAGTCCCACCTTTCTACAGTTTCTATTTGGAGATGTCAGCTTTGTGGGCGTAGTGATTTCCAGGGCTACTCTTTCTGCACTCTCGCATGAATATGCATTTAACTTGCAAACTAATTCTAAACTTCCTCAGCATCAGAGATACTGAAAAGATTTGGCAAGTTGATTTGTAGCCTAAAGGCAGCCTGTGATACATTTTTTAGTGTTGCTGATTGGCCCTGGCCTGACTTTGTTTTTGATCTCCCACTGAAAAGGGGTAAAAGTTGGGCTAGATTTGTTTTTTTCATGGAACCATACTCCTCCCCTTCTTCCCAGCCCCCTGTCATGGGGGGCTGTAATGCTGCTATTTCAGAGAAACAATTTAGTCTGTATGTTTTGGGTGGGATCCTGTCACCCACCGGTGAAGAAATCTTACATTTCTGAGGGGAGAATTAAATCTCTCTGCTATCTGTGGGAATGGAAATGTTGTTTTTGCAGTGTTACATCGTATAGAAGGAAGGAATGTGGTATTGAGATATGCTTACAGTGATAAGAAAGCTTAACAGAAAACCTTGTAAAATGCAGACAGCCGGACTCCTTAGAGCAATTAGGTGAAAATCACGGTGTCAAGTCAAATCAGATAAGTGAGGAAACATTACCACTTCAAACAGTAAAAAAGTCAAAAGAAATTTGAAATTTAACAGGCCAGCAACTGAAGGCCATGTATTGTCTATGAAGTATCGGATAGGTTGTGAACCTGGATTACCCACTCAGTGGGGAAACAGGGGAGGGTCCTGTCATCAAAAAGTATATAAACTGTGTTTTGGAACCAGTAGGTGCGCTCCTGCTTGTGGGACGCCCGCCATTGCAATCGCGAATAAATTACTACTTCACTGAGATCCTCGCCTGAGCCTAAGTTATTGGCTACAGAGTGTTTCTCACAATTTGGGGGATCGTCCGGGATCCAGTCACCTACCGGGGAGCCCCACCGCCGCAGCAGCAGGAAGGCATGCCCCGCTGATTTCAGCGGTCCTGTGCATCGACGGCGGCGGTTCTGCGGTGAGCTGACAGAGGGCCCGAGACTGATGAAAGAGGCAGGATCCGTGAAGTAGTGGGGAAGGGAAGAAGGTAGGCACTCCGGGTTTTAAGAATTGATCCGGTAACTCTGTGCACAGACCAAGGTAAGAAATATTAAGTATTGCCTTGGGGGTCGGGTGAGACTCTGTGTGATGTGTGATGTGTGATTGAGACGTACTTTTGTACGAAGCGAGTGTGGAGTCCTGATCCGCGGTTCCGTAACTCCGCGAGGGGTGCGGCTGGAGACGGACGAAGCGTGAGATAAGGGAGAGAAAGGAAGAGTCTCGGGAAATTTGGTGTATGGTAAGCCCTTGCACAGGGAAGTGCTTGGCAATACACCAGGGAAATTTGGTGTACGGTAATCCTTGCACGGGGAAGTGCTCGGAAGTACACCAGGGAAATTTGGTGTGCGGTAAGCCTTGCACGGGGAAGTGCTTGGCAGTACACCAGGGAAATTTGGTGTGCGGTAATCCTTGCACGGGGTAGTGCTCGGAAGTACACCAGGGAATCTGGTAAACTCATAGGTGTGCGGTAGCCCTTGCACGGGGAAGTGCTTGGCAGTACACCACCATTTTCCAGGATAGGAAAAATGGGAAATATGAGTTCCAGGGGACAGGGAGATATCCCTGGGGGAGTGCCTACCGAAAGTTCTTCCTGAAGAATTATAAGAAATTGGAAAAATAATCTCAAAATTGGAGGAGATGGTAAAAATAAATAAATAAATAAATATGGCTAAATATTGTGTATTAGTCTGGACAAAAGAACCAATTAAGGAAACAGCAGTATTTTGGCCAAAATACGGGCCTGATGAAAATTCAGGCTTGAAATTTATGTGTAAACAATAAGATTCCTTTTTTTTTTTGGAGGAGGAGCCAAGTTATGCTCCCTATAATCCTAATATTGCACCGGTGGCAGCAGCAGTCGCTCCAGGAAAGGAGACAGGGACTGCAATTAACACTGTCCCTAGAGAAGAGCGTACTCTAGGCTCTGGCAAGAATTAGAACAAGGTAGAAGAGGTACTGAGAATTTTGCCTTCCCTGATACTAACAGTACTAACACGAACTGTGTATCCTCTTAAGTGAACTTCCCCCCCTCCTTACCAGCAGAGAGGTTAGGAGTTTCCTAGGACCTAACTTATACTCTTGGGGGGGGGGGGAATTATGTACATAAATATGTTGTTTACAGGGAAACAAATGGGAATGATCAGGAGGAGAGCTGCTATACAAAAATGGGAAAGAACTCATCCTCCAGGACCAGGGGTAATACCGGCAGGGCAGAAATACCCACTTGCCGATCCTGGCTGGAAGAATAATAGTGTGCAACACAGAAATCATATGAGAGACTTGGGGTCAGAATGAGAAAGTACTTGGGGATGAATCCTGAGGACCCGGTATCCCAAGGGCTCTTGAAAGTTCATTTTGTGATTGAAGCCTGGCAAGATGCACAGAAAATGCTCCAGAAGGTGGGGGGGATGTAGTGAACAGTCACTGGGGGGCCCTCCTGTGGGAGGCCCTGAACGTGTGTGTCAAGAGGGGAGATGAGAAGGAAAAGCAGAGAGTGAAACTAATGGTATTGACAGTGTAGCAGGTAGTCAGGCAGAGGGTTGGAGAAAGAGGAAGAAAATCTTCAGGGGGAGTCAGGGCCAGGATGGAAAAGAGAGGAAGAGAGATGAAGGAATGGCAGGCAAGGAAAGCTACCCGTGTTGTGGCCTGAATCTTAGCAGGGACAGGCTTTGATGGGATGTTTTAAGTATGGGCAGGCTGGCCACTTCAGGTAGGAATATCCAGAGTGGAAGAAGGAGGAGAGAAGGAAAATGGGATGAGGGAGAAAGGTATGGAATTAAGTTGGCTAATGACTGAGACTTTGGTGAAAGTACAGGCTGGAAAAAGATGAAAAGAAGAGTTTAAAAGGGTTATTGAAGGTGTTAAAGGTGTGGTATGTAATGTTTGACAGAGCTGTTTTTTGAATGAGTTGGGAAAGTTGAATGAGCAGGGAAAGAGGATGTAGGCATTATCTAAGTAACAGTCTAGAAGTTTTGGTATATTTGCTGTGGTGTTTGGTCAGTTTCCCAAATATCGAGAAGGGGGGGGCAGGGGGGGGCAGCCTGCTCCACCAGGCCACAGGGGGCTTCGGCTCCGGCACCTGGAGCGCCTCCACCCCCTCCTTCTGTGCTGACTTTGGTGTCTGCGGGGAGGTTTCTCACTCCTCGCTCTCCCAGCTGCTGTTGAGCAGCAGGTTTTTGTTTGTTCCTTTGTTTTTGTGGATGTGCTCTCACAGAGGCACGGACTGTGTTGCTCATGGCTTGGCTCTGGGCAGCGGTGGGCCCCTCTGGGGCCGGATGAAATTGTCCCTTATCTGCCACCCACGGGGTGGTTTCTGGATTCTCCTCGTGGGGGCTGCCACTGCAGCCCCCTCCCGAACCTTGCCATCAAACACAATACACAGGGGCAGCTAGGTCATTACTGGCCTGTAAAGTATCAGGGATTAAATTAACTAATGAAACCCTAAAAAGTGATGGGGGTAGAAGGGGCTGGGATAACAGTGCCACCTTTGGGGGATACCAAGCTGAGACTAGGGGATAAAACGATTACTGGGCAATTATTGTATGTACCCAAGGCAGGGACTAACTTGTTGGGAAGGGATTTGATGATGAAATTGGGCATTCAAATAGTAAATTGTTAGACTGGAATAACAGTGGTATTAATGGAGTGGTCTCAGGCCCTGAGAGCAAAGATATATTTACCTCTGACTGGAAAGGCTCTGAAGTGGGGGCGGAAGCAACAATACAGATGGACAGTTTTACCTCAGGGGTTTACAGGGCCACCGATTTATTTGGGCAAAGTTCTAGAACAGATTTTGGAGCAATTCCAACCTCCCAAGGAGGAATTTCTGTTACAAAATGTGTATGATCGTTTATTGTCAGGACAGGAGAAAACAGTTGTGAAGGAAGCTACTAACAAGCTATTCAACTTTCTGGGAAAGCAGGGCTTGGGAGTATTGAAAAATAAATTACAATACGTAGAAAGAGAAGTCAGGTATTTAAGGCATCTAATGTCTGAGGGAAAACTGAGAATAAATCCAGAGAGGATTCAGGGAATTGTTGAAAACTAAGAAAGAACTAAAAAGTTTTTAAGAGAGATTTCTTTAAGGAATCAGGAGCCACGAAGCCTGAGGGAAAATGGATACTCCCTGATGGGAGAGAAATGCTGAATAAAGCACCAATGAGGCAAATATGATGTTTTACATCAAGAGAGAAATTGGGAGATGCAAGCAATGTGTGATGTTGTGCTAAGAAAGTATGTCTGTGTAGGAATATACACTTTAGTGAAGCAAATAAGCAGAGGATTTACCATATGTCAAAAGGTAAATAAAAAGGTCATTTGTAACTAACCTAGAGGGGGACGGGAGCCAGGGATTCGACCTTTCCAAAGTATACAGGTAGACTTTACTGAGTTACCTAAAGGAGGGAGACTTAAGTACTTGGTTGTCCTAATTGACCATGTGACTGGATGGGTGTAAGCTTTCCCTTCTGTATCTGCCACTGCAAACACGGTGGCTAAGGTATCACCGGAGCAAATAGTCCCTAGATATGGGATAGCTGAAAACATTGATTCAGATCAAGGAAATAATTTCACTTCACAAGTACTGCAAGGGTTAATGCAGGCCTTAGAGATTGAGTGGGATTTTCACACCCCCTGGCACCCCTCCTCTTCTGGGAAGGCAAAGCGAATGAACCAGACATTAAAGAAGCCATTAACTAAATTAGTGTTAAAAACCCAACTTCCTTGGGTAAAATGTTTACTTTTAGCACTCCTCCAGGTTCAAACAGCACCAAGAAACGATATAGGAATTTCACCGTATGAGATGCTGTTCGGATTACCCTATCTGGGCAGAAGGGATGAGATACCACAATTCGAAACAAGAGAGTTTTCTTAAGAACTGTATTCTGGGGTTGTCCTCTTCTTTGTCATCTCTCAGGACCCGTGGGAAATTGGGTCCTCATTCAGACCTGGAAAGGATCAACTCCGGCCCGAATGGGAAGGACACTTCCAAGTACTACTAACCACTGAAACAGCCATAGGAACTGCGGAAAAAGGTTGGACTCACTATACTCGAGTGAAGGCATCCGTCGACCCTAGCACCTGGGAAGCTGTTCCTACAGAAGACTTGTTGGAAGCTGAAATCGAAGAGAAAAATCTCATAGTGGACTCTGAGCGGGATAAGAGCTTGCAATTGTAAACTAACCTTTTATTTTCACAGGTAACTAATGAGTGTGACTTGTGATTGAGAGAAAGGACAGACCTATAGCGAATTGAAGTGCTCCCAAGGGGTTTTTGTTCTAGTAGTAGTGTACATCTTATTCTTTGTATTGATAATTATTTGGAAACCTAAGGTTTAAAAATAATGACAGGGAAAAATCAATTATTAATTTTGTTTTTAGTGATTGTAGGCCTCAGAGAAAGCCTTGGTCAATTGGCAACTTGGAAAAGGCATGACCAGATAATAGTAAGACGGGATACCCTATAAAAATATGGGTGAATGTGACAGAGGGTTATGTACCACAATCTGTCATGGTTGATGCTTGTGAGGTGTTAGCTTGTGGAGATTTAAATGCCCAACGACAATTGAGCAGAGAGAACAAATAACTGGTAGAGACCCAACAGCCAGATTGAGAATAGCTGTATGGAAACGATTCTCTTGCCATCAGAGAAAGAGAGAAACTCAAAGGGAAAACAGGAGAGAAAACAGGAGAACCTCTTCAAAATGCGGCAGTTGTCACAGTTAAAGAAATAAAAGATCTTAGGCAAACATTTGAGATTGAAACAGGGTATGGGGATGTGAATGCCTGGATAGAATGGGTTAAATATACTGTCCAGAGTCTCAACCATAGCAATTGCTATGCTTGTGCCTCGGGACGACTGATTGCCCAGATAGTGCCCTGCCCATTGGGGTGGACCGAGGACTCCCGAGGGATGCGATGTATGATTGCATTGTACCAAGAAAAGACTGCCTGGGGAAATGAGACCTGTAAGTCTCTCTCTTTGCTATTCCCTTCCTTGCATGATAGCAATATCAGGGCTCCCCCTGTATTCTCCACAGCTATAGGTAACCATACAGCTTGCCTCTCACGGCAGGGTGTGAGTGCTACCTGGCATCTGGGAGAATTTGCCTTGTGCACGAGGACCTTGAATGCTACCGAGGACTTGATGGGAAACTATTCAAGACTTGAGATCCCCAGGGCAGATCTCTGGTGGTACTGTGGAGGGAAGATCTTACGGTCCACCCTACCATCTAACTGGGGAGGCACTTGTGCACTTGTTCAATTAGCTATACCCTTCACCCTGGCATTTGAAAGAGAAACATCACGAATACCCAGAAGAAGTAAAAGAAGCTTAGGAATATCATTTGATGATAGAGTATACATAGACTCTATAGGGGTGCCTAGAGGAGTTCCGGATGAACATAAAGCCAGGAATCAAATTGCTGCAGGGTTTGAGTCACTGTTCTGGTGGGTAACAATTAATAAAAATGTGGATTGGATTAATTATATCTATTATAATCAGCAGAGATTCATAAACTATACAAGAGATGCGATAAGAGGAATCGCTGAACAACTAGATGCCACCAGCAAAATGGCTTGGGAAAACAGAATAGCATTAGATATGATTCTTACGGAGAAAGGTGGTGTGTGCGTGATGCTGGGCAACCGTTGTTGTACTTTTATCCCTAACAATACTGCCCCGGATGGCACAGTAACTAGAGCATTGTAAGGGCTTACCACCCTTGCCAATGAATTGGCAGAAAACTCAGGAACAGACACTTCCATCACAGGATGGTTGGAATCTTGGTTTGGTAAATGGAAAGGAATGGTAGTGTCCATATTTACATCCTTGATTGTAGTAGCAGGAGTTTTGACAGCCATTGGTTGTTGCATTATCCCCTGTGTAAGGGGACTTGTCCAGCGGTTAATTGAAACTGCACTTTCGAAACAAATGACCATGGATCCACCACCCTACTCAGATAAGATGATGATATTAGAGGAAATGGAAAGCAAAGAAAGTGAAGAAGAGGAAGACATCTACCAAATTACACCTTAGAGAAAAAATTTGCAAAAATCGACAAATTATAAAAAGAGAAAAGGGGGGAATTGTGGGAATGGAAATGTTGTTTTTGCAGTGTTACATTGTATAGAAGGAAGGAATGTGGTATTGAGATATGCTTACAGTGATAAGAAAGCTTAACAGAAAACCTTGTAAAATGCAGACAGCCGGACTCCTTAGAGCAATTAGGTGAAAATCACGGTGTCAAGTCAAATCAGATAAGTGAGGAAACATTACCACTTCAAACAGTAAAAAAGTCAAAAGAAATTTGAAATTTAACAGGCCAGCAACTGAAGGCCATGTATTGTCTATGAAGTATCGGATAGGTTGTGAACCTGGATTACCCACTCAGTGGGGAAACAGGGGAGGGTCCTGTCATCAAAAAGTATATAAACTGTGTTTTGGAACTAGTGGGTGCGCTCTCCTGCTTGTGGGGCGCCCGCCATTGCAATCGCGAATAAATTACTACTTCACTGAGATCCTCGCCTGAGCCTAAGTTATTGGCTACAGAGTGTTTCTCACATATCTTATTGTCTTCTCCTATGTCTGTTTAAAATGGCTGGATGGTCTGTGCTTCTTGAATCATTTTCAGGATGTTTCTGAAGACCCCAAATGAGTTTTCAATACGTATGAAATCATACTTTTCTCTTGCCAACTGCGGGTGAAGTTAAACTATCTTATCTTCAGCAATATCCTTCTGTGTCAGGGTATACTACTGATTGAAAGTACCATTTTCACAGGAAACTCTTTTTTAAAACCAATTGAAGAAATTTTCTTCACCATAGCAGCACACCATGATGGGTTAGTCCAACAACACACTTTACCGACTACTTAAATCTGTGTTGGTGCTTTAAGAGAGCCAATAAGATTCATGAACTGTTTCTATATGTTCTGATTTGAGTAGCCCAAGAAGCAGGGAATATTTCATCTCTTTTCTTATACCCTGAGCAGACAAGCTGCTGCTTTCCCTTTGCTTATTTAAATTGTGTTGGCCTTTAAAAATGTCCTCAGTGGGGGTACTGGGAGCCAATGGTGGCAACCCCAGTCCAAAGGCAATGCTCAAAGCTTATGCCATCAACTTGCAAATCACAAAAGCTAGTTAAAATTTCAGTTTCTTTTCTGGATCTCTCCTTTATTTGCATAGGCAATGTAAGTAGTTTTTTCTAAAATTGCAGCAAGGGATTTGCGCTTGCCATTTTGTGCATGTGTAAGGAAGTTTAGGCATATTCATTGCAATTCTTTAATTTTCTTCTTTTAAAGAACCCCCTGGAGAGGTCAGATCTGTAATCGGAGGAGGACTAGCATAATGCCACCACAGAGAACAAATGGCAGTGTCGCATGCTAGTTGTGGATTTCATCCCCAGTTTGAGGCATCTCACTGCAGCTACACCAGGTGTAGATTTACAGCATGGAAGGAGAGAGGGAGGAAGGGAGGGAGGGAGAAGGGAAGAAAGGAAGCCTAAATGAACTTTCATTTCTAGTCCCCTCTTTGCAGTAAACAGTGTGGCACAAGCAACCAGAAAGACCCACTTTTCACTCAGATTATACCAAAGATGGGAGAAAAGCAAAATGTGCACCAAAGTTTCAGAGACATCAAATTAATTTCCTTGCTATTGCAGACTATTGTGCAAGATAAAACTGATTCTTGTTAGGGAGCCATCAAAATGCAGGCAAGTAGCATAAAGTTATTATGGTCTGAGTTACCCACTGGGACTGCCTACTGCTCTGCATTGACTGCAGGCAAGCCAGATGACTAGTTCAAACTGGGTGTCTAATTTTTGTATGGTTAAAGCCACATGAGATGCACCCTGCCTCTAGTCTGTTAGATCTGCCTGGATCCAAGACTCTTGAAGTTCCCAGGTCTCATGGGAACTCATGAACATCAATGAACTCATGGCCATGACCTGAGAAACCTGTTGTCCTGGGGGCTGGGTTAGGAATTCTGCAGGAGCAGGTTCTGGTCTGAAAGGGAGGTGAGAACCCGAGGGGCCTGAAGATACCAGCACAGAGGCACGGTGCCCAGCCAATATCTCCAATGCCTTTAGGAATTCTGGGCTACCAAAGTCCTTTTTCTAGCAGTTTTTCTTGTGTTTTGATCTTTCCTAAGCAAAAGAATTTTTTTTCAATGTTCCAAACACTTTTTCTAACGCCTGTTTTTCACAGAAGTTTGAAATGTTTCATTTTCATTCCAAGTCAGAACAAAGATATACTTCAATGACTGGAAATCCTGCTATGAAGCAGAATGATCATTTTCCATTTGGCTTTCTGAATGCTAACAGAAGCCATTAGGAGAATTCACTTTAGGCTTCAGATATCTCTTGGCTACTCAGAAATCACTGCTAGTGTTGTAGGCTTGCTTGCTCAGACGTATGTGAAACATTTTCTATGCATCTTATCACAAGCTTTGTGAGTGTGGCAGTAATACAAGGAGTCATTTCAAAGTCTAAACATTTCACCCAAGGAATAATTGTCAGTGGACATTTCCACAACCCATTACAGAGGAATTTCATGAAGGAAGCTACACATTTAAGGTAAATCTGCAATAATACCAAAGTGCATGTGCTCCATGATTGAAAATATGTCATAAGGAGAGTGCAAAATCTGCCACCATGAAAGAGATCAAGGGATCATTGTCCTGGTTCCAGTTAGGACAGAGTTAATTTTCCCTCCTAGTAGCTGGTAGGGTGCTGTGTTTTGGATTAGGATGAGAAGAACGCTGATAACATGCTGATGTTTTAATTGTTGCAGAGCAGTGTTTACACCAGGCCAAGGACTTTTCGGCTTCTCGCTCTGTCCTGCCAGCGAGCAGGCTGGGGGTGCAGCAGGAGCTGGGAGGGGACAGACCCAGGACAGCTGACCCAAACTGGCCAAAGGGGTATTCCATACCATCTGACGTCATGCTAAACAATATATAGGGGTGGCTGGCTGGGGTGGGGGGCCGGCTGCTCGGGGATAGGCTGGGCATCGGTCAGCGGGTGGTGAGCAATTGCATTGTGCATCACTTGTTTCTTACACATTATTATTATTAATACTATTATCATTATCACTATTATTATTATTATTGTTATTATATTCCTGTCTTAATAAACTGTCTTTATCTCAACTCACAGGCTTCACTTTCCCGTTTCTCTCCCCCATCCCAGAGAGGGAGGGGGGAGGGTGAACGAACGGCTGTGTGGTGTTTAGCTGCCAGCCGGGTTAAACCACAACAATCATCTAAACCAGCATCTTATTTTCAGTAATGACCAGTCATGGGTGCTCTGGAAAGCATGTAAAAAACATGACCTTTCTTTCCTCCTGTATTCTGACAATAAGAGTTTAACAGTTCCCAGAAGGCAGTGGGCACATCAGAAGAGGAGCAGAACTTACACGGAAGAAGAGCTAGGATATTTTTCATGTCCTGGATATCATGGCAGACGCAGGATTTGGTTGTTTCACTGGTATTTACACGCCTATGTCACAGGACTGCTAATTCTCAAGACATTTATATGCAAAAGGGTTTGTGCTCTTCTGTGGTGAGGCCATCATGAACCACAGCCTGGATTCAGCTTTCCAGGCCCTGAGAGCATTTGAATTCCAGGCATTCTTTGTTTCATAGAATCATAGAATCATAGAATATCCCGAGTTGGAAGGGACCCATAAGGATCATCAAGTCCAACTCCTGGCACCACACAGGTCTACCCAAAATTTTAGACCATGTGACTAAAGAACATTTGACATTCTCTCTGCTCCCACCAACACAAAACAAATCTAGCTAATGCAAATATGATAATCTTTCCAGCAGCAGGTTTAAAGGGTGCACATATAATTAAGCCACTTTTCTATTTGGATTCGCAGTAGCTTCATCGACTCTTTGTTTATAAATTTATCGTTATGTAAGCAAATATTTCAAAATGTATGGTATGATTTTTGAGTCAAGCACTTTTTCTTGGTTCTCCATAAATTCATGTGGAATGAGATCTATCTTTCTTTCTCCCCTTTCCCCTCCACCCTCTCATATAATACAATCTGACCCAGTAGCTGCTGACGTTGTTCCCAGCTACAGATTGCAAAGAGATGCTAAGCTGTGTGTTAATGGGGAGGTTTTCTTTGGCAGACAGAGTTAGCAGAACTGGATTCATTAGAACTGTATTCAACAGCCTCCAAGCCTGCTCTGCCGCAGTACCTTATCTCCCTGCCATCCAGTGTTTCTCAGCCATGAGGTATCTTTCCTGGTTGCTCTGTCAGTTGGCCCTTTCCTGCTCCAGTGCTGGTGTAGACTTCTCCATGTTCAGCAGTGAAGCTGCTCTCTTACAACTCTGCTCTGCAGGAGTCCCAGATCCTGCCCTCCCATCACTGGCTGCACCATGGCTGGCTCAGGCCTAGCTCACTCCTGCCACATCTCAACTCAAACCCATGTCAAGCTGCTCCTCTCCAGGCTAGCTCAGTGCTTCAGTGCATTGCTCACTGCAATGCCATGTCACTGAGCTCAGTATCACCTCCAGTACCTCGCATAGGAACAACTGGCATCACCCCTGGGACACTTCTATCCCAAACTGTCCCTTAGAAATGGTCCTTCTCTGCAGTTACATCCTTGAATCTTCTGCTCCCCTACCAGAGTCAGCAGTATATTACAAAGCTCTCAAAATTCTCACTTCTTTCACAGTTTGGCCCTGCTTTCCCCAGCTGCCACCCTAGTGCCTGGCTGCTAGGCCACCCGCCACTGCATGACTACCTGTCCTGCCCAGTTCCTTGACCTGTGCTTCAAGCCCCAGGAAAGCCAGTCCTGTTTCCATCCCAGCTTAATTCTCTGCCTCTGAATAACATAACCCACCTCCTAGCACAGGCTTCTTGTGACCTGTCACAGTCTAGCCAGACCCTGGCAGCCCTTCACTGACTACCTGTCTCTGCTCCAGCAGCAAGAAACCTTCTTGCCAAATGCTTGCATTCCAGGTAGCACCAGTCTTCCCTGAGCACCTCCAGTCCTATTTCACACCAGCACAATGCTTATGTGTCCCAAAGACACAGCTCATCTCATTAACAACGTAGCATCTCACCACAAACCTTATTTTGTTTGGTTTTGGACATGCATGGTTGTGACAGAACTAGCACTGATCCTTCATGTGTCTATGAACAACCAATAAACCAGCGCAGGTCACTGGGATGTTTTGTGATGTTGTTCCATTGATGCTAAGAGCTAAGGGGAAGCTGTATAAGGGATAACACAAAGGGTCATGGCTGGGAGCCCTTCCCAGTGCCTTCCTTTCTGGCATGCTCCCTCCTTCCTCCAAAACCCATTGCATCCCATCTCTGGTGGGTCTCAGCCCCCTCATTCCCCTCACCAACCAGTGAGTGCTGCTCAGCACAGCGCACTGCTAGCCCAACAGTTCACTGCTGGCCCCCTCTTTGACTTTGCTATCGTACCTTTTTCATGATACAGACACTGACCCCCAGCTGGCCCCAGTCCCAGCAGAGGTTCCCTCTTCCAGCCCCAAAAATGGATCTGGTCACCTCTGCTCCTTCCTTCCTTCTGGTGGCCTTCACCAGGAAGGCCACCATTTTAGAAAACACTTACTGTAGGAGAAGCTGACAGCTAACACATCCTTCCACGTCTCCTCTGCCACGTGGCCAGATTTTCCTGCCCTTTGCTCTTTCTACCCCTCTCGGCCCCTTACCTGAGGTTGGTGTCATGGGGGCAGCCGCCAGGCCGTTCATGTTCAGAGCCGCCATCTGCTGCATCTGGGCCGTGGCAAAGGCTGCCATGGGGTTCAGGTAGCCGCCCTGTGCCACCGATGCCATGATCGCGGCCTGCTGCTGCATCAGCTGGAACAAAGAGAGCAGGGAAAAAATATCACGCGATCACCAGCAGAACAGCCTGGGGCACCAGCACCAGGATGGAGGCCACACACCAGGGTGTGAGGGATCCCTCTGATTTGAGATGTCAGCTTGCCACGTCTGTGGTACCCCCCAACTTTGGCCTTCCTTCTCACTACAGGAGGCAAATTGTATCATCTCATCTTGGGGTCTTTATGGCCCCCACATCCCCAGTGTGTTCCCCTGTGTGGAGGCCTCCTGTGAGCTGGACTCAACACTCTGACTGCCAGGCCCTTCCTTGATGAGAAAGGCAGAGAAAACACTTTATATGTTCCTGAGCAGAGAGGTTTCATGGCTTATGTTGCTTGTATCAAAGCTCTGGGAAAGCACTGGTGGCTGCTGAGGGGAGACCAGTGCATATGGAGCAGTGAGGAGAGAGGATCCCCTCTCCAGAGCAGCAAGCTGAGCTAGTTCTCTGGGGATAACTTGACCCATTTTCATCCGGTGGTGAGAAAAATCACTTTCTCATGCTGCTGGGATTTCCTTAATTTTTTTTTTTTCCAGAATGTCATCAAAATGCTGCCTCTTCTAAAGCACCTACAAAAGGCAGAAACAAGGAACCTGGGCTATATTTTCAGGCATTTTGCAGTAAGAATTTTGGAAGAGAAGGGTGGCAAATGGATAACTATGCCAGAAATGCTTCCTATATTAAAACCAGACTTTGCTATCATTATTTTTCACTCTGAACCTAACTCATGGACAGTGCAGTTCATGTGTACAGTACGGCCGCAGTGGGCCAGTAAAATGCTCCTGGTATGAAGAAGACAGCTTAGATGAAGCTGCCTCTTGTCTCCCTTCCCTGGAGCTGTACAAAGAGCCAGACAAGGTACATTTGAGGTCCTGTGAAACAGTGTCCAATCCCCAGTAGTGACTGATGGTGGATGCTTAGAGAAAGGATGGGGAAGATAAGTCAGAATTATAGGACATGTTGTGAGGTTTTTTAAATAGATATATAGTAACCAAAAACCAAATTCTGATGCATTTCCTTGTTGGCTACTTTCTTGTTGTTGTTTGTTTGTTTTTGCTTTTGAGAGGTATTTTCAAATGGCCACTGAAAGAGGATGAGCAGAGACTGAAACCTCACTGTATTCATTCCCCAGCCTCTGGTAACACATGACTTGATGATAACAGCAGAGAAGGAAAATATTTTTTTATAAAGATTTTAGAAGTGACTCATGCCTTTGCTGTCTTCAGGATGAGTTTTGCTGCTCTCTGTGATTTTACTTTCTCTCGCATCAAGAAATCACCCTCTGATGCTGTTGTTTAAGCACATGGGATATGCTTCTCAGACTTCAAAAGTCACGACAGAAAAGTCATGACAAAGTTGTGAGAAAGTCTGACAAAGTCATGACAAAATCTGTTCCTTACTGTTTAATATTGAAATATTAAATTGACTGTTCTTACATATACACACTGAAACAAATCCTTGAAATCACTTCTCTCACTCAAATGCTGAAAATTTCCTTGTCACCATCTGTGAAGAGACAAAATTAAAGGATGCTCTGCCACTGACCTGCTGTTTAACCATGGACAAATTGTGTAAACTTGTCTTGGTTTCTCCAGCTATAAACTGAGGCACAGGATATCTGTCTCCCCATGCAGGGGTGCCTTCAGATCTACAGATTAAGAGTGCTGTAGTAGAGCTGAGTACTGTTATTTTTTGTAGCCTCATGGAGATTGGTGCCAAGGTGGTGGCTTCCCCTTTGATTGTTAATTACCCTGTTTTATTATACCCTGCATAAGACACTTTCACATTTTAATTAGTGATATCCTGTTCTTTGTAATTACTGATGGAGTGATTAGACAATCTTTTCTATTGTAGCACAATGCTGATTCCCCTTTAAGGAGTACATTTGTTTCTAGGCATCATTTGAGTTTATTCTCCAAATGAGGCACTGAGCAGGTGATTTTATTAAGTATGCCAATGAAGTGAATAAAGAAAGGGGAATCCATCCATCTTTAACACTGTATTGACTCCAGCACTGGGTGTACTGACCCACATCTCATTTTCTGTGCCAGGTATTTTCACCTGGGGACAGCTGAGGATATAATTGGCTGGTTGCAGAAATGATGGCCAAGACCTGTGCCTATAGGATCCATTTAAAATTGCTGATCCAAGTAGCATCTCTCTGAGATGGATGCAGTTGCAAGGGCTGGGGTCAGTCCCAGTCTGGCCTTTGCTGACTTATCTCTGTGTTCCTCCAAACCTGATCAGAGCTGCACAAACAAACACACAAAACATGGAGCGACCTACAGCTGGTCATGTGTGTGTCATGGTCAGTCTGGCTGGCAGATAATAGCCTGGAATTTGTACCAGGGACTTTCCTTAGGACTTCTAGGACAGACAGTGGACTTTGATTTTGACATTTCCATTTGTCAGATTCTGTAAACTAAATATAGATGGGGTTGCCTCTGAGTTAGTCACCTATTATGGTTGATATGATAACAGGAAGAAGAGTCTAGGCCAAAATTCATCTATCCCTTCTGTATCCAATTGCCTCTGGGAAGATGAATTGCAGCTTTGTTTCTTCCTATTGACTGCATGTGAAGTCCCTGGTGATCAGTTCAGCTGCACATGCTGACACAGTCAGGTGAAATCATTCCCACCCCTTACTTGGCCCTCCGCGGATATTTTTGAATGTCGGTTCCCAACCATTTAAAAGAAAAGTGTTAATCCTTTTTTTGTTTGTTTCACCTTTGCGGTAAGAGACACAGGGCTCTATCTACAAGACACTGTGTTGCCAATGGTAGTACAAATGATTGTGCTGCTCCAAAGACAATCTCCATTTTGCACTCAGCAGAGCTAAACAATCACTTGTGACATTATTTATGGCTTATGCAACTTCCTTTCCTGCTTATAGATGTTTCTAAGCTGTTCAGAGTTAACTCCACAACGGCAGGTGCTTCTGGTTTGCAAACTGCATGTGTGGCTTCTTGTCTATTCAGAGGGCTTATAAGTTTGCACTGGAAGATGTGTGTTGGGAGACTATACCTTGGCTACATGTGTGATACTTCTTACAGTATAACGCCATGCGTGTATTTCTGTCATAGATCTTCAGGAAGAAGAAGAAGAAATTTTCTCATCATGAGAGGAGGAAGATATTCCTAACCTGCTCATGACTGCTGAAGGTGCAGGGACTACAGCCTAAAGTCTGGTGTGTTTCAAAAAAACATTCAGATAAAACTGGCCATACTCCCATAGAGACTGAGTTGGGAGCTTGAGGAGCAAAGAGGTTAAATACAGCTTAGGGTTAAAAAGCTAATGCAGAAAAAATAAAGTAGTAAAGGCCCTAAACTGTGATTTGGGAAATTAGGTTCTGTTGCTTCTGCTCTAGCAGGCATCCTGTAGGGAGTGGTCACCCCATTTCTGTAATGTTCCGTGCTCTGGGGACACCTGGGCTGCCCTGGAGACCTGGAAGCCCCTTTGGCACAGTAAAACATGGAGCTGGGGACCTGTAGCTCATGACCCAGAGGACATACAGCTCACTACAGCCTTCAGAGCCACCCCATGGGGTAAACCTGGATCTCCTCCAGAGCTGGAAGGAGTATAGCATCCCATACCTGAACACAGCCATGCAGCCCAGCTAATCGACTTTGCTTCATTGGCTGGAGAGGGGACCCCAACCACGTCCCATCCACACCCAGACATCACAGCCCTTTGCAACACGCCAGCACCCTTTTACTGTCATGTTTCCCATTCATGCCTTGAAGATGCAGCCCTTCCCTATCAGGTTGGAGGTGCTCAAGGGTAAGGGCTAAGGGGAAAGGGGAGGGGGACCTTCCCAGCCCAGAAGATGATGGTCACAGCTTGGCTGATGGTCACAGCACTGCTGAGTGCAGTGGCATTGCAGGAGTGGGAGGACAAGAACTTGGTCACCTTGAAAGAAGCTGATGGCACGGGCCTAACTCCTTCCCCCCGCGTGGCTCCAGGGGGATTTACAAAAAGAGGGCAAGTCCTTAAGGGTCACTGGTCTTTCTTATAAAACCACCAGGGCATCCCCAAGTGAGCTAAAATAAAAGTCACCCCGCTCCTTCCCCAGCTCCCCCTGAAGACAAATGTCCCATCCACTCTCCTTTCACTTTGAAAGAGGCCCAGTGTATGATCCCAGTTAATAAAGCTGTAGAAAGTGAGGCAGTGACCCCACCAGAGACAAATCAATAGCAGCAGGGCCCCTGGGTATTGTGTACTTTAAAATATGCCATTTAAAATGCAGATTTTCCCTGCGTGGGCTGGGGCCGCAGAGCACTAATCAGAAAGGCAGCAGCCTTATTATCTCAGGCTGTTCCAAGGGGACAGAGGGGAGCTTTTCCCTTCCTCACGTGAAAGGACGTATTTCCTTCTGCTTCTCTCACTTCCTTGGCATGATCTTTGCCTCAGCATTTAGAGCTTTTTCCCATCAGATTTTATGGATTCGTTCCCTCTTTCCTCCAGCCTGGCCATTATCATTGCTCAAATGTGCGTCTTCTGAGGAGACCAGGAGATGTTATCAAACCGGTCCATGCACGTGGACAGCATTTCTAGAGCTATGAGCCTGCAGTCCCCATTCCAGGGCTTGAGAACCAACGGGGCATCTGGACAAGCACTGGTGAGGCCATCTAAAGCGTGGGGAGAGGTAGTACATGATGGCTGGTCAACGGGGAAAGATGGGAGGATTCACCTCACATCTTTTGCTACCTCACCTTGAGGTGGCTGAACTTCAGACGGCTATATCATCAGTGGATGCACAGGTACCTCCACAGGGTTATCCATCATATCCTATCATGATAGATTTAGACGAAGCACAGCAAAGGGTGAGGTTCTGCAGCACAGCTGCACCAAAACAAGAGCTTGCTTGGTGCTTGCTGCCAGTCCTCCTCCCAGAAGTGGGTCCCTGCATGGTCACTGCCAGCCTAGAGGAGTGCGGTGGGGACCCATGGCCAGAGGTGGTGTTGGGAATGAGACGGCTGCCTCTGGCACTGGGTGGCTGTCAGACAGCAGGGTTGTGCAACTGCACTCCAGGAAAGGAAATATTATCCTTTTCCTACAGGAGGAACAGATGCATGGAGAGATGAAGTGACTTACTCAAGGCCAAAAATTCCTGCTAGAAATAGGACAAGGATGCTACGGTCAACATTCCCTAGTCCCCAAAATAAATACATGTGAAATTGTAGAAGGGGAAGAGGCGAGAAGGATTATTTCTGATGCGCTCTTTTTGAAATAGTGTGATCATTGCCCTTGGAGAAGGCTTACTCTGAATGATCCGATGACCTTCTCATTTTTTTCAGTGTTATTTTCTGTCCTCATATCTGAATTACCTGATGCTTTGTTTGACTATTCATATTCTTCATTCAGTAATAATAATAAAAGTAATATAACAGCATCCGACGCTTCTCACCTCTAATGTTCTATACAAACACTTAGCTAATTAATCCTCATGGTATCCCTGTGGTAGAAAGAGGTAAGTAAAGCGATCAATCAAGCAGTAAAAGGACTCGTATTTGGTAAATCACAGAATTGACAAACTCATGACTGTTTTACCTAACTGGCCCTTGGGAAATAAAAACATCTTCCAAGCCTTCAAACAAACTTAAGGCATTCTGAAAAATATTCAGAAGGGTCCTTCCTTTTAAAAATTTATTCTTAGAAACAAATTTCTGCTTTGAAAATATTATTTAAATTGAACTAAGACCAAAAAAATAATAAATATGTGATGTATGGATTCATGTGTCTTAGTGACTTTCTGAAAACTGTTACATGATAGCTTGGATTTCTAACTTCCTGAAAACTATTGGAAAAAAAAAAAAAAAAAAACAACCACATATATATACATATATGGAGCCCAAATGTGCAAATGGCTATGTCATGGTTCATTCCCTGCTACTCGATTTTTCTGAAATACGAAGGAAACGACAATCAGAAATATGGTATTGGCCCTGCTACAAAATACCATGACTTCAAAATAGATTTCTCTTCTGGAACAGATCAGAACAACTGATATGCATAACTGGTAGTATTTACCAAGTATACTGTCCCATTTTGGTCATTTAAATAAAATAATTCTATGGAGAAGACAGTCTATCTATATAAAGCAATTTTTTCCCTGATTTTGTAGGGTTAGATTTAATATATATACATATATTTCAAAAATAAATTTACAGTACAAATTGAATAAACACTGGAAAAAGTGATTCTTACCTTCAGCACTACCTCAAATCATTTAGCAGAAACACACTTTCGGCTCCCCAGGAGCTGGAGCAGGGAGGCAGAGGTGGGCAGCTAGGTTTCATGGTCAGCACCATAGAGTCACTGCCACCCCAGAATCCCAAGGTGACCACTTCTGATTATGACTGAGATCTGTGCAGTGCTGGATGTGTTGCAGTTACTGTCTGCAGTTCAGAAGCCAAAGCCATTTGCACTTTTTCAGAGGGAGGGGAGCTGGGATTTACTGAGGGGAAAGGACTTGCTCTAGGCCAGAGAGCAAATGTTACCATTGTCTGTTCTGCCTCTGTCCCCATCTGTCCATTTTCACTCACTAAATCTATGCCTGTCCCCTGCTGCAGGATACAATCAGTGCCACGACTGGAATTTGGCCAGGAGACTGTGGCTAATACTCCCACCCTATTTTTTATGCAAACTTGATTTATGACTTTGATCTTATTTTAAATAATTTAAAAATTAAATAATTTATACAGTATCTGTCACTTTCCAAGGCTCCTTCCTTTGTTCTTGCTTTGCTCTTCTGCATTCTCCCATCTTCCCAACCCTTCTTGGTCTCTGCATGTTTCCTTTTCTTCATGGTGGGGCAGTAGTGACCTGAGACAGTCACTAAGCACTTGCCACTTCCTACACAGAAAGAAGAGCTGGAGGAACCTTTTCCACTGCTGCTTATTTGGGCCAGGACTGTAGACTGTATTACCACCATTCATAGTCTGGTTTGACTTTCACTGCTCATGATTTCAGGCTTGGCCACCCCATTGCTTACCAGAATCTAAGAGTTTTTGTGCCACATTGTGCCGCAGTATGTGCCTGCAGGTTCGTTCTCAGCTGGCAGCAGATCAAAGGTGGTGCTGCTTAGCATCAGCCTCCTCTACAGGCTGAGTTCAGACCTGTACCTCAAGCAGGCTTTAACTGAGACTGCAGAAATTGATGCCCAGATGATGTGGATCCACAGGAACCTGACAACAAAAAGGGCTGGTGCCCTATACATGCATAAACTAAAATAATTAATTGCCTTATAAAAAAAAATAAAGAAGCAGATAAATGAATCTGGGAAGATATTGCTGGGGAAAGAAAAAAAAAAAGGAAAAAAAAAAGAAACAACCCAAACAAACTGAAACAAATTAGTAAAGGGACTCTGGGAGCTTTAGGGAACCATGAAACCTGACTTGCCTTGAGCTGCATACAGAAGAGGTGAGGTGGGTCTGATGTGACTTTCTGCAACCCTGAAACAGCACACGGAGTTTGTGCCAAGCTTTGTCCTGTTTTCTTGAAGGTGGCACATGAGGGGGGAGGCAAAAACCCCACACAGAGGAGAATCCCCACTGCTTGCTGATTTCGTTGCCTCTGGAGCTGGGGCCATATAGCTGCTGAACCTGAGGACTAGTTGCTTGGCTGACATGGGGCCATTGCTGCTATCAAGGTTAAGGTTGCTTAAGCTGAGGTTGAGTGGCTTGGCAGGAAGCAGCAGCAGGGAGTGAACCATGACATGGCCATTTGCTGAGCTGCTATGGAAGCAACTTAAAGAGGAGATTGGGCCCAGAGCACTCTTGGTAAGCACGCTAACGACTGTCACCACCCAGTGGTGCTGCTTGATTTATAAATCCGGGGCTGCCCACTAATCTCTCAAACAAGTGCACCATGTGGGTTTCTGTTGAACTGGTAACCTTGATGCATGGAAACCTCTGTGTAGGAGCTAATTCAGCCTTGGTGAAGTGGATGGGGTGAGGGTGCCTCTCTGGGGGATTCAGCACGCACCCACTGCCTAGGGACACCACAACCTGCTCCATGGGACAAGCCACTAGAAGCTGCTGGTTAACCAGCTCTTGTAGGACTGCTTGGGAACTCATCTGGCAATGTCAGTCAGGGCTGGACTGCAGTGGGATAGCTGGGAGGACATGCTATGAGTACAAATCAGTGTCTCATGCTAGTCCTGACCTCACTATTAAGCACTGAGGCAGTTCTTAAACTTGTATTACCACCAGGTCCATGTGTGAAAACCCATGGAGAGATGGCATGAGAGAGAGACATGTCCCTGAGGGAGACTGGAAAATAAATAAATCTGGCCATCATCTTCATTTGTAGATGGGAAAATGAGACCAGGGGGTCAAATGACTCACCCAAGGTCACATGAGTTGCTGGTGGCATTGGCAACAGCTGTCACTGCTGTCCTGCTCTTGCATTTTCACTGTTTCACCTTCCCTCCTCTTGACTTGCCTTAGCTCTTAAACTTCAGTTCAGGCTGAATAAAACTGGCCTCCCATTCCCTCTCACGCTATCGATCTCTCCACCTCCTGCTGTCATTTATGAGGTGACAATCACCCTGATATCTAAGAGCCAGCAGTCGGGGGTGGATTAATCCGACCAAGGGAATGTCACACAGCCTCGGCGCTCCCTTCCTTTCCTTTTGTGTGAGCCTGCGAGATGAAGCAGATAGGTAGAGACACAGATAGGGATGCTGATTGAGAGACAGCATCTGAGCAGGCTCTGGGTGTACAGGCGCCACACGGAAATGTGATCCCATCATTTAGACAGCTCTGAAGTCCCCAGGGTAATTGGTGTCACCAGCTTGTCATATCCAATGGGTCATCTAAAACTTATTCTTTCCCCCTTATTAACATATTTGCCAGGAAAAAAAAAAGAAAAAAAGAAAAAGATGGGTCCAATTCTGTTTTCACAGAGGTCAATAGGAAAAAATATTCATTGGTTTCAAGGGGAGCGGGAGCAGACCCAGGAATTGTTTCCACTCCTTCTTCAGAGATAAATCCTCACTCAAGCACCTATCCTCAAAATGTCCTGTATTGTCTAGTGAGAAATAGATGGAGGGAACTTTTATGGTGTAAAGATGCAGACCTCATCTGCTTTTGTATCAGTATAACCCTGGGCTGACTCTTTTATCATGGCAATTATAGGAATTAGTCTAGATTAAAAATGAATGTAGCTAAGAAGAGTGCAGTTAAGAAGAGATGTCCAGAGCATCAGGACAGCGGTGTTTTTATCACCTCTCCAGCTGCCTGATTAATGCCTGTAGTATAATGCTGCAGTCACATCTTTTGCCTGAAAACATCTGCAGATGTTTGTTCCCAGCTGCCCATGGGTATCCCTCCTGTTTATTCCCCTGGTACACAGGGGCACAGATGCTGCATCCCTCTGCCAGGTTGCTGACCACTGGCCTGGGCTCAGTTGGGAATTACTGTCTCTTTCCCCCTTCCTGCAGCCTTGTCCAGACAGAAGAATAGCTAAACACAGCCAGGCTAGGGAGGGAACAGCTCTGCATTCGCATGAGGAAAGGAACAGGGGACCAAGGAAGAAGCAGCTGAGTGCTCCTCTCATTTTGAGAATAAAAATAAACAGGACAAAATGGAAGCAAAAATGGAATTTGTCTAATGGGGAGAGAATAAAAAAGGTCCAGAATAGCACCAGGGTGTGCAGCTGGGAGGAGAGTACAAATGTCTGTGGAGCTTCTACAGCATGTCCTCATGACTCTATGTGGACCACGCAAGGGGCAGGACAGGTTATACCAAGTGCTTGGTGAAGCACATGACACAGTAGAGGATGGAAATTTCTAGGCCCTCAAACTATAAAAAAGAACATGTGAATGGGATGGGAAGTCCATGGTGCCAGTGTATGAGAAAGAAATAGGGAAGAAAACAGGGCCTTGCAGTCAGTGTGCTAGAGGCACTAAAGGCACACTGGAGTGATTCCTGAGTTGGCTCTGTGTCACCTAAGGCAAGTCCCTCTGACTGAGGAAGATGTTACTCTGCAAAACGGGATTAATGGTGCTTCCCTCCTGCTTGCAAATCTAGCACAGAGAAAAAGAAGGCCATGTTTTACCACCAGACTGATGAAGCATCTAGGTACAGTGTTACTGCCTGCTCCTGTTTAATCTGCTCCAGAAAAGTCATCCAAAGTCACCTGGCAGTATTGTGTCTGCCTACTGCAGGGATAATCTCTACCTTGCCCTGAAGTACCTGGCAGAGAGACATGAACCTGATCTTGCCTTGCAGATCCTTGTTATTTTTAGCCTAAGGAAAGGTACTTATGCTAGAAGCATCCATTCTGGGGCTATGTCAGGAGCCCAGCTCCCTGTCCAGTCATGAATGTCCCAGGGGCCCAGCATCCAGGTTAGGTGTGTAAGATGGATACCAAAAGTTAGACATCACAACACTGCTTTGAATAGCTGACGCATTTTCCCAGGGGGCTTAAACAATACTGCTTTGGGGAATCAGAACTGTGTGTGTGTGTGTGCATATATCTGCTTTTCCATTTTAGTATAAACTAGCATGCTTCCATAAACCTAAAAGCACTTCTTTAAGCAGCTGATATTTTATCCCATGATCACTCCAAAGTTACCCCCAATGATGCACAGGGCAGAAGGGGCCTGGCCAAATGGAGCAAAGAGCCATGTCCACTGTTCAGCTCAATCTGTGTGGCCTAGTAGAACAGGAAAGTTATTTATGCCTTTAAAAACCTTCTCTGGGGCCAGACAACTCTGACATGGGACAGAGAACCAGCATGAGCTGAATTCAGGGCCTATTTTGGTCCCAAAACTCAAAGGTTAGTTGTGTTTGGATTTAACAGCAATGGCTTAGATGCCATGGGAACTGTCGTGCATAGGTACACACATGGACTGGTTACTGCTACAAGCAATTATTGCACCTCTGGAGCTTGTCCGGGAGATGCCCTCACCTACCCCAGGATGACACAGCTCAGTTTGCTCCCATCATTCAACTAATGAAGAAATCACTTGTTCCTCCTTTGCTGTTGTACTTGTCTCTCTGCTCACGTGTGCTTTTGTGCTTTCTACGTGCTATTCCTGTCCCTGTGAACACGCACAGAGGCAATGTTTATACTTACTGCCTGTGCATAGGCGCCATAGGCTCCAAACTGGATGGCCATGGGATTGAACATGCCCATTTGTCCTGCCATTTGCTGCATGCGTCTCATTGTACGCTCCTTGTCTGTATCTGCAAACTTCACCACCAGGCTTGAAGAGGCTCCCTGCAGGACAGGAAAGAAAAGGAGAAATGCAAGGCAATTAGCCAGGTACACATTGGCTCATGCAATCCATACAGCACACACAGATGTCCTGGTTTCAGTTAGGACAGAGTTAATTTTCCTCCTAGTAGCTGGTAGGGTGCTACGTTTTGGATTAGGATGAGAAGAGTGCTGATAACATGCTGATGTTTTAATTGTTGCAGAGCAGTGCTTACACCAAGCCAAGGACTTTTCAGCTTCTCGCTCTGTCCTGCCAGCGGGCAGGCTAGGGGTGCAGCAGGAGCTGGGAGGGGACAGACCCAGGACAGCTGACCCAAACTGGCCAAAGGGGTATTCCATACCATCTGACGTCATGCTAAACAATATATAGGGGTGGCTGGCCGGGGTGGGGGGCCGGCTGCTAATCGGTCAGCGGGTGGTGAGCAATTGCATTGTGCATCACTTGTTTCATACACATTATTATTAGTAATACTATTATCATTATTATTATTATTATCATCATTGTTATTATTTTCCTGTCTTAATAAACTGTCTTTATCTCAACTCACAGGCTTCACTTTCCCGTTTCTCTCCCCCATCTATTAATAATCCCCCATCTATAGAATGCTTGAAAAAAGGGTGTCATGACTCTGGGAGTTCCAAAGAGACACAAATCACTGTAGCGTGCTGGGGTCTGGCTTGTGCCTATCGAGCTGCAATTGATGCTACTATCAATCTAGTGACAGACCCTGCAGCCGCTCCAGCTCCCGCAGCTGCTCCAGTTCCAGCTCCTGCAGCCGCTCCAGCTCCTGCAGCTGCTCCAGTTCCAGCTCCTGCAGCCGCTCCAGTTCCAGCTCCCGCAGCCGTTCCAGTTCCTGCTCCTGCAGCCGCTCCAGCCCCTGCAGCCGCTCCAGCCCCTGCAGCCGCTCCAGCTCCTGTGGCTGGGTCAGAGAAACGAGCTGTAGCAGTGCAAGGTGCCCATGCAGAGGGTATTCCAACCCCTGCGGCAGACCCTGTGGCTGGGTCAGAGAAACAAGCTGTAGCAATGCAAGTTGCCCCTGCAGAGGGTATTCCAACCCCTGTGGCAGACCCTGTGGCTGGGTCAGAGAAACGAGCTGTGGCAGTGCAAGTTGCCCCTGTAGACAAGGTGAAAAAATGATATAGAGAGTCAGGTCGTTTAGAACGCAGACAGTCTTCTGATAGGTCTGGGTATAGAGAAGACGAGGCTGGGCCATCAAATGTGCAGGAGGATGAAGATGAAGATGAGGATGTTGAAAAATCAACAGTAACTACCCGAAACCTATACCAGTGTGAGCTACGAGATGTGCAAAAAGATTTTGGTCGCTGTATAGGTGAGCAGCTTCTCACCTGGCTGCTCCGGTGCTGGGACACCGGAGCCAATTGTCTGGAATTAGAGGGCAGGGAAGCCAGGCGGCTGGGATCCCTTACTAGAGATGCAGGCATTGACAAAGCAAATGGAGATGGAGCACGATCTCACAGCCTCTGGAGGCGTCTCCTGTCAGCTGTGAAGGAAAGGTATCCCTTCAAGGAAGAACTTGTATGTCTACCAGGCAAGTGGACCACCATGGAGAAGGGAATTCAGTACCTGAGGGAATTAGCCGTACGGGAGGTAATTTATAAGGACCTAGACGACGCACAAACATCCACAGATCCAGATGAAGTCAAGTGTACACGACCCATGTGGCGGAAGTTTGTACGGAGTGAACCATCATCATATGCCAGCTCATTGGCAGTAATGACCTGGAAAGAGGATGAGGAACCCACAATGGATGAAGTGGCTAAACAACTCCGGCAGTACGAAGAAAGTCTCTCCTCTTCCCTACAGGCCTGCGTCTCGGCTGTGGAGAAACTTTCTTAAAGGGCCACCAACTTGAAGAGAATTTATCTTCTCCCCCACCTGAACGAACCAGTGTCCACCAACTAAAAGAGAATACTTTTGAGAAACTTTCTGAAGAGGTCCACCAACTTAAAGAGAGTTTATTTTCCTCCCCACCTGTACAAACCAGTGTCTCAGCTATTAGGGGTTAACGTCCATCTGTGCAAGGAAGACGATATGGTGGGTACACACCCCGCGCCACCCTGTGGTTTTACCTATGTGACCATGGAGAGGACATGAGAAAATGGGATGGAAAATCTACCTCGACCCTAGAGGCACGGGTACGTGAGTTGCAAAAGAAAACAATCGGGAAAAAGGGGTTCTCTGAAAAGTTTGCTGATCCAACTTCCAGCAGGCAGTCCTTTAAACACAGAAACGAAGATTCTGACCAGGATTAGAGGGGCCCTGCCTCCAGCCAGGGGGAGGAAAGGGACAATCGAGTTTATTGGACTGTGTGGATTCGATGGCCTGGCACGTCAGACGCACAGAAGTATAAGGCTTTAGTAGACACCGGTGCACACTGTACTCTAATGCCATCAAGCTATAAAGGGCCAGAGCCCATCTGTATTTATGGCGTGATGGGGGGATCCCAGCAGTTAACTGTATTGGAGGCTGAAGTGAGTCTAACTGTGAACGAGTGGCAAAAGCACCGTATTGTGACTGGCCCGGATGCTCCGTGCATCCTTGGCATAGACCACAACACAACATAGACCACATAAATCACAACTAGGCAGTGTTGGATCCAGATGACACAGATTTTTCCCACACAAACTCTCTGGCCTTTTGAATTGGACCGCTGCAAGAGGCTGAGGGCATCAGGAAGGAAAGGACATCAAGGAGGATGAACATCTGAGGCCAGCAGCCCAGTTCCTAGTTTCCTCCAAAATTCAAACTTCCAGCCTGTCATAAATATACTCTCTGCAAAAGTTGTTGCCTTACTCTTTCAAACTGTAGAAAACCTTCTGGCCTGCTAGCTCTCTACAGAGGGCGAGGATCTGGGCTCAGTGCAGCAATATGTAGAAGCTTTTGCTGGAGTTATGTCATGGGATTTGTGAATTGACAGAATGTGTTAGCTCTGTGCATGCCAGACCACTAAGATGGTCACACACTTCCACACTGTGGTGTCTTGTAACCCCTATGTCTAGTGAGAAAACCCTGCCTAGCCTTGGAGGCAGGATTCAGTATGCTCGGTAGGGCAGAAGTCCCCCCACCAAGCAGCATCTAGTCAGTACTATTAAATCAGGGGAGCAAAAATAGGACCTGCTAGATCTCACTTCCCCATCCATGAACAGCAGGGAATAGAGAGGCTACCACAAAAGAGCCCAAATGTAATGTTACGTTTTTCTGGGCGAGTTACACAATGTTTGGATTCTGTCTGCAGTCAACACTAATGCAGAACTACTGATGATCATGAGAGTTGGCTGCAGAAGTCTGAAAAACGTAGAGCTTTTGGGAATGAAAGGAATCCCTCTCCTCCCCAGAATGAGATGAAAGGTCAGTGACTGTGATTCTTAAATTTCTGATAGGAGGCAGAGATGGGAAGAAATAGATCTGCTTAGGAAGGCATGCACTGAGATTGTTTTGGCTGGCTCCAAGAACTTCCTCACTTCATGGGTTGCTTGATTCCCTACAGCGCAGTCTCCCCAGGGGGACAGGGATGCAGCCCCAACAGCAGGCAGACTGTTGCCTTGGGAGTTGGGCTGCCACCATGCCTGGGGAGAAGGGCAGGTGAGCTGTCAGGAGACTGACAAAGAGCAGCTGAAATCATCATGTTCCCGTGGTACGTTTCCCTTTTGACACACTGGTATTCACTGATGGAAATACAGTCAGCGGGGAGATGGCAATAGGGGAACGCCAATTCCGTGCCAGAGGAGCTGGGCTGTTGTGAGGCCCTCTGTTTTCCTGCAGAGGTGGGATTACGTGGGACTGCACACAGGGAGTGTAGTCAACGTGCTTACACACACACACACCTATGTACCCACAACCAGAACAAAAACAGTCTCAGGGAAAGCAGAGTTGCTCCATGAGAAACTGGGAATAGTGTAGTAAACAACAACTACAGACATACCATATATATAAGTCCAGGCTTTGCATATTTAATAGCCTCTCCAGATCCTCAGTTATGAATAAGGAATTGAGGAATTAACTTGCTAAAACAGAAAACAATCTAAGGCCACACAATGAGCACTGCTTGCCTGGATTAGCAGCCTGCTCTGGGAGAAAGTGATTTTCATTGGCAAAGAATCTTTCTTTTTGACCTGTTACTCTTTCTCTAATAAATCTATAACCCAATTGAACAATGTGGTGAAGAACAAGGGGTTGAAAGAAGTGCTTCAGGAAAACAAAGGCAGGGAGAGATGAATGCTCTATTCAAGGGTGGAGAGCAGTCTTCAGAAGTTATCATGAGAGCAAAACAGAACACAGGAGTGAAGGGGGGGGGAGCGGGGGAGAAAAAAAATCCAGCCAAGATTCCCCTGCATTTCTGCTCAAGACTGGGCAACTTTTCAGTTTTTTTTAAAAAAATCACATGATGTAGTTATTAATCCTTCCCCAAATCACACTTTTAATTGCAGCTCATCGACAAATGAATATTTTAATGCATACATTTCCTGCTAATTATCACCTGGACCAGTCCTTAATTAGATTTCAACACTCATTTAATTAACCCTGATCCAGGAGACTGTTTGGTAACCTGAATCTCATCATTTAAAGCTATTTGTAGCTGTATTGGAAGGAGGCAGTGGTCCACAGCAGATTGGGCTGTTCAGAGCTGTTGTTGTGGTTTGCAGAGCAGAGGCTGCAGCATAGTGGGCACAATACAACATGGAGGATTTTCAGACTGAATAAACTGAATGAGTATTCATCTCCGCAAATAGGTTTTGAAGATGTGACCTGTTGGTGTCTTCTTCTTTTGACTTTTCCTTCTATCTCTGTTTGCCCTGGAAGTGTTAGGGCTGGAGACCTGCCTTAGGAAATTGCCGATCCCTCACATTTTTGAAAACCAATGTGAGAAACAAGGTCCTGGGTTCAAATCCTGGATGAGCCCCCAAATTGTGAGAAAAATCTCAATAATTTTCTTCAGACAGGATCTTCTGTGAAGCTATTTTATTTGCAATTGCAATGGTGGGCATCCTGCCAATTAGGAGTGCACAGTAAAAGTTTATCATAACCTTTTATTCCCTATTACCCAACACCTGATTTCTCCCCCATTTCCTCATTGGCTGAGTACTACAGGTTCACAACCTACTCAATGCACTTCTATACCATATATGTACAATTTGATTTGACCAACAGTTAATTTCTCCTTTTCCTTTTTTTTCCTTCTTCTCTCATGACTAGAGGGTCCGTGATTTTTGTTTTTACTGATTTTGTGCTGCTCATCCTGTTTTCCTTAGCTATCCTCCTTGTTTTGAGACAGTAGGACCTTCCCCTTACCTGCTTAACATACTCCACACTGCTATGCTGCACAATCACTTCTGAATATGCAAGGTTAGTGGAATTTTCCACTGCAAAAGCACCTTCTATTGCAAAAACACAACTTTGTTTCTCACACCAAGCTTTTATTGTAGATGACATCATGAAAACATGGGTAAGCTCCATATGAAGTTCTTGCCCCTGGAGTGTTCTTCCCTCCTGATGTGAGTCACAGTGACTGCACAGCAGCCATTTGACCCAATGGGATCCAAGACTGCTTCTTATGAGATGTTTTTCTGGGTTGCCTGTCACAGCAGGACTTCAGGCCTCTTTGAATACCACTATCATACACACAGGGCAGAAAGGCCATTGGCAAACAGAATCAAGTTAGAACACACACTACAAATAAGGAATAGAAAAGGCAGCTTTTTTTTTTTTTTTTCAGAGCACGCTGCAATGAGATGCACACGCAAGCAGTTAAAGATACGTAGCCAATAGAGATGCTGCTCTGCTCTTGAATATGACCATTGACTTTGGGATGGATACTTTCTATATGTGGTTCCTCATGTGCAGCCCTTCCACATGGCCTGAAGGAAATCAGGCAGTGAACTTTATCAGGCCACCCAGTGCAGGATTTTTAGCAAAGGAGCCAAACAGCATTCATCTAAAACAGCCACGAGATTCCTTTCTATTATTATTATTTTTTTTTAATCACAGAATCATCTAGGTTGGAAGAGACCTCCAAGATCACCGAGTCCAACCTCTGACCTAACACTAACAAGTCCTCCACTAAACCATATCACTAAGGGCTACATCTAAACATCTCTTAAAGACCTCCAGAGATGGTGACTCAACCACTTCCCTGGGCAGCTTATTCCAATGCCTAACAACCCTTTCAGTAAAGAAGTTCTTCCTAATATCCAACCTAAACCTCCCCTGACACAACTTTAGCCCATTCCCCCTTGTCCTATCACCAGGGATGTGGGAAAACAGACCAACCCCCACCTCGCTACAGCCTCCTTCTTTAAGGTACCTGTAGAGCGCGATAAATTATTATTCAAGGGAAACCAGCTGATGTGATCTTTTTGGACTTCAGCAAAGCTTTTGACACGGTGTCCCATAAGATCCTACTGGACAAAATGTCCAGCATACAACTAAACAAAAACATCATACGATGGGTGAGCAATTGGCTGATGGGCACGGCTCAAAGGGTTGTGGTAAATGGGGCCACATCTGGCTGGCGGATGGTCACTAGTGGGGTCCCTCAAGGCTCCATTTTAGGGCCAGTCCTCTTCAATGTTTTTATAAATGATTTGGATGTAGGACTAGAAGGTGTTTTGAGCAAATTTGCCGACGACACCAATCTTGGAGGAGTTGTGGACTCGGCTGAGGGTGGAAAGGCCTTGCAGAGAGATCTGGACAGATTGGAGAGCTGGGTGATTACCAACTGCATGAAGTTTAACAAGAGCAAGTGCCGGGTCCTGCACCTGGGATGGGGAAACCCTGGCTATACATACAGACTGGGCGACGAGACGCTGGAGAGCAGCCCCACAGAGAGGGATCTGAGGGTTGTGGTTGACAGCAAGTTGAATGTGAGCCAGCAGTGTACCCTGGCAGCCAGGAGGGCCAACCGTATCCTGGGGTGCGTCAAGCACGGCATTGCTAGTCGGTCGAGGGAAGTGACTGTCCCTCTCTACTCTGCACTGGTGCAGCCTCACCTCAAGTACTGTGTGCAGTTCTGGGCACCACAGTACAAATAGGATGTAAAACTGTTGGAGAGTGTTCAGAGGAGGGTGACAAAGATGGTGAAGGGCCTAGAGGGGAAGACATATGAGGAGCGGCTGAGGTCACTGGGCCTGTTCAGCCTGGAGAAGAGGAGGCTGAGGGGAGACCTCATCGCAGTCTACAGCTTCCTCGCGAGGGGGAGTGGAGAGGCAGGCACCGACCTATTCTCCGTAATCACCAGTGATAGGACCTGCAGGAATGGTGTCAAGCTAAGGCAGGGGAGGTTTAGGCTAGACACCAGGAAGAGGTTCTTCACCAAGAGGGTGGTCGCACACTGGAACAGGCTCCCCAGGGAAGTAGTCACTGCACCAAGCCTGTCTGAATTTAAGTAGCATTTGGACTGTACACTTAGTCACATGGACTAAAATTTTGGGTAGACCTGTGCGGTGCCAGGAGTTGGACTTGATGATCCTTATGGGTCCCTTCCAACTCAGGATATTCTATGATTCTGTGATTATTACTATTGGAAAACTATTTGGTAGCTGCAGTATAGAACCCCATTAAAGCTAGTGTCTGAATGATCACAACTTAAAAGAGACAGTACCTCTCCTTCAGTCTAAATAGAAAGGGATGAAAACAACAAAGTAGAAAGAGAAACAAAGTAGAATAATTCCGCTGCCATAAAGTGAACTGCTTGTTGTCACAGCACAGCGGCATCACAACCAGATACATTTCAAGCGTGCATGTGATGCAGAAGAACACTACATTGGCACTGAGCTGCAAACATGCTGCACACAACAGGGCACCCCAGATCATTGTCAGGCTGTACCACTTTAGACTGTTGCAGTGTAAAGCATGCTGCTTAACAGGGATATTAAAAATAATTTGCATTTTTGAGGCATGTTTAAATTGGAGGTCCCAAAGCACTGTACAACTGCAGGGTCATTGACACACATATACGCTTGCAAGGAGGTACTTGCATGCTTTAGTATGGTAAAACAGGTGGTGAACTGAAACTATGAGATGAACTGGTGCAAAGCTCCAGTTTGGTGGCTTTGAAAGAACAAGTAGTTTGTTTATGCTGAAAGATCTACCCGTACTGCATCCCACTCCACCAAGACTGCAACATGTCTCCTTGCTGCTGCGTGAGACTTAGCAGCCACTGTTCCCTGGGGGTACCACACAGACCTTTAGGATGGGAAGTCAAGCATATTTCCCTACCTGATTTCATTTGCCAGGGTGTAGGTCTGGAACCCCTACAGACAACAAGGGAACATCTGAAGCAAAGACATAGGTGTTTGATAAGATGCTTTACAATTGTGAATTTGTGTGGATTTTGATTGAGGATCTTATTTGAAAGTTATTGTTTTGATCTAAACATACTTTTGCCCTTTAAAAATTCATTTTGATCTCTCCATAACCTATTTGGGTAATAACTACCGAATCACAACCCTGGCAGAATTTTGAAAGGGATAGCAGTCTGCCCAATACTAAGGTATCTTTGCCTTCCATACAAGAATGTTATCAATCCAGATCACACATCTAAGGAGGGCTAGGAAGGAGTGGATTAAAGAGGAACAAGCAGAAGCATCCAGAGTGATTTAAAGTTGATCTAGAGGCCACTAAAATAAAAGAGATGGTCCCACTGATTTAAAGGAGGTTTGGAGCAAAAGAAAGAAGGGGAAAGGGAGGAAGAAAGAAACCCCCCTCAAAGCAAGTAGAGTGATGCTGACACCTTCACTCTTCTTTGTGGCAGAAGGAGGATGTCCTTATTACAGGACAGCAGTGCTGCCCTCTGGAGCACCCTCCAGAAAGCTGGGAACTCCTTTGCCAGGCAGGGAGTGTTTTATGTCATATAAATGGCTCTGATCTCCTAAAAACATCAGCGCTTGCAAATTATTTTAGCCCCCTCCCAGCTCCTAATCTCATCCAGATGAAGTGTTAAGCATGGTGAGCCTCGCAGGCCTGCTTTGGCGCTGGGACTTGGGCAACATGGGGTTCTGGCACAGTCCTGTGCCTGCTTTTTCCCAGCCACCTCCACGACTGCTAGTTTAGTTCCTAAGCCCCCTCAGACCCACGAAGAGACATTACAGTGCCAATTAGCTCTTTCTGTCTAGGGTGAGGCTGTGTGGCTCACGAGCAGTTACACCTCTTATCCCATTTGGAGGCCATGAATCCCGTGGCATGGAGGGAAGAGATGTAGCGAGGAAGCCAGGGAAGATGGCCAGTGAAGCCTGTCACAGCCCACAGGTCTCTTCACTGTCCTGCCAGATGCCTGCACAGCTACAGCGATGTGACTGGAGAAGAAAAGCAGCTCTAATGAGTGCTCTGGCCCCCAAAGGCCATCTTCAGCGCTAGTATGATTCATACCCCGTCAGGCAGCCGGGCTGCCTGGATTTCTATTCTAGGACCCAGAAACATGTGATTTATTAGTTCATTTATGGAACAAGGGGGGAGGCAGGGAACATGGTCCTGTGATTTTATTTTATATAGAAATTATTAAGGGGAATTACATTAATACTGGGATACTGCCGGCTCAAAGGACATGAAATCAGCTGTCTTAGTGACAGCAGTGGGGTGGGACAGCCCATGAACCTGAGTCCCCCTCTGGCCCTAACCTGCTGCTCAGAGGAAAATAAGCCTGTGCTATCAGGAAGCACTGGATTTTGATAGAATACATCACTGCAAATTAATATCCTGGTATTAGGTGTCTGTTGCTTCTTTCATCCCAATGGCCAACACATGACTTTATAAATGGTGTTTAGGTAGCATACTCATAAAAATAGTTACTGGAAGGAGGGCCAGGCCTACTGCTGTTGAGCTATGAATGGACTCCTAATGCAATATATATATATATTTTTTAATAGAAGGAATGAGTGTGTTGCGTCCAGTCCCGAGTTAATTAAGCCAGTCTGTGGTGTTACAGAAAGCCACTACTTGGAGTGTATGCTCTTTTACAGAGCAGAAGATCAACAGAGAAAAGAAAAAAATGAGTTTGAGTTGCCATCTCCACTCTTTTCCATTAGCTCCTCCAGCATCAGTGTAAAATGAAGCCTCAACCTTTTATGTTTATTTGAGGAGATAGACTTATGTTGATGATAACCCACTCCACCTCAGACCTTGGGCAAGTAAATTTAGGGCAAATTCAGCTTCAAGACATGGAGGGCACTTACATGCCAGAATCAACAACTTTCACCAGGAGTTACCTTTGGAAATCCCTTCCGCCCCATCTTTCTGCATTCACGTAAAACATAGCTAATGACTTTCCACATTTCCTATTTAACCTGGCAGCCTGAGGGGGTCAGCAGCTCTATCCACATGCTTTTATTAACTGAGGACTTGAGGCCCTGCTGGAATCCAGATGAAACTAAATTTTCTTGGTTAATTAATACTTTGAATCATGGCCTGTTTAGTTATCTATTTGTATGATGGATTTGTCTAAAGTTCTGTGTATGATGTTACCTAGATATTTTGAAGACACTTTGGGGGAAGTGAGGCAGTAGACTGATGCCTTCAAGTCTGGCCTTCTTAATTCTGTGTTTTCCAGACTTAAATAAATATTAAAACGTAGGTACCCAAGTATCCACTAGTAATTACTTCTCTACTGGATCAGGAACAAGAATTTTTGTGACTGGCTACAAACTGGCTAAATATACTAATTGTGTGTAAGACTTGCTCATTCCCAGACATTGTATTCCCTCTTGTTGCTTCTTTTGTGTGTCTTGGCCCTTAAGGGAGCATTCAGATGACCTAATTGCAGCCATTTTTGGTGTCTATTCTAAATCATCAATTACTTTAAACCAACAGATGTTCCTCTGAGGGGCAAGGGACATTAAGAGAAGTGTAGACGATAAGATTAGTGATGACACTGAAGTTTTATAGTTTGACCAACACTTAGATGTAATTCAATCACGTCAGCCCTGGCCTTGGTTGATAAGCTACTGAATGTGGAAACTATTCTGTAAGAGGTTTGCATGGTGCTTTGCACACAGCAATTCCATGTAGGGCCAATGATAGCCACATTTCCAGTAGTAGCCATTAGTAAAAACCACCACAGAGTTGTTACACAGAGGAAACCAAATACAGTCTCTAAGAGGGTGAAGCGTTTGCTCTTGCTGAGGTGAGACATGTAAACATGAAACTGTGGCTTCACCCACCCAGCTCCCAGATTTGCTTAAGTGACTATTTTGGTTGATTTCCTGAAGATATATCTTGTTGGAAGCGTAATATGCTACAAGTTGTGAAGGAGTTGAACTCTCCCAACTTCATGGAAATGACAAACCCCCCTTCCAAGCACTAAAGGCTGCCATGAGCCCAGAGGGAGAATTGGATTGTGCAGCTGGATGCGTGTGTGTTTGCGAAGAAGGAAGGAGAGATGAGGAAAGTTTCTCCTATGAAAGAAATGATCCAATTTGAAGCAAGTCCCTCATGGGAAGGGCTGTGACAGAGGCTGCTCTGATCCTGTTAATTTTCACAGTGCAGCTGTCAGCAGGTCTGTAAATAGTACTCCGTGAAGCCAACACTTCCTATCCACACATCAACCATTCAATTAACAGAAGAACAGAAAAAGGAAATAAAGTGCACCACAGACTTCTATCACAGCTTTGATGTTTCCCACCAATTTATGAAAGCGTACACAAATCTAATTACAAGCCCCACTGCTTCCCATTTACATGGAGCTCCTCAAGTTCAGAGCTGTTTATATAAAAATAATTGTTAAAAATACCTCAGCTGATCTACGGCATTATGGCCCCCCACTCACCAGAGCTGCCATGCTGCTCCTCCCAGGGAGTTTCTGCCAACTCAGTACTTTGGTGCCAGCGTACACACTGCTTCCCCGCCGCTCTGCAAGTAAGACGCCTGGGCTGCAACTTCATCATGCCCACAAAGGGCTATTTTCCTTCTTTCCTCCACCTGCTCAATACTCCTTTTGCAGACTCTCACAGTTTTCTCTTCCATCCCTAATTCACCTAAATATTCCTCTGCTGTGTTGACAGGGAGTGAGAATAGCTGCTTGGCCAGTTTCCATAATGGGGCCGTGTCTGAAGTTAACTTCACAGTGCTTTGCAAAGCCTTAACTGCACTGTAGGAACGCACAGCAATAATAATAGCAGTCATAAATATGAGCCAGGGTTGGTTTCTTTGATTGGAGACCTGAGCATCCAAACCCAGGAAGATGGCAAATGGTGCCCCATTTCCTATGAGTCAAAAAGAGGCCCACTGCATATAATGACACTGACACTTGTTTCTTAGGGCAATTTTTGATAATCTCATATTTAAGTCACTCTCACTTTGTCATTCATTAAACTAGAATAATTACATATTTATTTTTTAACCTATTCAGTTCACAGTCTCTTACAGTATCAGAGGGTAGAATGAACATTGTATAGGGCGAGAAGAGAATCCCTTCATTTGACTATTAATCATGGGCTTGGTTGGGAATTTCAGTGCCATGGGTGAACTTCCAAGGAATATGGTGGGTAGAGGGTGAAAGTCAACCTTGTTCATTGTGCTGTGTCATTCGTATTTATAGATTAATAAAAAATAGTAAATATAGTAATTACAGATCCGATCAGTCTGTAGCCTAACAACACTGAGTTAAAAACTGCATGATTTCATAGAACCATACAATATCCCAAGTTGGAAGGGACCCACAAGGATCATCGAGTCCAAGTCCTATCAAATCACCAATTTGATACATGTGGCTACTGAGATCTGAAATTGTTTTTCTTATTTGTGTTGATAGGATCTGCACAGAAAAATGTGGAAATGGAAGTCCCCAGGTTAGCAGAGTTTGGGGTTGCAATACTTTTTTCTTTTTTTTTTTTTTTTTTTTTTTAAGTTCAACTAATTTGAATCTTTGTCTGTAAAGCAGACATCTGTTCAGTGCTTGTATTCAAGTCTCACATTTTCGTTTCTTTTCACAAAAAGAAAGATTCCCCATGAAAAGTAATTTTCATGGAAGATTTTCAGCCAGGCATAGATAGACTTGGAATGCTATTTCCTGGATGCAGAAGAAATGCTGCAGCTTGACCAACTTGGTGCAGAGACTTCAATAGCTAAACAAAAGAGTACTTTGTGTAATGAAGGAAACCACCCTATAGCATTCTGGATGTCTTAACAGTTTTAAAACTCATGAATAAAGAGAGATATAGAATGAACATAGTGCTGACAGTTGGGTGTTAGGCAAGTTCAAAATACACTCGATGGATCAGGTATCAGAGGACTCTGACAAGGGGATGCCTGGTTACTGAATCCCAAATTGCTTTACTTGGGCAGCAAACACCCAGAATGGGATTCAGCTCCCCTTGCATTAGACATGAAGTTAGGTGTCCACTCTAAGCTGCTTGCTCTTTGCACAGATGCCTCCAAGGCTGAGTTGGGTAATACTAAGGTAGATGTCTGAGGTATTTAGGAGGACTCACTCTCTGAAGAGAGGCCAAATTAAGAGCATCAGCATCTGATTTGTAGATGGCTAATCTGTGATAAAGTTACCAAAAAACTTTATCTCCAGTAAGATTACTGTGGCAGTGACAAGTGGAGCAGAATGTCAGACGGCAATGGTGTGTCATCAGGGAGCAAAGGCAATTGTAGACTCCAAGACATCTGCAGGAAGCAAGTGGTTTTGCTTTTGTTTTTAAGCAATAAGGGTCCTTTTTCATTCTAAATTGCACTTCAGGTGACTAACCACTATTTTGTATCTGACAGACCATGGAAATCCAACACCTAGAATTAGCTAAAAAACACACTTCTACTTGGGTTTTGGTTTGACAGGTTTTAAAATATATTTCTGTACAGTAGAATACCTCCAGAGGTATCTATTTCTCCCTATTGATTGTAACAGAAACTTAGATGACAAGCACTTAGACAACAAGATCTTAGTTCCTAAACTTTTAGATGTCTTCGGTTAGGTGAGACAAGTCCCACCTCAGTTATTCAGTCTAATGCCATTACGGAGATCTTCCTTATAATTAATGAAAGGGATTTCCATTATAATTTATTAAAGGGACAGACATGCCCAGAAGGTGATTTATCCTATCCTAGCACAGATAGGTAAGGGGAAGAATGCACAAATCTCTAGAAATCTCTCTCGCTCCTCCTCTCTCTCTCTCCCCCTCCCTCCTTTGTGGGAAAACATTTAGAATAGATTATAAATTTTCAGGCTGTTAAAGCTAAATAAAATGGATTACATTCTTAATTCCTCCTTACCTTATCTGCTTCTGTGCAAAATAAAAAAAAAACAAAAAAACAAAAAACAAAAAAACATAGGTAACATTAGTTTTACCCCTTTCAGGGATTAATTCACAAGAACAAGAAATTCTGATGTGCCATTCTGAGGTGGGTGAGACAGCCAAAGAGATACAACAGTAGTATAATATTTAACCCTGTGTACTTTATGGGTAGCATAAAGGCTGCTGCAATTTTGGTATGAGTGATGAAGCACAAAGGAGAGTTTATTCTGCGTGGGTGAATGTACAAGGCCATATCTTATATATGTTGCGCAGAATGCCTCTTCAACATTTGGCTGTTGCCCAAATGTGAAGACACGGAGAGAAAGAGAAAACCAAGCTGAAGATGATGCTTAGGTAGGAGCATGATTGACAGGTAGGATGATAATGTTGTCCACAGCAATTGAGAATGGAGGTGGAAGAGAGAAGATTCAGGCTTTGGGAGGAAAAGTTTAAGAGCTCTGCTTTATGCATATTGAGCTTGATCTGACAGCTAGACATCCATCCACTAGGAGATGCTGGAAAGACAGGCCAAGATTTTAGTTTGGACAGGAGTCAGTCCTGCAGTAGAGAAGTTAGATCTGCAAGCTGTCAATATAGAAATAGTAGCTGAATTTGTGTTGGTAGATAAGGCTGCTAGGGACAAGGATGAAGAAGTAAAGAGACTCAAGGGAAGAGACCTGTTTATGCCCACAAAGCTGAAGGTAAAGGACATATCATTGTTAAAAAAAAAATACGTGCAAAAGTACATGAAAATGATGATCTCTCACAAAGGAGGACATGAAGGTCAAATAAACTCTATCCTAAAGCTGATAGGCAATTTTAAAAGACCCTAAAAAAGCACTCTTGGCTAGTGCTCTCAAATACAGAAGGAACTTTGGGCCTGCTCAGAAGTAAGGGATTTGGGGAAAGTTATTTCTCAAAGCAATTTCTTTGTGTGAAAATTTGAAAGTTGTAGACATGCTTGGTGGGCCCTGTGGAGAAAAAAGAGACTCGTACAGAGAAGTGGGCTTGTGACGGATGGCAGTCAGGCACCTGTCCAAGGAAAGGTTTATAAAAAAAATTCATAAAAGAAAGTTACCTTTTGAAACTATTAGGCAACATATGTTGTGTGAACAGGAAGTCACAGTAGAGCAATAATCCTGACAGCTGTGGAGAAACAGGAGTCTGCCGCAGGAATGAACAGCTCGAGACCTGACAAGAATGATGATGGATGCCCCGTTGGTAGTACACGAGGACAAGGCAAGAGACATTTAAATTGGCTGAACCACAGGAACAACTTTGAGTTGGCATCGCAGCTGGACAAATGAGGCCAGTCCTAATGGTGAAAGAAATGGGAGGGGGAGCTGAAGGAAGATGGCAGCAACACACCCCTCCTTTCCAAGGACAAGGGCTACATCATCATCTCACCACGAGGTGGCTGCGTTTTTCTGTGAACATCCAAGCCCTGAAAGATGCAGTGCACCCTGAAGCACCATGAAAAGGAGAATTGGAACAGAGATCACTTGCAGAATTTGGCCTATTTCTTTCAAAGTGTCCAAAGCATTTTGAGGCCCTGTGGGAAAAGCAGTGTGTGCTCAATGTCTTGATCAAGTGGCAAGTCACTTCACGGGTCCTCACTAGTCTGCTGAGCCGTGGTAACCACCTGTACGACTGCTCATAGCTCACATGGGAGATACAAGGCACTGCCACGTAATTTGGCTCAAAATGAAGACTAAGCTCATAATTTTCTCCTTGAATTTTCTGTGAACTAACAGTATTTATATGGAGTACTGATGAGGTTCAGCCAATTCATGGGAAGTTGTCAAGCCATGGACATTTCTAGGATGTATCTAGTGAGGGTGAAAGTGCAATGCTTTCTCAGATAACCAGATCTGGTTACTCAAGAACATTTCTAAAGCAAGTATGAGTCAAATAAGTCAACAAGAAAAATGGTCCCATAGAAATCTGACTGATGAAATGGCCAAATTCTTCATTATTTTACACATCCTAAGTTCAGTTGGCTTCAGCAGGATGGAACAAAAATTTGCTCTGAAGTGGTCAAGAGAGAAGTATTTTTTCTTTATATAAAGAGTGCTGAAATAGGAAGGATAAGGATATTTTGGATATAGTAGATCTAGATAAAATCTTCAACTCTCCCTCGGTTTTGTCTGTTTTCTTCCCTGTCTTCGTCTCAATGTCACCCAAGTTTCTAAGCTTTTTGGGTCTGGAACTGACTTTATTACACTCTTCAGTAGTACCACACCCTGTGGAACTGTAATTCCTGGTGTCAGTCTATAGACGCTATCACTTTGGGTCAAAGTTTTAAAGAAAGACATTCAAATACCTCTTCAGCCTTGCTCAGTAAAGATGTCCACAGTATTTTACTGTGCGATGCCAGCATCAAGCCCAGCATGTGGTTCTGTTAGAAGGAATCTCCTGAGAAGAGTCTCACAGTCTTGATTGTAATAATTCAAAAAAATGGAGATGCCACCTTTTAATAACCTCACTGGTAAACATGTACCATTTTCTAATCTGACCTGTCTGAGCTTGAGTTCTAAAAAACACAGTCTTGATGATTCGCTACTACCAGAAACCTCTTCCCCTGTGTACTGGGTCTGGCTGGGATGTTAACTTTCCCTGCAGCAGCCCATACAGTGCTGTGCTCTGCACTTGTAGCTAGAACAGCACTGGTGTCACACCAGTGCTGTGTCTGCTGCTGAGCAGTGCTGGCACAGCATCAGGACTCTCTCTAACCCTCCTAGGGGGTGGGCAAAAAAGTGAGAAAGGAACATCACCAGGGCAGCTGACCTAAACCAACCAAAGGGATATTCCATACCATATGATGTCACACTCAGCAATAAAAGGTGGAAAAAGGAAGAAGAGGGGAGGGGTGGGCTCTCGTTGCGAAAACGTCTGTCCTCCTCCCGAACACCAGCTATGTGCGTTGAGGCCCTGCTCCAAGGACATGGTCAAGCATCGCTCATTTGTGGGAAGTAGAGAGTAATTTCTTTCCTCCGCACTTCCACGTAGCCTTTACTTGTTTTGTTTTTTCCCTTTCCCCCTCCCTTTTCCCCTTTCCTTTTTTTCCTTTAGTTAAATTGTTTGATTAATAATAATCTTTCCTTAATAATTATTTTTTTCCCTTTAATTAAATCATCCTTATCTCAACCCGTGAGTTGTTCTTTCCTTTACTTCTTCCCCTCCTCATCTAAGGAGGGGGGAGTGAGAGAGCGGTTGTGGTGTTCAGCTGCCTAGCACGGTAAAACCACCACACCCTGTGACAAACTTCCCATTTTCAACCCTACACAGACCTAGAGCCAGTCCACTCGGCCCATTTTCAAGTTATTTGGATAAACTTGTGAATTGAGATCAGAGGTTCTTATTGAAAGGGAGATTTTGAATACTGAGATTCCCTGTATCCTTTACAAGTCTTCAGCATGCTTCTTAGCCTTTCCTTATTTACACTGTGAATAATTAGTAATAATAATATGCTATTATAATAAACCAAAACATATTGGACCAGATTGCCTTTCTGTGCTGATAATGGAATGTCTTACATTCCTCCAAGTCTGCATGGTGGTGTACAAGTATCATTTTGCATAGAAAACACATTTCCATTTTAATTTCCACTTCCCTGAACTATCAGCTTGGAAACATTGTATTACTAGACATAAGTCCAAGCATTACCTCAAACATTTCCTGGAAGATTCAGTAGCGTTTGACTGTCTTTCAAAAGCTGGATGTAAGGGACCACATTTATGCCCAGGCAGGCACTTCAGCAGCAGAAAGGCAGTGAGAGCGCACATCATGGTGTGATGCATCTCTAGCTTCTAGCGCTATCATGTGAGCATGCTGTTTTCTGCTCAGTTTTGGCAAAAATTTCCTTCATGTAGAAGCAGGGACTCTTTGGAGAGGGAAAACAAAAGCCCTTAGACACAAGTTTGTGCTTGATTCATCCCTCCGAAACTTAAGTCCTTAAACTCATGGTGAATTTGACCCAATGTTTTTGGCATCTGTGAACCATGTCTTTTTTTCAGTGCATCAAAACTGCTGATGATGGAACACAGCACCCCTTGGAGTTCTGTGCATGTGTAATGAACTGACAGTGTCATCCCGGCCTTTCTTCTGATGAGTTAAACACACCCAAGGTCCCACATGCTTAAGCCATCCTTCCCAGAAGACGAGTAGCAAAGCATAGATAAATCATCCCTCCTCCTCCATCAGGCCACAGGGCAGCAAAGTCTGGACCAATCCTCACGTGCCATGTTACAGAGCTACTCACCGGCATTGTCTGGCTGCCATGCAAGGCATTGATAGCTGCTTGGGCCTCCGTGTGTGAAGAGTATTTCACAAATGCACACCCTAGAAAAGGAAAAAGAACATTAGAAAGGTTGCAGAGGTACCAATGACAGTCCATCTAGCTAAGTGCCCTGTCTTCAGAACTAGCAATAAAGAAGCTAGTGGAGAAAGTATAGCAAACCAGTTATTCCTTCTCAAAGCCCAGCCATTAAACACAGCTGCATCACAAAACCCTATACTGCCTGCAGCAGGCACTGGCGGACCCAAATTTAGTGAGTACTTTTTGAATCTACTTATCTTTTGACCTCCATAGCTTCTCATGAATATATATTTTATAATTTATTGTGTGAAAACGATCTTCCTTCTATTTGTATTAGACATAATGCTGAATGCTCCTCCCTCTGGTGTTATGGGAAACAGTGAGGAGCTGTGTGAAAGTCAACAGAAAGCTGCACATGCTTGTTACAAGCAACCACAGGCCAGCTATAGAGAGGCATTCTGCTTGCTCCAAACACACAAGGTCTCTGTCTTGTATCACTGCCTGGTAGAGCTCCATTACACAGACTGCTCAGTGCTTGTCCAGGCTCCAAACAGCTTTGGTCTGACAAAGCATGAAATACCTTCTAATAAAAAAAGTAGGGATGGGAGAGATCTACATGTGATGACTGTCATCTTGCTACCACTGAAATCTGAATCAGTCTTTTACAGCAAATATTGTATCACAATTTGCAGAGCCAGTGCCTCTATGGGTGCTTTCCTGCAGACATCAGAGAAATGCAGGCAGTGCTTCTCTGGCCTGCACTGCCACGTGAGGAATTTCACACTGCCTGAACTCTTACTTAAGGTTTTAGGTCACAGAGGTGCATTTATGAATATGTGCTAGAGTGCAGAAATGATCAACACTTCAAAGGGTCACATGCACCACTAGAGTGGGGGAAAGTATTGCTAATGTTCTTAGCTACAAGCAAACTGACTCAGAGAAGAAGAGTAATTTCCATATGCTAAGGCGGTTTTTAGAACAAATTGGAAGAGATCTGAGAAGTTCTGGCTTCTATCCCCTTTTATTACTATTAAAGACTTTTAAGCTTTTAATCAATTTGCAAAGCCCCAGTTGTTTCCCTGAAGGGGCGCAGATCACTGCACAAGGGATGCCAGCCCTAACAATGGGACAGCTGTCCTTTATTCCCTTTGTAGCATCTTTAGAAGGTCAGCACACCCTCACAGATCCATACAGTGCATGGTGGAAACTGCAGTGCTAAAACACTTGTAAACTAGAAGAATGAGAAACAAAAGTCTCTATAATCATCACTACAGGCTGGCAGAAGTAGAATCAAAGGAAACAATAGTAGCCCCTTCTAAAAAGAACACACACATATAAAAGTAGCTTGTAGTTAGGAGCCCCTCACTTTGCATTCCTCCTTACCATTGTGCTCAGACTGTATTTCAGGAAAAGCATAGCAGTTATTGCTAATAGTTGGATATAATTTATAAGGAGCTGAGAGGAGACAATCATGAGAAAATGAGATAGATAAACTTCAGCTGGAAACAATAGGGATCAATTATGACATAATCACAGTCCAGCATTCCCGGGCTCCTGAGATACTGCACCTTCCTCTTCATTAATCAGAGATAATCCAGAATTAGGGTGTTTAATTATTTGCAGAGATTCTTTTCTACTTTCTGCCTCTAAAAAGAAGATGCTGATTAGCAAATATACAAAAACTTTCCAGCTTCAGTCACCCATTGTATTTAGAGCAGGATTTTTGGCTTCCGTGTTGCTGTCATGTTGAGGTCTTCACTCTCTTCAGGTGAAATTCACCCCTGTGCTGAGGAACCTGATGGATGAACAGAGCTGGATAAAGATGGGAATAAAGGGAACAGGAGGAATTTATCTTGTTTAATACCTGAGATGCTAATGAGATCCCTCCATTGCTTCTGATAGGTTTTCAAGTAGAAAAGCAGGTGAAAACTCAGCTTTCACCTGTGTATGGTGGCAAGGCAGTAGCGGAGAGCCTAATGTTTTGATCCCTTTATTTGTGTGTTCAGTGGGATGGCTTCTGAACTCAACACCAAATGTGTACATAATCTTCTTTCTGCCCCTTGTCACCAGAATTGAGGTGATCTCCAGGATCTCATGAGCTGAGGACATGAATCATACCACTCTTCAAAACAACGGTGTCCTCGTGACAAGAGCAGCTCTGGAGTTTGAAGGGATTTTGACACAGAGAGAGATATATAACCTGTGCCGAACAGAGAGATACATGTGCTCGTATGTTTTTTTTTCTTTCCTTATTTCAGGATTACAGAGCTGGAAGGGCTGCTCTGACTGTCTTGTCAGCTCTCCTGCAGGAACGGAGGAGACTGCAGAGTCAGAGCCTAAGGTTATGACTGCAGAGGGTGATAGACTCCTCTTGAGGGACTTCTGGTGTTGTGGGAAATCTTTACTTTCTGAGTTACTGAAGTAGACAACTGCGGAATTAAAAACAAACAAAACAAAACCAAGAGGCTGTCCAGGCAGCTGCAATCCTGTGGGTCCTACTGGATTACTAAACTGGATCCCATTTCATGGTGGCTTCCTCACCTGAGTACTCCTGCGCTCCTGGATGCACACAGGTGAGCTTTACCCAGAGAGATACAGGCAGGCTCATTCCTCTCCCATCTCTCTCAGGACAGACAGACTCTGCACTTCCCTTAAGGCAGAAAAATGTCCTGGTCCCAGCTCTCCTGCCACCTGGTTGCATGCTCCAGTAACTGTTATGCTTGACCCTGGGTGACTTGTGCAGGAGATGGAGCTTGCATGGAGGACATGGCTCCGGACAGCCTCCCATGGCTTCAGGAAAGGCTCAGATGCCTTTCTGGCTATGACTGGCCTGTGGTGTTATTCACTGGGAAGCTGGGACCTACCTCCTCCAAACATTGCTTTCATTGAGGTGTCTTCAAAGCTCGCTCATCACAGGGATGCCTGGTGAGGCTTCATGTAATGGCTTTGCTAGGACTGAAGTCTATGCACTTAGTTAATCTGCCTAAAACTCAATTTAGGTGGAATTTATGCCTTATGGGTTTTACCCAAAATAAGTATCTCACAAGCAGTATTTGTCACATTGGTTTCTAGCAGATGGAAAACATTACAGACTGGGAATAAGTCTGTGGGAGTTGTGGCTCGCCTGATTGTCTCCTAAGATAAGGGCACTACCCTTAAGTTTGGATTGAATGCTCTGTGTGTGTGTGTGTGTGTGTATGTATCTGTGTGTGTGGAAATTGGAAGCTTCACATTCTCAGTAAATAGCACCTGCAAATGGAAGCTGGTGATATTAACTCTGTCAAGGCTCAGTATTGATCCTGAACATCTCAGTGAAATGCAAGCCTAAGACTGCAGCCTGCTAGCACTAATAATTAAACTGGTTAGCAATATGGAGCTGCCACTCAGATTCAGACTTATAATGAAATTGTTTAAGAAAAAAAAAAGAGAGAGAGCAAGAATGAATACAAGTTTGGGGGTTGGATCTCCTTTGGAATCTGTTTCTTACAGATCTCAGACATTATTGCCTTTATTATTACTCTGTTTAGCTCCTTTGTCATAGATTTTGTTCTGTACAATTCCAAGTGGAGGCAGACAGACTTTTTTTGCTTTTCCCCAATTTACTGATTTGTTCAGTGAAGGGAGTGCCAAACTGCCTGCCATTTATGATGGTTGAAACTCTTCTTGGTGAATCAAACCTTTGGGTGTCATGAAACTAAAGTAGCCATAAAATCAAAAGAAGTTGCCCACAGTTTATTTTCAGCTATTTGTATCAGGAAGGCTGGGCTTTCCTGACATACATCAAAATACTGCCCTATAATGCCAGAGTGAAGTCTTTCTTGGCTAACAGTGATTTTACAAAATAGCAGTATCTTTCTTCAGTGTATAACTTTGATTTGGATTTTTCACCTCCCTGTTGCAAAAATATGCTGGTTGATGTTGTCACATGTCAAAATATCCAGTGAGATATGAACTGCATCTGCAAGACCGGTCTCTTCCCTGGTACTGCACATTCCAGCGCAGTTTATGATGTATTATATGCAGATCAATATTTAATGGACACATTATACTATCAAGAGAAGAAGGCTTCCTATTCAAATTGAAGTTACTTTGTCTAGAAAGTGACAGGGGAAAAAAAATGACCCTTATGTTTAACAGAGAAGCTTGGACTCTAGAAAAGGTTTCCTTGTGCTATCCAGGTAATGAGGGATGCCAAAAAGTGGCAGAAGGAGGTAAGACACCTAGTTTTGCAATTAAGCATTGAGATGTTTCAAGCAGCAAATAACTACTGAGTGTAATATTTACATCCGATCCTGTATGCTTGAAATAGTGGTTACTGGTCGGTGTGTAAGTATGCAAGAACCAACTAAAGAAGAGGAGGACCTGGGGCTGGTGGGTGAGAAATAAGTAGAGACAATGGCGGAGCTGGTGAGTAAGGATGTAAAACAGAAAATACAGCTTTGTTTAAGGAAAGAATGAGCCTGTTCAATGGGGGAAGAAACTCCCAACTTTCCTAAGGCTGGTGGGGAGAGCAGATCTTGAGCAAATTTGAAGGTTTTGCATTCAGAGCGGAGGCTGTCCTGTAAAGAAACAGCAATAGGCAGCTGTTTGAATGTGGTCAGACACAGCTTGTTGTGGAGGGGGATGTATTTAGGTGGAATCAACTCTTTGTTCTCATGCACAAGCAGACAGCAATCAGCAAAGAAATGGCCTCTCTTGGCAAACGTGACCCTTCCTAATGTAAGAGATGCTGACCTGGCAGACACCTAGTGACTTTGTTGTGACAGGAAATTATATATACACCAAGACTGGGTCTAGCTCGAAGCTAAAGCCATGGTGTGCCATAAGCCATTGTCTTACCTTTGCTGTTGCCATCAGGTCCCCGAAGGATTGTGCACTCCTCGATGTTGCCAAATGCCTCGAATAGCCTGTGCACATCATCTTCTGACTGCTGCTTATTGAGCATGCCCACAAAGAGTTTTCTGTCTTCTGGAACAAAATAAGGAGATGCTTACCATATTTCGGGAGGGATGTGAAAGCCAGGATAGCTCAGTATCACATGCAGAAGAAACAGTGATTTCATTGAGGTGACATATTTCAGAAGCTGATAGTCATTTCAGGTGCCTTGCTCAAAACACCTTAATAACATCTGAATTTCAGTGAGTACTTGAAAATAATTTGACAATTTCAAAGAAGAAGAAAAAAAAACACTCCCAAAACCCAGAAATATCTAAAATGTTTTAACTGCTTCTCAAAATCTAGGCACCAAAGTCTTCCAAATCAGCTTTTTCTGATCAATTCTTGCAGTCAGCTTGCAGTAACTGAAATGACAACATTGCTCAGACTGCCATCTAAGTGAAATGTGGATAAAGATAGCATACATAAATAAAGTCCAACTGAAAAACAACATAAATTAGTAGCCCTCGCAATACTAAATAAGTCACAGGGAAAAAAAATGTTTAACATAAGCTGTTTTGAATCAGGATATAACTGAAGCCACAGCCAGTAAATTGAGATTTGTTGTTCATACCCACTCACAGACACGTACCTACAAGTTTGGATGCATTTATATATATATATATATATATATAAAGTTAATTTGAAATAAACCCAAAGTTTTGGAAACATATATTGTCTCTTGAAACATAAAGTTAACTTATACGAATGCTAATATCTGAGTTTGCTCAAGAAGGTGCTGTTTCATGTCAAAGCAGGATGGGGTCTGCTGACAGATAATTGTATTTTGAATGAAGAAGACTATTTATACTTGGACTTATACCAAGTATGGAGCGCTTCAGTCCAGAACAAAACACCTTGAGAAAATGTTTGTGAAAACAGACCAAACCAAGGGGTACTGAGTTGGTAGAAAGATCTCAGGGGACTCAGAGGGATGCCTATAAATCAGGTTTATATTTAGAGACTATTACCATTACACCATGAAAGAAAAAAAAAAAAGAGAAATTTACATAGTTTACATCTTGTATGTAAACAGGCCATTTGCACACGATTCATTAATGTCTTATTTATCATTCATTAAACACTATGTAAATGAGTGAATCATGATTTTTTTAGAGCAGTTTACAGAGCAAATGTAACCAATCTGAATAAATAAATGTAAATAAATAAACACTTTGAATTTTTATTCATTTATTTTTAATGCACATATTAATCTAAAGATGAACAAAACATTGCTTTGCAACAAATATTTTTTGGCTGACTAATTGGGTGATTTATGTCACTTTTGTTCACTGAGAAATCATTGGTGTAGACAATCTGTTCTGCTTCAACCAGTGTTTGATCAAAATTCCCCTCTCCAAGATGCACCTGCAAATTGGCAAATTACTCTATAGCCTTGGATGAGGATAATTTTTCATGCAGTTGATATCTACTGAGGATATTAGGAGCTTTCAGTCCTGCAGTGGAGTTATACACATGAACCAAGAGTGCACTGCCCACAGAAAACAAGGAGTTATGTTGGTTTCAGTTAGGCTGCTGAAATGGTAGGAAAAATAGTTTGAGGAGGGTACATGTGCTTTTCTGATAGAAGAGAAAAAACAGGAATAACCTTCTGATAGACATGTTAAAAGCAAGAAATATGCCCACTTTATGTTGGCATTGATTAGGCAAAGGGACTCTTTGAGGTCTTTGTTGGCAACACAAAGTTGAGGCTTTAATGATGCACAAAGCCCTAACTAGTCCTGTGTATGTTGTCCCCACCTCAAGAGAAGCTGCCTTGGACATTGCGAAGGTTCATTTTCAGGGTGGTTTTTGTTCCTGCTCTCATCCAGGAGGTAAAATGGCATTGGCAATTAGGCTCACTGATTGGATTGCGAACCCCAAGGAACTGCATCAGGGGAACCTGTATAATCCCAGGATATTTTTCCTCAAAACGTACTTGTCAGTGCTTTGCCCATTATTTTTAGAAAGGATTTGAGTAATTTCAATCCAGTAATGGCAAAGAATGAACTAAATAGTCAAAATGCTCCCTACAAATCATATCCCTGTGGGCCTGAGGGACCTCCTTGGCTTTCTTTCACCTGTGGTGGACCAGTGACATCTCTCAGTCAAGTAACCAAATGATGGGGAGCCAGGTGGGAATTCAGCTTTAGAAACATCTCTTCTGCATGACCTAACTCCCGTTTTCATGGAACACTTTGTAGGTCCCAGCAGAAATCACTTCACTTGATGGCTAAACTGATGTGCAAAAGAGACTCACAGAGGTGAGGTATAAAGCATCAACTGAAGCTGAATTTGTGCTGCGGAGTGTCTTTCAGGCTAGGTGTGAGAAACACTCCGTAGCCAATAACTTAGGCTCAGGCGAGGATCTCAGTGAAGTAGTAATTTATTCGCGATTGCAATGGCGGGCGTCCCACAAGCAGGAGCGCACCTACTGGTTCCAAAACACAGTTTATATACTTTTTGATGACAGGACCCTCCCCTGTTTCCCCACTGAGTGGGTAATCCAGGTTCACAATCTATCTGATGCTTCACAGGCAATGCATGGCCTTCAGTTGCCAGTCTGTTAAATTTCAAATTTCTTTAGACTTTTTTACTGTTTGAAGTGGTAATGTTTCTTCACTTATCTGACTTGACTTGACACCGTGATTTTCACCTAATTGTTCTAAGGAGTCTGGTTGTCTGCATTTTACAAGGTCGCCTGCTAAGTTTTCTTATCACTGCAAGCATATCTCAATACCCCATTCCTTACCTTTAAACAATGTAACTCTGCAAAAACAACATTTTTATTCCCACAATTCCCCCCTTTTCTTTTTTTTTTATAAATTGTTGATTTTTGCAAAACTTTTCTCTAAGGTGTAATTTGGTAGATATCTTCCTCTTCTTCACCTTCTTTGCTTTCCATCTCCTCTAATATCATCACCTTATCTGAGTAAGGTGGTGGCTTCGTGGTCATTTCTTTCAATACTGCAGTTTCAGTTAACCACTGTACTAGTCCTCTTACACAGGGGATAATGCAACAACCAACGGCTATCAAAACTCCTGCTACTACAGTCAAGGATGTAAATATGCCTAATTTCTCTGCCAATTCACTGGCAAGGGTGGTAAACCCTTGCAATGCTCTAGTTACTGTGCCATCCGGAGCAGTATTGTTGGGTATAAAAGTGCAACAATGGTTGCTCAGTATCATACACACACACCTCCTTTCTCCGCAAGCATCATATCTAATGCTATTCTGTTTTCCCAAGCCATTTTGCTGGTGGCATCTAGTTGTTCAGCGATTCCTCTTATCGCATCCCTTGTATAATTTATGAATCTCTTCTGATTATAATAAATATAAGTAATCCAATCCACATTCTTATTGATTGTTACCCACCAGAACAGTGACTCAAATCCTGCAGCAATTTGATTCCTGGCTTCCTGTTCATGGGGAACTCCTCTAGGCACCCCAATAGAATCTATGTACACTCTATCATCAAATGATACTCCTAAGCTTCTTTTACTTCTTCTGGGTATTTGTGATGTTTCTCTTTCAAATGCCAGGGTGAAGGGTATAGCTAATTGAACAAGTGCACAAGTGCCTCCCCAGTTAGATGGTAGGGTGGACCGTAAGATCTTCCCTCCACAGTACCACCAGAGATCTGCCCTGGGGATCTCAAGTCTTGAGCAGTTTCCCATCAAGTCCTCGGTAGCATTCAAGGTCCTCGCGCACAAGGCAAATTCTCCCAGATGCTGGGTAGCACTCACACCCTGCCGTGAGAGGCAAGCTGTATGGTTACCTATAGCTGTAGAGAATGCAGGGGGAACCCTGATATTGCTATCACGCAAGGAAGGGAACAGCAAAGAGAGAGACTTACAGGCCTCATTTCCCCAGGCAGTCTTTTCTTGGTACAATGCAATCATGCATCGCATCCCCTGGGAGTTCTCGGTCCACCCCAATGGGCAGGGCACTATCTGGGGAATCGGTCATCCCGAGGCACAAGCATAGCAATTGCTATGGTTGAGACTCTGGACAGTATATTTGACCCATTCTATCCAGGCATTCACATCCCCATACCCTGTTTCAATCTCAAATGTTTGAACTGCCGCATTTCAAAGAGGGCCTCCTGTTTTCTCCTCCAGTTTCTTCCTATCTCTGGTGGCAACAGAGGATCGTTTCCATACAGCTATTCTCAATCTGGCTGTTGGGTCTCTCCCAGTTATTTGTTCTCTCTGCTCAATTGTCGTTGGGCATTTAAATCTCCACAAGCTAACACCTCACAAGCATCAACCGTGACAGATTGTGGTACATAACCCTCTGTCACATTCACCCATATTTTTACGGGATATCCGTCTTACTATTATCTGGTCATGCCTTTTCCAAGTTGCCAATTGACCAAGGCTTTCTCTGAGGCCTACAATCACTAAAAACAAAATTAATAATTGATTTTTCCCTGTCATTATTTTTAAACCTTAGGTTTCCAAATAATTATCAATACAAAGAATAAGATGTACACTACTACTAGAACAAAAACCCCTTGGGAGCACTTCAATTCGCTATAGGTCTGTCCTTTCTCTCAATCACAAGTCACACTCATTAGTTACCTGTGAAAATAAAAGGTTAGTTTACAATTGCAAGCTCTTATCCTGCTCAGAGTCCACTATGAGATTTTTCTCTTCGATTTCAGCTTCCAACAAGTCTTCTGTAGGAACAGCTTCCCAGGTGCTAGGGTCGACGGATGCCTTCACTCGAGTATAGTGAGTCCAACCTTTTTCCGCAGTTCCTATGGCTGTTTCAGTGGTTAGTAGTACTTGGAAGTGTCCTTCCCATTCTGGCCGGAGTTGATCCTTTCCAGGTCTGAATCAGGACCCAATTTCCCACGGGTCCTGAGAGATGACAAAGAAGAGGACAACCCCAGAATACAGTTCTTAAGAAAACTCTCTTGTTTCGAATTGTGGTATCTTATCCCTTCTGCCCAGATAGGGTAATCCGAACAGCATCTCATACGGTGAAATTCCTATATCGTTTCTTGGTGCTGTTTGAACCTGCAGGAGTGCTAAAGGTAAGCATTTTACCCAAGGAAGTTGGGTTTCTAACACTAATTTAGTTAATTGCTTCTTTAATGTCTGGTTCATTCGCTTTACCTTCCCAGAAGAGGAGGGGTGCCAGGGGGTGTAAAAATCGCACTCAATCTCTAAGGCCTGCATTAACCCTTGCAGTACTTGTGAAGTGAAATGACTTCCTTGATCTGAATCAATGTTTTCAGCTATCCCATATCTAGGGACTATTTGCTCCAGTGATACCTTAGCCACCGTGTTCGCAGTGGCAGATACCGAGGGGACAGCTTACACCCATCCAGTCACGTGGTCAACTAGGACAAACAAGTACTTAAGTCTCCCTGCTTTAGGTAACTCAGTAAAGTCTACCTGTATACTTGGGAAAGGTCGAATCCCTGGCTCCCGTCTCCGTCTAGGTGAGTTACGGATGACCTTTTTATTTACCTTTTGACATATGGTACATCCTCTGCATATTTGCTTCACTGAAGTGTATATTCCTACACAGACATACTTTTTTTAGCACAACATCACACATTGCTTGCACATCCCAATGACTGTCTTGATGTAAAACATCATATTTGCCTCACTGGTGCTTTATTCAGCATTTCTCTCCCATCAGGGAGTGTAATGGGTAAAGCCTTGTTTGTTCATTAAATGTTGCTGATAGGGGGGTTTCAACGGTTGACTGCTTATACCCCCAATAGCCTGTTGAAGGAAAAAAACAAGTATGGGAACTTCCTGTTAAGTTAACAATTGCAATAGAAACCAGCTCCAAATAAGGGCAAAATGGCATTCCTCCTTGCATGGGAACACAGATACCGCAGCAAAGTCACGACCCTAACGCAGAGGAAGACGACGATCTTCATCCCCACGACCACCAGAGGACTGATGAAGACCCCCTAGCAACAGGCCGCACAGTCGTAGAAGACACCAGGAGGTGCTACTAAACCCGGAACTACTAGGCTATAAATCAAGACTCTGGCAGGCTTAGGTGTGCACCGTTGGCGGAGCAGGAGACTCCCCGGCCGCCCAGCGCTGTTTTACTTATCGCTGCTTGCTGAATTGCTCAAATAAATAGAAATTCGATCTACCTTACCCACGATGTGTTGGGAATGATTTCTACCAAAACTAATTTATAACAAATTGGTGCCGTGACTCGGATAGTGGTAGCTTGGCTGGATCCCTCCCAGGGGAGGCGCGCCCCGCTGATTCTGCGGTCCCTGTCTGGAGGTCCCCAAGCCAACGCACCCCTACCGACGAACCTAAAGTTCCAGCGATAAGTAAATAAACAACCGGTAACCCCTTAATCTTTGTGCACGAAGCTCCGAACGAAGACTCAGGAGTGAGTAAGTATAGGCCAGTTATCCGTTCGGTTGGGGTTGGGAATCCCAGAGTGTGCCTGTGTGAGACGTCTAATCGAGGATGAAGCGAGTGCGGACTCCCTGGGAGTGCGGTTCCCACCTTCCGCGAGGGACTGGGCCACGAACGGGAGGTGAAGACCGTGTGTGTGTGAAGGCACTCTGGAAGATGGGACAGAAGAGGAGCAAGTCTTCTGGTCCCATGGGTGGGTCGGAACCCAAGGCTAGGTTGCCCCCCGATACCACCGGAGAGCCCGTTAGGGTTAATGATTAAACATTGGAAAGATTACCCCACTAGGCGGGGTAAGGATAAAGTTAAGATGATACATTATTGTATGGAAGTCTGGGGTGGGAAGCAAATTAGGGGCTCACCCGTTATACTGGCCCGTTGTCTTGGTTCCAGTTAGGACAGAGTTCATTTTTCCTCATAGTAGCTGGTAGGGTGCTATGTTTTGGATTAGGATGAGAAGAACGCTGATAACATGCCGATGTTTTAATTGTTGCAGAGCAGTGTTTACACCAGGCCAAGGACTTTTCGGCTTCTCGCTCTGTCCTGCCAGCGAGCAGGCTGGGGGTGCAGCAGGAGCTGGGAGGGGACAGACCCAGGACAGCTGACCCAAACTGGCCAAAGGGGTATTCCATACCATCTGACGTCATGCTAAACAATATATAGGGGTGGCTGGCCGGGGTGGGGGGCCGGCTGCTCGGGGATAGGCTGGGCATCGGTCAGCGGGTGGTGAGCAATTGCATTGTGCATCACTTGTTTCTTACACATTATTATTATTAATACTATTATCATTATCACTATTATTATTATTGTTATTAGTATATTCCTGTCTTAATAAACTGTCTTTATCTCAACTCACAAGCTTCACTTTCCCGTTTCTCTCCCCCATCCCAGAGAGGGAGGGGGGAGGGTGAGCGAACGGCTGTGTGGTGTTTAGCTGCCAGCTGGGTTAAACCACAACACCTGTGTTTGGGTCCTTTGAGGAATGGATCTGTCAGGCTCTAAACCTTTATGTGAATTCAAAGGAGCCTTTCAGCCTAAGAGGAGAGTGAGTATGCACACTTATGGATAGGATCTGAGACCCGAGCCAACTTATACCCATTAAGAGAAAAAGGTGGGGGGGGGGCGGGAAAGAATGAATGGAATGAGGAAGAAGTCCCACTTTCACCCCCCCCCTTATATACACCCTCCTCCCTCACCTCCAGCCCCCCCCCCCCCCCACGGCTCCGGGCTACCATAGTGACTCTGATTCGGCCACGGACACCCCTCGGGGAACTAGACGGGTAACTCGGAGCCAAACTAGAAATCGAGAGGGTGAGGGTAGACTATATCTCCTAAGAGAGGTTGCAATGGGAGGGCCCCAACCCGGTATGGGATACGTCTCCATCCCCCTAAATACGGGAGACGTCAGAGAATTCAAGAAGGAAATGGGAAACCTCTTAGAAGATTCTCTTGGAGTCTCTGAGCGAGTAGAACAATTTTTGGGGTCTAATGTTTACACCTGGGAAGAACTCCAGGCCATTTTAGGTATATTATTCACTGCGGAAGAAAGGAATATGATCCGGAGGGCTGGAATGCGAATCTGGGACCAGTAACACCAGCAGGGTCCTGTAGGAGATCTTAAATGGCCCCTACAGAGGCCTAACTGGAATAACCAAAATGAACAAGATAGGAGTCATATGCAGGATTTAAGGACTATTATTGTACAAGGTATAAGGGAGTCAGTCCCTAGAGGACAAAATATAAATAAGGCCTTTAGTGAACATCAAAAGAAGGATGAAACTCCCACAGAATGGCTGGAGAGATTAAGGAAGAACCTCCAGCTTTATTCAGGACTGGACCCCGGTACACCAGCGGGACAGGCCTTGTTAAAAATGCAATTTGTGGCAAAATCATGGGGGGATATCAGGCGGAAATTAGAAAAATTAGAGGATTGGCAGGATAGAGGGATGGATGAACTGCTGAGAGAAGCTCAGAAGGTATATGTGCGAAGAGAAGAAGAGATTCATAAAAGGCAGGCCAGGATTCTAGTGGCAGCGGTCCGGGAAGGACAAAAAGGGCTCCCCCCCCTCGCCCAAAGGGTGTTCCGCTACCACGAAAAAGACCTCTGAGGAGCCAGAGTGATCAGAGGGATCTAAGACAGATAGAATGTTTTTATTGCCAAAAGAAGGGACACATGAAAAAGGACTGCAGAAAACGCTTACAAGATGAGCGAATGTTTAAAGAAGATTAGGGGAGTCAGGGGCTCCATCGACTGGGGACTTCTGGTATAACGGAGTCCTTGATAAACTTGAAGTTAGGTCCCCAGCATCAAGAAGTGGAGTTCCTTGTGGACTCTGGGGAAGAAAGATCGACTGTCCAAATGGTACCCCGGGGATGTCAACCTTCCTCGGAGAAATTACAGGTGATAGGAGCAAAAGGAGAGCCCTTTAGGGTCTCAGTAATAAAAGGGGTGGAAATAGAGACCCCAGCCCAAAGTTGCACAGGATCCTTTTTATTAGTACCAGAAGCTGAATATAACCTGTTGGGAAGAGACTTAATGGTTAAGCTAAAAATTAATTTGGAGGTGGAAAATAAAGGAATTGAGGTTAAATTATATGCCCTCACTGTAGAGGACGAGGCAAAAATAAACCCTGAGGTGTGGTATTCTCTCGAATCAGTAGGCCATTTAGATATTAGTCCCTTTGAAGTCACTATCAGGAATCCCGAGACTCCTATCAGGGTAAAACAATACCCAATGTCTCAAGAAAGCAGGGAGGGGCTGCAACCAGTAATCGAGAGGTTACTACAACAGGGATTACTGGAACCTTGCATGTCACCTCATAACACTCCTATATTACCTATCAAGAAACCTGATGGCTCTTATCGGCTAGTCCAAGACTTGAGGGAGGTCAACAAAAGAACAATAACCAGATTTCCTGTAGTAGCTAACCCACATACTTTGCTAAGCCAGCTGTCCCCAGCGCAGAAATGGTATAGTGTCATAGACCTAAAAGATGTGTTTTGGGCATGTCCTTTAAAAAGGGAATGCAGGGATTATTTCGCCTTCGAGTGGGAAGATCCTGCAACCCATCGGAAACAACAATTAAGATGGACCGTGCTTCCCCAAGGATTCACGGAATCACCAAATCTATTCGGTCAGGCATTAGAACAAGTATTAGAGAACTATGAACCAAATCCTGAAGTAACCTTAGTCCAATATGTGGATGATTTGCTATTAGCAGGAGAGAGTCAGGAGGCAGTCAGAACAGAAAGTATCGAGCTACTAAACTTCTTGAGCTTAAAGGGACTAGAAGTATCAAAGTCAAAATTACAGTTCACGGAGGAAGAGGTGAAATATTTAGGACATTGGCTAAGTAAGGGTACTAAGAAACTAGACCCCGAACGAGTATATGGGATTTTGTCACTACAAGCGCCAAAAAGCAAAAGACAAGTTAGGCAGCTGCTGGGATAGCTGGGACAGCTGTTAGGCATCCTGTTAGGATATTGTCGGCAATGGATTAAAAATTATAGTAGCAAAGTGAAGTTTTTGTATCAGAAACTGGTTGGGGAAGTAGTAATGAAATGGAGCCAAAGCGATGAGCAAAGCCAGATAGACTTAAAAATGGATTTAGTGAACACTCCTGTGTTAAATTTACCCAATGTGAAGAGACCCTTTTATCTATTTATCAACATAAATGAGGGGACAGCGTTCAGGGTCTTAACTCAAGACTGGGCAGGGAAAAAGAAACCTGTGGGATATCTTTCTAAACTTTTGGACCCCGTGAGTAGGGGATGGCCCACCTGTCTCCAGGCAGTGGTCGCGGCTGCGCTCTTGGTGGAAGAAACGCATAAAATCACCTTTGGGGGCGAACTGAGGGTATTGTCACCTCACAATATAAGGGGGATCCTGCAGCAAAGTGAGTAGTACAACGCCCCCCCTCTAGAGATGGCCATACACAGGATCAAACCAGGAGACCAGGTTCTGATAAAATCCTGGAAAGAGACCTCTTTAACTCCTCGATGGGAAGGACCCTACCTTGTTCTACTTACCACAGACACAGCTGTCTGGACAGCCGAGAAAGGATGGACTCACGCCAGCCGAGTTAAAGGACCAATACCGGAGGAACGGCGGAGAGTGGTCAGCCGACCCGGAGACTTGAGGCTGACCATGCGAAAAGGGACTGAAGAGTGAATTCGTAATCGTATGATCGGTAACCCTCTCTAAGGAATAATAGGTTCACTGTAAACGAAACTGGGAAGTAGGGGAAGGGAAATTCTTTAATGTACCCAGACCCATACATCAGAAGGGTAACGCGCCTAAGGAGGAGTGAGTAACTGGGACTGGGAGTGGCTGGAACAGGGAAATCGGTACCTAGGCCCCTGAAGATTACCCTTGCTGCCGTGAAGAAAGTGAACCCCGCTGCTTGAGGCAACCAAGTAGGCGGGCGAGGCAGAGGGGTACAACAGTGGGGAGAGTTATTTGGTACCCACCCCTATTTGAGATGATGGAGTCCGGCTGAATAAACCGCCCTAGTACCCACCATAACTCGAAGCCGCCTCCCCAGAATTCTAAAAGGACGTTGCCCTTCTGGTGTATGTTGGCGCTACCTCTCCTATTGAATATCCCCTGTCCGGCTGGGGCCGACCAGGGATATTCGCACCAGCCCTTTAAGTGGAGTTTAATTAGGTGGGAGGACCAAGTTATCATTAACCAAGTAACTGCGGCGGGTGCACCAAGTTTTCTCACATCCCTTTGTCAACTGGCACTCACAAGCCTGTGTCTGAACCAAATAGATTTCTACCTCTGCCCCAGCTCGAACCCAGGAAGGGGCCCTGTGGAAATTGATGCAAGTAAGCTACCAGCCGTTAAATGCTACCAACCCTCACCTGACTGAGCGGTGCTGGCTCTGTTATGGGGTAAGGCCGCCCTTTTGCGAAGCTGTGGGGGTCAATGAGAAGGCCCGACGGGTAAATGGATCCAATCCCTCACAATGTACGTGGGGGAAAGAGGGTCAGGGCATAACGCTGACCCAAGTGACTGAGAAGGGGAGATGCGTGGGACAAGTCCCACCCAATAAAATGCACTTGTGTGCAAATCAAACTAACATCGGAAATATAAAGAAACTGGCGGAATGGTTATTACCAGCGAAGGATGCTAGGTGGGTATGCTCAAAGATAGGAGTTACCCCTTGTTTATCCCTGGACTTGTTCAATGGGTCTGCAGAATTCTGTGTTCAAATAATAATCATCCCAAAGATACTCTACCACCCAGAGAGTTTCATGTATGACAATCAGATCAATCAAGAACACCATTTGACAAAACGGGAACCAATTTCCACACTGACAGTGGCTACCCTAATGGTTTTGGGGGGGGGTGCAGGGGTAGGCACAGGAGTTGCTTCGCTAATCAAACAAGGAAGAGAGTTCACCTCTCTAAGAGCAGCTGTGGATGAAGATTTAGCCAGAATTGAGAAATCTATCAGTGCTTTAGAAAAATCTATAAGATCATTATCTGAAGGGGTATTACAGAATCGCAGAGGACTAGATTTATTGTACAGCAAGGGGGATTGTGCGCCATTCTCAGGGAGGAATGCTGTGTATATGCTGATCATACTGGAATTGTGAGGGATACCATGACCAAACTTAGAGAAGGATTGGAAAGAAGAAAAAGAGAGCGGGAGGCCCAGCAAAGCTGGTACGAGTCCTGGTATAATCACTCGCTGTGGCTCACCGCTCTGTTGTCAACAATAGTTGGCCCGCTGATTTTATTAACCCTAGCACTGACGTTTGGTCCTTGGATCCTTAACAAAGTCATAGCTATTGTTAAAGGTAGATTGGAGGCTGCTCATCTGATGCTTATGAGGACAAAGTACGAATCGATAAATGATAGACCCAAACTAGAGGAAACATTAATCCTGAGTCAATTAGAACTAAATAGATTTAATGAACAAAATGATACAGAGAAAAAGGGGGGATTGTAATGGGTAAAGCCTTGTTTGTTCATTAAATGTTGCTGATAGGGGGGTTTCAACGGTTGACTGCTTATACCCCCAATATCCTGTTGAAGGAAAAAAACAAGTATGGGAACTTCCTGTTAAGTTAACAATTGCAATAGAAACCAGCTCCAAATAAGGGCAAAATGGCATTCCTCCTTGCATGGGAACACAGATACCGCAGCAAAGTCACGACCCCAACGCAGAGGAAGACGACGATCTTCATCCCCACGACCACCAGAGGACTGACGAAGACCCCCTAGCAACAGGCCGCACAGTCGTAGAAGACACCAGGAGGTGCTACTAAACCCGGAACTACTAGGCTATAAATCAAGACTCTGGCAGGCTTAGGTGTGCGCCGTTGGCGGAGCAGGAGACTCCCCGGCCGCCCAGCGCTGTTTTACTTATCGCTGCTTGCTGAATTGCTCAAATAAATAGAAATTCGATCTACCTTACCCACGATGTGTTGGGAATGATTTCTACCAAAACTAATTTATAACAGGGAGTATCCATTTTCCCTCAGACTTCGTGGCTCCTGATTCCTTAAAAAAATCTTTCTCTTAAAACTTTTTAGTTCTTTCTTAGTTTTCAACAATTCCCTGAATCCTCTCTGGATTTATTCTCCGTTTCCCCTTAGACATTAGATGCCTTAAATACCTGACTTCTCTTTCTACATATTGTAATTTATTTTTCAATACTCCCAAGCCCTGCTTTCCCAGAAAGTTGAATAGCTTGTTAGTAGCTTCCTTCACAACTGTTTTCTCCTGTCCTGACAATAAACGATCATCCACATTTTTGTAACAGTAATACCTCCTTGGGAGGTTGGAATTGCTCCAAAATCTGTTCTAGAACTTTGCCCAAATAAATTGGTGGCCCTGTAAACCCCTGAGGTAAAACTGTCCATCTGTATTGTTGCTTCCGCCCCCACTTCAGAGTCTTTCCAGTCAGAGGTGAATATATCTGCTCTCAGGGCCTGAGAGCACTCTATAAATAACAGTATTATTCCAGTCTAACAATTTACTATTTGAATGCCCAATTTCATCATCAAATCCCTTCCCAACAAGTTAGTCCCTGCCTCGGGTACATACAATAATTGCCCAGAGATCATTTTATCCCCTAGTCTCAGCTTGGTATCCCCCAAAGGTGGCACTGTTATCCCAGCCCCTTCTACCCCCATCACTTGTTAGGGTTTCATTAGTTAATTTAATCCCTGATACTTTACAGTCCAGTAATGACCTAGCTGCCTCAGTGTATTGGGTTTGATGGCAAGGCTGGGGGGGGGGGGGGGGGCTGCAGTGGCAGCCCCCACGAGGAGAATCCAGAAACCTCCCCGTGGCAGATAAGGGACAATTTCATCCAGCCCCGAAGAGGCCCACCGCTGCCCAGAGCCAAGCCATGAGCAACACAGTCCCTGCCTCTGTGAGAGCACATCCACGAAAACAAACAAACAAACAAACAAAAACCTGCTGCTCAACAGCAGCTGGGAGAGTGAGCAGCTAGAAACCTCCCCGCAGACACCAAAGTCAGCACAGAAGGAGGGGGAGGAGGCGCGTCAGGTGCCAGAGCCGAAGCCCCCTGCGGCCTGTGGAGAGGCCCCTGGTGGAGCAGGCTGCCCCCCCTTCTCGATACTTGGGAAACTGACCAAACACCACAGCAAATATACCAAAACTTCTAGACTGTTACTTAGATAATGCCTACATCCTCTTTCCCTGCTCATTCAACTTTCCCAACTCATTCAAAAAACAGCTCTGTCAAACATTACATACCACACCTTTAGCACCTTCAATAACCGTTTTTAACACTTCTTTTCATCTTTCTCCAGCCTGTACTTTCACCAAAGTCTCAGTCATTAGCCAACTTAATTCCATCCCTTTCTCCCTCCAGGATGCTGAAACAACACATCAGTATAATATATTTCATCCCATTTTCCTTCTCTCCTCCTTCTTCCACTCCAGGTATTCCTACCTGAAGTGGCCAGCCTGGCCACACTTAAAACATCCCATCAAATCCTGTCCCTGCTAAGATTCAGGCCGCAACACGGGTAGCTTTCCTTGCCTGCCATTCCTTCATCTCTCTTCCTCTCTTTTCCATCCTGGCCCTGACTCCCCCTGAAGATTTTCTTCCTCTTTCTCCAACCCTCTGCCTCACTACCTGCTACACTGTCAATACCATTAGTTTCACTCTCTGCTTTTCCTTCTCATCTCCCCTCCTGACACACACGTTCAGGGCTTCCCACAGGAGGGCCCCCCAGTGACTGTTCACTACATCCCCCCACCTTCTGGAGCATTTTCTGGGTATCTTGCCAGGCTTTAATCACAAAATGAACTTTCAAGAGCCCTTGGGATACCGGGTCCTCAGGATTCATCCCCAAGTACTTTCTCATTCTGACCCCAAGTCTCTCATATGATTTCTGTGTTGCACACTATTATTATTCCAGCCAGGTCGGCAAGTGGGTATTTCTGCCCTGCCGGTATTACCCCTGGTCCTGGAGGATGAGCTCTTTCCCATTTTTGTATAGCAGCTCTTCTCTAGGGACAGTGTTAATTGCAGTCCCTGTCTCCCTTCCTGGAGCGACTGCTGCTGCCACCGGTGCAATATTAGGATTATAGGGAGCATAACTTGGCTCCTCCTCCGAAAAAAAAAAGGAATCTTATTGTTTACACATAAATTTAAAGCCTGAATTTTCATCAGACCCGTATTTTGGCCAAAATACTGCTGTTTCCTTAATTGGTTCTTTTGTCCAGACTGATACACAATATTTAACCTTTTTTTTTTTCCTTTTATCATCTCCTCTAATTTTGAGATTATTTTTCCAATTTCTTATAATTCTTCAGGAAGAACTTTCGGTAGGCACTCCCCCAGGGATATTTCCCTGTCCCCTGAAACTCATATTTCCCATTCTTCCTAGCCCTTCTCAGTGTGCTTCTACAGAAATTTCCCTCCTTCAGGGTACCACACACTAACGTTCCGATTCTGGAAAATGGGGGTGTACTACCAAGCACTTCCCCGTGCAAGGGGTACCACACACCTATGAGTTTACCAGATTCCCTGGTGTACTGCCAAGCACTTCCCTGTGCAAGGGCTTACCATACACCAAATTTCCCGAGACTCTTCCTTTCTCTCCCTTATCTCACCCTTCGTCCGTCTCCGGCCGCACCCCTCGCGGAGTTACGGAATCGCGGATCAGGACTCCACACTCGCTTCATACAAAAGTACGTCTCAATCACACGTCACACAGAGTCTCACCCGACCCCCAAGGCAATACTTCATATTTCTTACCTTGGTCTGTGCACAGAGTTACCGGATCAATTCTTAAACCCGGAGTGCCTACCTTCTTCCCTTCCCCACTACTTCACGGATCCTGCCTCTTTAATCAGTCTCGGGCCCTCTGTCAGCTCTCCGCAGAACCGCCACCATCGCACAGGACCGCTGAAATCAGCGGGGCATGCCTTCCTGCTGCTGCGGCGGTGGGGCTCCCCAGTAGGTGACTGGATCCCGGACGAGCCCCCAAATTGTGAGAAACACTCCGTAGCCAATAACATAGGCTCAGGCGAGGATCTCAGTGAAGTAGTAATTTATTCGCGATTGCAATGGTGGGCGTCCCACAAGCAGGAGCGCACCTACTGGTTTCAAAACACAGTTTATATACTTTTTGATGACAGGACCCTCCCCTGTTTCCCCACTGAGTGGGTAATCCAGGTTCACAATCTATCTGATGCTTCACAGGCAATGCATGGCCTTCAGTTGCCGGCCTGTTAAATTTCAAATTTCTTTAGACTTTTTTACTGTTTGAAGTGGTAATGTTTCTTCACTTATCTGACTTAACACCGTGATTTTCACCTAATTGTTCTAAGGAGTCTGGTTGTCTGCATTTTACAAGGTCGCCTGCTAAGTTTTCTTATCACTGCAAGCATATCTCAATACCCCATTCTTTACCTTTAAACAATGTAACTCTACAAAAACAACATTTTTATTCCCACATAGGGAAAGACAAAGCCTTGGAGAAAGAGCTGAGTCCAGACTCCAAGGGTTGTCCAGATACCTGAAGAAAACCCACCTGCAAAGTGAGAACAGCTGTCCTGGAAGATGGGAGCAGATTGGTCGGAGTGATCTGGGAACACCACTGGCAAAGGGCTTTGACGAGGGAGTTTGTGTCTAGTAAATACTTCCAGCACAGAGGGAGTGTCTGTTATATTGTACGTTATACAGTTTCCCCTGTGTGAAATAAGCTGCATCAGCAAAAGCACTCCTATAGCTCTGTAACTGTATTTTCACCAGGCTTTTTGATAATATAAATGTATCATTAAAAAAAAATCACATCCCTCCTGTGTCAGCAAAACTCTCTAGTGTTTAACTGGCCTGAAACTGCCTTGTCTGGTTTAGTTTATGCAAAGCTTAAACCAGGTGTGTTAGGAAACAATTTTATATTTTATTTTATTTTCTTTCAGCCTCCTTTTCTGCATCTCTGCAGGACACCGGGAGGCGTGATGCCTGTCCCCAGAGCTGGCTGGCAGGAGATGCACTGCTTTGTGAGCTGCCCACAAGGTGGCCATCAGACCACCAGGAACAGGCTCTGCCAAGGGCAAGGACCACCTTCCTCAGTGGCTGCTGGCCCAGCTGCTCCGGGGCAGGTGGCCCAAAGTGGCACCCGGAGGCCAGCCAGGGCTCAGCACCGCCTGGACACCACCTCCAGCCCCGCCTCCAGATCAGTGCCCTCTCTCCCTCCCAAAAAACTGTGCCTTGGGCCGTCAGGAGAATCATTTGTCACGTCTGCCATCTCAGAAATCTACATGATCACACGCTCAGCTGATAAAAATCAGTCAGTTTAACACGCTTTTTTTCTCAGAGAAGTTCTTCTAACAAAGTGCTGTGTTTACCTTTCACGTCCCAGCCCTGCCAGGGAGCTTGGCAGCGTGTTTTAACAGCATCCCTTGCATGCCCAGTGAGGGAACAAAAATGTTGTTTTTGTACCAGAATTGTTAACATAAGCACAGGAAGTACCAGACATGCTGCTTCATGGGAATGCCCAATGTATGGGGCTTGGGGGGTGGGGGCGGGAAGGGGGAGAAAGACAAGTACTAAATTGATATTCAACAGAAAAGCATTTACTGGCTGTATGTGACCATGTAAGAAAGAGGTTTTTTTTTTTTTTAGAGATGTTATATTGTTTAGAGTTATATTGTTTAGAGGGAAGGAATGTGGTATTGAGATATGCTTGCAGTGATAACAAAGCTTAACAGACAACCTTGTAAAATGCAGACAACCAGACTCCTTAGTGCAATTAGGTGAAATTCACGATATCAAGTCAAGTCAGATAAGGAAAGAAACATTACCACCTCACAGAGTAAAAAAATTCAAAAGAAATTTGAAAAATAATAGGCTGGCAACTGAAAACCATGTATTATCTGTGAAGCATCGGATAGGTTGTGAACCTGGATTACCCACTCAGTGGGGAAACAGGGGAGGGTCCCAGTTGTCGAGAGATAAAGTATATAAACTGTACTATGTAACTAGTAGACGTGCTCCTTCTTGTGGGACGCCCGCCATTGCAATCACGAATAAAAATGCTACTTCACTGAGATCCTCGCCTGAGCCTATGTTATTGGCTACAGAGTGTTTCTCACACCAGCGTGGGAAGAGAGAGGGAGGGGGCCAGCAGCTGGGCCCATTCAGCACGTTCCCAGTCTTGGCTAATGAGTTTATCCCCTAATGTGCTTGTGTGAGCCTCTCACACCCTGCATGGCCCGTGTGCTGCTCTGCCAGGTCCCAGACAAAAAACTGACTGCCGTTCACCACGGCAACTACTTCTGCTTTGTACATGTGTCCGAGCAAGGCTGTGGGGATGCCAGCATGAAAAGCAGAGGGGATGTGATGGTGTCAGTGGGAGTGAGCACGTGTGCACCCATGGGTGCTCCCTGCCGGACCTGTGCAGTGTCCTTGGATGGGAACAGGCCGTCACTCAGGCCACTTCTACATGCTACAAAAAACAGAGGTTTGGGCTGCACACAAGCCCGCAGCAGTCCCCAGATCAAGTTGTCCTTCAGCTCTGTAGGGTGTAGGGTCCACCCCTACCATCTCGATGAGTCCCATGCTTCTTCCTCTTTCAGCATGGGACATCCCATACCGACGTGTCTCAGGACCCTTGCATCTCATGCCCAAATTTTACGTGTCAGTGAAGAAACCTCTCTAGCCTCACTGTAGGGGCAGCCCTTACCAGCAGCAGTCTGAGCCGTCACGCTGCCCTGCAGCATGGGGGCTCAGTGGGGTGTTCATGTAAGCCTCTTCTCCCTACATTTTTGTTTTCTTTCATTAGTGTTAACCCCATTATCAGTCTTTCCCAACAACCTGAGTCCATCATGCATACTTGGCCCAGGGAAATAACCATGGATGGTTATTCCTCTGCGCTAATCTTTCCCAGAAGAGCCAGAGACCCTCACCATGAGTGACCTGAGGCACCCCCATAATGTTGGAAACTAAATTCATCTCAAGTCTGCCCCAGTTAGCCATAAACAAACCACAGTGACTAGAGGAGTCAGCACTCCCTGTTCCTCCCAGGAAGAGAGGTAGGGAGAGAAAGGCTTCAGCAATCACAAGATTTCAGAGGTGTCCCCTTGGTGACATTTCCGATATTCCCCCAAAACTAGCCTACACATCTTCCTGGCTGCTCTGCCAGCCACAGAGGCTTGTTCAAATCAGGTCAAACTGGCTGCAAGGTGCAGCGGTGAAGAAATGTAACTTGTCAGATAAATATACACTCTCTATAAATCTCCCCAGCTGTGTTTATACGAAGCCTCGGCACCTTCTCCAGTGCAAATAGGAGTTAAATTATTCCCTGCTCTATTTGTATTTAAATGTTATGTTTTTATGATAAGCGTAAGGCAGAGGTGTCAGACAGGCCCAGGCGAAGGAGACAGCACGCATGAAAGGTGAAATAATAGAGCACTGCAAACCAAGTGCCGAGAGGAGATGGGAAGGGGGGACACAGGAGTGAGGGGGAGAAGGGGGAGGATGGGCACTAATTAAAGAGACAGAAGGGACAATGAGATGCAAGATGTTTGACCCTCTGCGGAGCAAAAGGACAAGAACAAGAATCACAGCAATTGTGGAAGGACTGGGGGAAAATTAGGGTCACTCTCAGAGAGACATGACACAGGTTTGTGTTTATCCAGATAGCTCTCGCTAATGTATGTGTGCGCGTGGGGGTACATTTAGATAAGAGTATATAAATACACTTGTGTTCTTGTATTTCTCATGCAAAACAAAGAGGTTGAATCCTTGTATCAGGAAAGCATAAGCCGGCTTTACCATCTAGAACATCACATTCAAGGCCTTGGAAATAAAGAGGGACAGATCCACCACCTTCGTGGCCTGGGCTAATAAGGAGGGCAAACCAGAAGATCACTACGGTCCCTTCCAACCATCAAACCTCTCATTCTAAAACTTATGAGCGTCCCTATTTTATTGTGAGTTCATTGCTACGGCATCACAGATGGATGGTGCATGTGCTTCTCCATGCAAGAGCAAACCTCACATTTGTGTATTTCTGTATGGGAACACACGTCTTCTGTGGGAGCATGATATTCACCAGAGAAGTTCTTTAATGTTACTCAATGCCTTCGGCTTTCTAAGCATCAGGACCAGGTTGCTGTATGGCTTCGTTTCAGAAAGCAGATGCTAATTAATTCCATTATTTGTATAGCTAATAATTATTTGTCCCTGCTGCCGTTTCCCTCCTCCCCAAACATTGCTTACACACACAGTGAGGGACCAGCTGAAGAGCCTCAGCCCAGGCACTGGGAAGGCCTTTAGGCTCGTCTTCTTGGCACCACGAATGAACAAATGAGCAGCCCAGAGATGTTTGCCATGCAGGTGTGGGTAAGAAGAAAATGCCAGTACACAGGACTGAGGGGCACATCGACCACAAAGGAAAAAAGAAACAGAGTGGATCTTCCTTGCCTGCTTTCCTGATCAGTCCATCGGTGGAAAGGGGAGAGGCAATGGCACTAAGGGTATCCATCAGGGAGGGATGGACCAGACAGCCATACACTAGGGTCAGGAATGTGCCAAATCCATGGAGGAGCTATAAACACAGGGTATTTCGGACAATCGTGGTATCCAAAGAAGGAACTACAGAGCAGAGGGGTGAGCTGCAAGCCCCTGAACGTCATGAAAGTTTGGGTTGAGATCCAGCTCTGAACTCCAATCTGCAGGCTCAACCCAGCACTCAGCCGGAGTGCCCTGCCGCTCCCCTCACCCCGTGCTAATCAGGCGGATCAATAGGCTAAAAGCAGGGCATTTCCTGAGGCCTGGGCTACACACTCCTACTGACATTTTCACAGCAGTCCTACAGCTCTGTAATGATGATTACAGCCCTTTCCACAGGGGAAACGATTACAAATTTTGTTGTAGCTAATTATCTTCTCCATGGTACCTTGCTGGAAAATACATGAACCTTGTAAAATGGAGGTGTTTCAAAAATTAGGATGGGGGAAAAACAACAACAACCAAAAATCCAACCCACACTGGAAACAACAAAAACCTACTTCTACCTAACTCCGAACAATAGCAACTGAATCCTCCTTCCACCCACACAGGCACCTATTTGCCCCCTTTTCACTCCCCCTCCACGTATCCAACAATACCCATAAGGGGCTAATTCTGCTGCAGGCTTTAAAATGTTTGCTGAGTTCACCTGTTCCTCACAGCTGGGTGTTGTGGGGCATCCCTAATCACATTTTATCAGGAGTGATTTCTTTGTGCTGATCTCTTCCCCTCCTCCCTCCCGGGTTCGGTTTTACTTAACAGATTCTTTATATCCCATACGTTAGCAGATATGATTGCACAGCTGCCGGTCTCCGACTGCTGGAGACAGAGACTTTGAGACACCTGGGCTAGAGAGAATAACAGCTAATCTGAACAGCTGTGTGATGGGGACAAGCGCAAATGAATATAAGCCCAGGTGTGGGAGTATAATTCTCCTGCACAAAGAAGGAAGTTCATCCCACAGGTGCATTACTCTCCACTGCTACATCTGAAAAACTTAGTTTGAGGGATTTTTCTTGTTTAATTGCTTGCCTGCACTCTGGGCCTTGATTTGGATGTGGATACTGCACACGAAGTGGAAGAACAGCTGTACAAGAGATGGTGTGTCTGACTCAGAGTGCTGCCTCTGACCATGGCCAACTGCAGATGTCTAGGAAAGAATATGAGAACAAGGTAAACAATTTTGTTAATCTCCCCAGATATTCTCTGGACTTCACTGCTCTGCAGTTTAGGGACGTCCAGAGTCTAAAGTGGTATTTTTGTATACAACAGCCCTCAAATTTTCTTTCTTCGATGTAACTATTCACTGGGATTTGAACCCATGAGGACTATGAGCATCCAGCGCATCCTGCAGCAAGATGTTCTGCAGCTTAATCATGCACTGTGTTACAAACTGCTTCCTTTTGTTTATGTTGAGCATGCTGCTAACTGGTTTCCACTGACAGGCCCTGCATCTTGTTTTGGGAGAGAGTGGAAATCACTCCTGATTCAGTTATGGAAGAGTAGACCCAAGAGGATATGCAAGAGTTTGGCCAAAGTTCCCATCTGTACATTTCTGACCGGTATTTGGAACTCCTGGGTCCCATCTCAAGCTGTGATATGGATATTATGGAAAGCAAAATCACTTTTCCCTTAATGTGATTTGTTATTCTTGGCACTAGCAAGACAGAAGACCATGTAGTTACTGTTACCAAAGACTTACAATACGTCTTTGCCAAGGACAAGGGCCTCAGTGGAAACATGGGATATAATAATCACCCAGGGAAAAAGGCAGCCTCAGTTTTCCCATTTCTAAAAAGAATAGATGGGTGTTTCCACCAGGCATATCTTGGCATTGGTGAGGTTCTTCAGTGTTTGCCAAGAGCCACAAATGCAAGCAGTTCTGGCAATAACACTGAATGGCATCTGGCCAACTGGTGGTCAGATCTCTGGCTGAACCCTTTGGTGGTCTCTATCAGATTAAGGTGGCTGAAGCTTCCCCCAGCTCCATGGTGAGGGTAAATCCAGGCAAGGTTCATTTCTGAATGGAAAGCCCTGCAAATGACACCGAGCATGCATCTTGGAGGGGTCTTCCGGGAAGAGATTTTTAAGCCCTTCAGTGGTATGACCCCTGAACACATTGTCACAGTAATTTAGGTGAATGTGTCCAAGAGAATACAGATGATAACTGTTGGCCTCATGAGTAACTGGAAAGAAATTTAACGTTTTGCCAGCTGGTGAACCCATAGTCTAAGATTATGTTTTCAAATTAAACATGTCAGGGCCTATTCTCTATTTTGAAGGCCCTCAACCATACTGCTGGCCTATCCTCCTGAGCGCAGAGACCTGCTTGATAGAGTACTGGAAGAGCTTGTTGGTCCTCACCAGCTGCTGAACCACGTCCAGAAGTTGTCTGGGAGAGCAGGGATGTAAAGAATGGAGCTGGGACAAAAAATGGAAGGAGATGGAGAAGAAAGTTCAGACTAGGAGGACGATCACTCTCTGGGCTTTGCTGGCCTGTGCTCCTGTTGCAGTACCTACTGCCTACCTGCAGAGAAGTGACATCCAAGTGTACACCTACAGGCTTGTAGCTCAGAGGAAAACACACAGGCTTCCTCTGTCTAGATACAGGACAGGTTATGGACAAAACCAGGGCAACAGGCCAAGCAAACCCTGCCATGAAGAGATAGCCTAAGCAATTCTTCTAACAGCAGAACCTCCTTGCACAGCTGAGAATATTATAACCCCAAGACAAATATCAGCAGTACTGGCTTGCTGAACAGCGCTATCACAACTGTCCATTGCCAAGAGATGCTACTCCCTGTGCAGATCTTAAATGACAGGTTTTATGGTGTTTGCTATGGAGCTGTGAAAACAACTTGCAACAACCTACTTTATTAGTAGCCTTTACTTAGGAAATCTGGTGGTGAGAGCAGTCTTAGAGCTGGTGTCATGGAGCACAAGGACTCTGCCTGATTTGTGCCTGGCAGATCATAACTGTTACAAGTTTATTCATTATCTGAAACACTCAACTGGAATATTTCTGAGAATGATTCATGAGGCAGTGTTTTTTGGGGAAAAGACTCAGGATTCAAAATTTGATCTTTTTAAATTTGATGTATAGACCAGGAACCCAGCTTCTCTTTTCTGTTCCTCCACAATAGGAAGAATAATTGAATTCAAATCAGCCTTCCAATCATGGAAAAAAAAACCACCACCAGCAACAAAAAAAACACCATACATCTTTCCCTAAATATTAGCAGCCTGTGCTTATAGTTGCAGTTTCCTGGGAATAGCCCTGGCCATGAGCTGGTGCACTGAGATATTCATGGGAAAAAAAGCACCTAGGGAGACCCAGCATAGAAGTGTGGAGGCATGTAGCTGTGCTGTATCGAAGTTTTGCAGGATTTTCCATGACTGTCTGGGCTTCCAGCTCCTGCAGATCTACAGCTGTCCCCTCACCCAGCTTGATGGATTTCCTGAAGGAGGTGAAGGAGAAGACTGTCTTGTACTACCAAATGACACCTCAAACGAACACTGAATTGCATCACGCTTTTACACTCATCTTTCAGAGACAGCTCAGATTTGAATACAACTCCTGCAGCCTTTGGTTCTGGGGAATTTAACACATCTTAATTCCTACATGTAAGGTCCCCTTTTCACTCTGTGGCAACACGGGGCTGAGGCTGAGCCTGAAGGGCTGTTTGGTTTTCACACTCGTTCAGACCAAAGCTTAGAAGCTTCTTGACAAGCTCCGCAGGGTCAGTGGTGTCAAGGCTGGTATGTCAGGAAAATAAGTTTCAGTTCCTAAACTCATCCCACTGGTGACCTGTTGGGGCTTTGAAACTTTTTCCAGAATCCCAGAAGGCCACGACATTAATCCATGATAGCACTCAAGCCTTGAGCACCGAGGGTTCTTGGAACAGCAAAGACATGGGAGAAAGGGGGGTGGGAAGGACATATTTTCTCTTGCAGGAGCTGTGACATTTCAGATCAAATTAAACTTCGGTTTTTAAAGACTTCAGTGGAGGTAATTGAAACACTTCCTCACAATTGCCTGAACCTAAGTGTTATCTCTCTTTTCCTCTGTATATCATCCCTTTTCCCCCGAGCCTGAGACAGTCCTGCACGGCCACAGCCTCCTTAATATTAAAGATGGTGATTAAATGGGATTCGCCAAAAGACAAAGGGCTGAAAACCTGCCAATTGTTAATCCCTCTTTCGCTGTGCTTAAAAATTCCATTTCCTTCATTTGAAGAAGGGGGGGGGGGGGGGGGGGGGAGAGAAAAGAGAATTATGCACCTATGTCTAATTTAAATTCTGGCTTTGCAGGTCCTGTTTCCTTCTTCTCTTGACGTCTGAATATATTCCTTTATTACCATTATTACAGCTTTCTGATTGCATTAAAATTCATCCACACACTTCTCTCCACATTCCACTTTTCTTTTGCCACTTTTTTTGCTAATTCCCTTTTTCTCTCCCCTGTTCCCTCCCCACTTTCAAATTATACAAAATGTCATTAAAAATCTCCACAAAAATGCCTCAGCTCCTTTCTCTCTTGCTTTTATAAACTTGCTGGCTTCTTTCCTCTCCATCCCTTCATCTACAAACAAAGAAGATGAAGAAGGAGAGGCAAAAGAATACAATAATAATAAAGGAATCCAAGCAGCATGTCTCATAGGTCTCAATAACACCTCTCCTACATCATTCAGCTCTGGGCCTAATGCTCACTTCAGTTATGAAGCCATATTTCACATGGAAGCTTTGTGTATTATTTGTTTGACGCTTGTATCTGGAATCCACAGCTAAAATCAGAGTGGAGTGCGCCAGGCTGTGTACGTAAGCATGGAAAGAGACAGTCCTGCCTGCGACTATAAGCAGAAAAATAGGAAGGTTTGAAATAGAAATTTAATTTCACCCTGCTTTACTGAGCAAGAGCTGAAACCCTGTCAGGATTTGCCTATGGATGTGAGCAGCAGAGTTGGGCATGGGGTGCACGTTGGGTGCAAGACCTGAATTTAAATGGGATCCACCCATTGAACCCTTCAGACATCCCACAGACTGCAAGGAGGCCTTAAAAGTGATGTTTTATCCCCAAAAGACAGACCCACACCACCTAAAAATATCTGGTGTATCTTTCCTTAAGCCTGTCCTGCTTTATCTAGGTGGAATTTTATCTAGGCTCCTTTCCTATAATGAATACTATCTGACTTACAGGCATTTAAACTGTAGAGTCGGGGCATGACACAATGCCAGTGTGATCAGGTGGGGGTGACTGATCCCCCTAACCTGTCCCTGTGACCTTCCTAGCCCAGCTGGGAGGAAGAAGCTGCTGTTGTGAAACTTTCATTCATTCTCTCCAGCTCTTCCTAGGATGCTGAAGTGGGTTTTGTTTCTTTGTTTTTATTATTTTTTGCTGTCACCTTCGATTACACTGATATAATGAAAAGACTGAACTGGATGAAAAATGGAATTTTCTTTCTATAGGAAATACTTATGTCTCAAAAAATGTGCTTCAGCTTTGAATTGGAGAGGCCAAAGTTCCTGTGAAATGGAAATTCTTCAGTTGTGAAATGTTACGGGGTTTTGTCTCAGAGGAATACAAAGGCTTTGTCTTAATAACCTCAAAACATAAAATATATAAAGCAGAATGGCTGTAGTTTTCAGCCAGACAAAAGAAAGTACATTTTCACACACTATATGAATAAAGGAAAGAGTTTCTGCCATGGGATGTTGTTGAAGGCAAAAGTCATAAATTAGATCCAAAGGAACGAGGAGCATCCACTCGCTGCTACTAAACATGAAGATCCAGATGCAAAATCTATCTTAATCACTGAATCCGTGTCTGCTGGAAGCTGAAGGATATTAAGGGAAGGGTCACTCTTTATAAAAGTCCTGTTCTTACTCTTTCTAATGGGCACTGCTGGAGCAGAGGATGCTGGAGTAGAAAAATCCTTTGGTCTAACCCCAAACGGAAACGCTTATGTTCTTAGTGGTTTAATACAATACAGACTTGAAGCAAAATTAATCAAAAAGATTCTGTTAAAATGACAGGTTTGTGCCTCCTGAAATGAGAACTATATGCATTAATTTAAAAAAAAAAATGTCCCCTGGCAAAAATCTCATTGAAACGGACTTGTTCCAGGGGAATGCTTTGCCTTTTACAAAACTTCACATTCAGCTAGATAAACGTTCCTTTGAAATGCTTTGGCCAGCTCAACAAATGACCCAAGAAATGAATGGGTCTGCTTCAGGACGCTGCCTGGCAGGATCTGGCCTAACTTATCCACATACTCATTTAGACCATTACCCCAAGGTACGTATGTGAAAGAACATTATATTCCAAGCGATGCTACACCAGTGCTTGAAATAAACATCGGAGGTCCAAGGTTAAAGCTGAAGCTTATTGAAGTTAATGAAAAAGAGTGCCATGGAGCCTTGCAGGCTTTGGATCAGACCCTCAATTTGCTGAAATGCTGTTCAGCATGTGTGTCGTCCTCCCCCCCTCCCCCCCCAATGTTAGCAAAATCTCCCTGATGCAGAACGGTGTATTACAGTAGTGCCAGAGTGCCAGAGGAGGTCTGGTGACGATGGAGGAAAAGGACAGCAGAGCCTGAATGATGCTGATCACACCTTTCGAGTGCTAGGGTTTGAGAATCTATATACTTCCCTTTACATATTTTCCTGATTCTGCCTCTTTTCTTAGCTTATTTTCACCAAAACTCTTCCTTCCTCTGAGTGGAAGTGGAAGACTTTCTTGCAAGCCTGACTCCAGCTTTTAAAACAGCAGCTCAGAGCACAGAATCATAGAATATCCTGAGTTGGAAGGGACCCACAAGGATCATCGAGTCCAACTCCTGGCTCCACACAGGATCACCCTAAAATCAGACCATGTGTCTGAGAGCCTTGTCCAAGCACTCCTTGAACTCTAGGCACACTCGGTGCTGTGACCACCTCCCTGTGCAGCCTGTCCTAGTGCTCAACACCATCTTGAAGAAGAACCTTTTCCTAATATCTAACCTGACCCTCCCCTGTCCCAGCTCCATGCCATTCCCTCAGGTCTTGTCACTGTCCCCAGAGAGCAGAGCTCAGCGCCTACCCCTCTGCTCCCCTTGTGAGGGAGCTGCAGGCCGCCATGAGGCCTCCCCTCAGCCTTCTCTGCTCTGGGCTAAACAAACCCAGGGACCTCAGCTGCTCCTCATACATCTTCCCTTCCAGACCCTTCACCATTTTTGTAGCCCTTCTTTGGACACTCTCCAATAGTTTTATGTCCTTTTTACAATGTGGTGCCCAAAACTGCACGTAATGCTCGAGGTGAGGCTGTACGAGTACAGAGCAGAGCAGGTCAATCCCTTTCCTCAACCAGCTGTGCCTGATGCACCCCAGGGTATGGCTGGCCCTTTTGGCTGCCAGGGCACACTGCTGGCTCATATTCAATTTGCTGTGAACCAGAACCCCCACATCCCTTTCTGCGGGGCTGCTGTCCAGCCTCTCATCCCCCAGTCTGTACGTCTAGTCAGGGTTGCACCATCCCAGGTGCAGAATCAACACTTGCTCTTGTTAAATTTCATACAGTTGGTGATTGCCCGTGAGCAGTGAGGGAATGCAGGAAAACTATGATTAAATAGTGTCATGTGAAATGCCATTGCAGAAATGGAAGCACATGACAAAAGGTGGGATAAAATTTATAACCATCACACCCATGGCCACAGAGGAACTTTCCTTTACCAAAATTAACAATCAGCACAAACCTGGACCTGCTAGACCCAATAAGGAGTTGCCCATAGATGTGGGACGCCCCCTGCCCCAGGTTGGAGCCCCCCAAGCACTCCATCTCTCTAAATTTGGGCACACTTCAGACTCAGGGAAGCGTCGCTCTCAGCACACAGAGCCAAAGATCTCTCGCTGGGGAAAGTGAGATTCCTTTTATATCACTTATCCCCCTGTAAACGTTTTATTGAAGATTATTTCTTCCACCCTCCCCTCTCACCCCTCCAACTTTCAACTCTGACTGGCTCTAAATGCCACTGTTATGACAGAGCTCTTTAACTGCTGCACTGAATGGCATTCGCTAAAAACAACTAATAGAGGGAAATGAGGTTAACCTTTAAGAAAGTTGAAAACAAGCCCAGTGCTATGCCAGCAGTAAAGAATAGTTCATAAACAGCCTCCTGCTTCAGAGGCAGTTTACTCCAGGCACTGGTCTTCCTGGTAGCTCCATTTGCAGCTGGGTTTCAGGGATGGGCTTGGCCAGGAGAAGACATGGGACCTCTCTGCTCACACAGCTGCTCCAGGTGTGCAGAGGCTGCAGGACTGGTGGGCTGTGAGGATGCCACTGGTGGTGGTTTTGTGAGCCTGAGTGAGGACCGGGATTCAAGGTTTAGTCAGACTTTGATATGCCTGTGAGTGTTAGTGTTGGGGAGAATCGAATGGATGTTCTATTAATGTTTCTCAGGTGATGGATCATACGGTATAATTAAATATTATTAAATGTACTTACATTATCAAGTAATCTATGTATACTGGAAACCTAGGGAGTACACTGAACATTTAAAGGAATCGTTGAAGGGGAACCCTGGGAGGGAACAGGTACAACCTGACCTTGGATAAGGGCCTGGAAATGATGAAGTGAGTTGAAGCAGAACCGAGGAGCGGAGAGAGCATGCGTCGAATAGAAAGGTGAAAAGTTCAGCGAAGAGGAAGACTCCTTACTTCATCTGGACGACCACCTGGACGACCACCAGAGTGCGCCACGCATGTGCAAAGGGGAGGGGAGCTAATTAGAATGAAAAGCGAGGCTGATGTTGCAACCTGTAATGAATATGTATACCTGACGCAATATTGTATGTATAAATAACGGCTGGGAAGTAACGGGACTTGAAGCCAGATTTGGGCACCTGCCCCGGCTTCCAGCGCTGAATAAAGCACCTTCATATAATCACTTGGTGGTTATGTGGTTGCTACGCTAACATGAGGACAGTCCCATGACTCTGAGCTTGGGCTGCTGTCCTTTCAACTCACAGCAAATTTACACTGGCTGTAGTGGATGTGTATGATGTATCGGTGGCTTGCACCAGTAGAGGTTTTCTCCACCCTTTTCTTCCCTGACATGCAGGGAGATGGAAGTGTTCAGGGCCAAACCCGGCTTTGCCTGTCCCCTTACCGAGTCTCTTCTTTTCAGTGATCTTTTAAAGATCTTCACAGCTCAGCCCAACACGACCTACTAACTCGTACTGACTGACTTAAGGTTCTGCTTCGGTACAGATGGTATTGTTGGGTGGTCCTGCACTCTCTGAAGGAGCATTATTGTCCTTTGGTTTCTTTCAGGCTTTATGCACCAGTCTCCTTACTCATCCAGGAGTTGGATAAAATCTTGGCCTTAAGCCACAACTTGATCCCACATGTGCCATTCCCACATTCATACTTGAGACTCCATAACATGCAACTCATGAAGGAGCACGAGCAGAGAGAGAAGGGGACCAGAGACTATGTACTTCCATACAATAACTGCAAGAGGAGGGGCATCTCTTAGTCTACACAGAAGGGGAGTCTTACAGGAAGGAACTCAATATCTTAAAAGTTTGGGTACCAGAAGGAGATTGCAGAACAATGCTATGATGGGAACAAGATAAATATTTGTTAAGTAATTTTCTGTTGTCAGCGCTGTTTCATCTAATTTTAATTAGACCATATTAACAACAATTGGCAATATAGTAGTGAGTCCATATGAAGCTGAGATGCTGGTCTCCTGTTTTCAGTCAATTTTCTCCGTTCAGTTTATGCAAGATGCATCTCTGTACAGCAGAGAACTGAGGGAGGTGTTCTGTCTTGCCCCCTGCCCAGTGCTGACAGTACTACTGTCTTTCTCTTGCCATGAAAATTGTCCATGCTGAAAGTACTTGCAACAGAAAACCATTCCTCTGGATCAGTAAGCATAAACCTAAAAGGCTTTGTGAAACAAGGTCTTTAGCAAGTGTAAATCAACAATACAGACTGCGGGAGCTTGGCCATGGGGGTCGGCAAGCCCCATAGTCTGTGATAACATCGGACTCTTAACGATGAGGCCATCAGGAATGTAAAGAGTTTAGAAAGAACAAAGAAGGGTGATTCAGGAGACGCCTTGTTGTCTCGGGTTGCTTGTTCTCCAGCCCTTAAGGCATGGAAGTTGCTGGGTGTTTGTGGTTGCCGGGCAAAGTTGTTGACCAATGAATAGTTAGTGGAAAAGGACTGCTGTGGGGCGAATGGTATAAGAAGGGAGCCTGTCCTCAATATGGGGAGGCAACTAGGATAATGAAGTTATGCCCTCGATATGAGAGATGAAGTTAGGCCCTCAGTAAGAGAGAATGAAGTTATGTCATCAATAAAAAAGTAGCAGTTACTGATCCTAAAAGAACCCTGGTGTCCGTGTGGTCATTACGCCACAACAGACTATTTTCCCCACCAAAACTGCTATGGCCAGATTAGCAAATATAAAAGACCATTATCCCACTCCTGCCTGAGGGCAGTACCTGAAGAAATTAATTCCCAGATTCAGGGCAAAATCTGAGTCTCAAAAATGCCAATTTCCAGCTACTGGAGCTTCACTGTCCACGTGGGAAGATATAACCCTCAGTAGGCTCTTTCCACCTCCAGTTTCACGATCACTAATAATGCTTTTTGGCTAACAATACTTTTTTGGGGGTCTGGAGAAAGAAAAGCTGTGCAAGCCAGATCTGAACCTGGCTCCAGTCCCTATTACTGCAATTGTACTGTAACTGTGCTAAGGGGAGTCATCTCTTCCCTTCATCAGTAGCAAGGACTCAGAGACACAGAGAGAGACAGAGAGCGAAGGTGCTGTTTTATAGCAAGCCTTTTCTGAGCTTGAGAGCTCGTTGTGCTATTTCCCCCCTTTTCCCTCATTTCAGGCCTTTTCGTGTTTCATGTTTGGCCCTCAGCAGGCTGAGAGACATGCTGACAAGTTGTAACTTTCACTTGGCTCTGCAAGGGCTCTGCGTGTGTGGCACAGGCTTGCTTCCTCTTTCGAAATGTGACAGCGAGCGATAACATTGACACGGGGAGCCAGCGCGTGGTCTCGGCACGCTCCCTATGCTAAAGACCCTTTCCAGTGATCTGCAGCATCAGTCAGGAAGCAAAAGATGGGCATCGTGAGGGAAAAATACTAGGAGCAACAACCCCATCTTCCCCCCCCCCCCCCGCCCTTAACCCCAGGCTAATCAGAGATTCACAGGGTTATCATCAAAAGGGCCTTTCAGTGATCTAGTCTCTCCCACTGCATACTGCAGATGCCCACAGAGCTTCTCCCAAGGATCCTCCCATCCCATGGATCTAATGGATGAACCACCATGCTTAGCCATTCTGTTTCTGCTCTACAGGTATCCCAATGGGTTGCATTTTGGCTAAAATGTGCATCCTGGAGAGGGGTCAAGTCTTACTACCAAGATGCAGAACAACTCTAGGCATCATAAGCTGCTTTGATGCATAACCTCTTGTGAGAAGAGCCCGTTTCTGACTTTTCACTTCAGTGTGTTTGGCAACGCCTTTAAATTAGAAAAGTTTCTGAGAAAAGTTCAGTGTCTCTCCAGCTGATTAAAGCACTCTTAAGTACATAGGCTTTTTTCCCAGAAAAGATAATTCCATAAGGATCCAAGTTGCTCGGAGCTGTGTGAAGCCTGACACTTTGAGGCATCTGTTTCATTTATCCAGGTCTTTTCAAAACCTTTTACAGTTTTTAAAAGGTGAACAGTGGGCTGGGATCAGTTTGTCAGTGCACTCCCCCACCAACATTATCTACTAAAAAATCATCTTTGTCCTCCAGTTTCCTTGTTTATACAGCAAGATATCCCATTAGATGGTTTTGCCCGCCACCACGCTGGAAGCTAATGTTGACTTCCTCAGCCGTGCTAACCACTAAGGTCATCGGCTTATTATTTTCTAGGTTGCTGTCTTATGAAATACAACCCCTCATTCTTTAGGTCTGGTTTTTAGCCTTATTCCTCCATGAGTCAGTTTCGATTTGGTTCTGCAGAAAGACGCACACAACGCCTCAGCCAGGCAAAGCTCATTCAGAGTGACCTAAGTAACTCAGGTAACTGTATCAGAGTCCTATCCATACAGTTTCCCATTTTGTGTTATCCACATATTTAATCAGCTGGGACATTTAATTCCACATCATTCATGACAATGCTGACTAGCATCGGAGCTGGTACTGATCCATGCAGAAGAACCTTGCTACAAATACCCTCACCGTATCACGCTTTCTCTTTGACAACCGCATTTTGGGATTTGTCCATTACCCACTTCTTAATCCATTTAATGTCCACCCTTTTGAATGCTGTACTCAGCAGGAACTACAAGAAAGGTCCAATTCTACAGATCCAACCTTTGCAGCTCATGATAGTTTCTACTGATAACAAAAACTCAGTCAGTTGGTTTTGCCAAGGGGAAGATAGGATCTCAAAGACACATAGCCCCTCTCTTCCCTTCCCTCGCCTCTGGAATTGTTCCTTCCTAGGGGCTTGAACATCAGGCCTTCACCTCTGTTGCAACACAGTTCTCTAACACCAGCATTTAAGGAATGCTGTATTTTCCTAAATACTTACAGTGTTCTCCAGATATTACCATATAAGCTGGACACAGTCCTTAGTAGTGTCTGTTCCTCACTTTTGGTAGTTATTGCTGATTGCTGTTTCACTCACAGCTTGTGTCTGCTATGCAGGCATGGACATGTAAAAGCTGTGACTTAACTACCACAAGAAGGACCCTGTTCTTCTTTATCATGCTGAGACCCTTGCCATTAGTACGTCTGTAGGACACTGGGATGAAAAAGCTTCTCTGGGTGTGAGAACTGGAGGAGACCAGCAACTAAGGGAAAATAAAGGCACAGTTTTGAAGAGTGTTTCATGCAAGGGGGAACACAAGACAGTCTTTTCCCTTTCCTCACTTCAACATCTTTTTCCTGGGAGCAGAAGTAATTGTATTGAATGCACTTAGAGATTTCCCTGAATAATGAAGCAATGTAAGGCAATAGGATTCTTATCATTCAGCTTCCCTGAGCATTTCTCTGAGCTAGAAACAAAGCCCAAGTCTCAGTTGGGATGACATTTATTTAGCATATGTAATGTTAACCAAAAGAAAGTCAGGGAGCATGCACTGAACCCTGCTTTGACTGCTCTGCTGTTTAACTGTTGGCTTTCCCTCATTGATTTTTGGCCTGTTGCAGCCACTTTGTGCCAGACAGAGGGAGGTCTGGCTCTGGGTGGTATGGATGCAAACCAGGATGGTCCTTGGGCTTACAGTCAGGTACTGACCCATCTTTCTTTTAGGTAGCAGCACACACCGAGTCTGAGTGGAAGCTAGGACTCAGAGAACAGAGTCTTGAAGGATTTCATGCAAACTTTCTGAATTTGAACAAAACCACTGAAAGTTTGCTCATCAGTAATCCACTCAAGAGTAAGATACAACAGCATGTCCCCTTCACCCCAGGGTTTGGTATTACATCCAGGAGAAAGCCTCTCTCTATTTCTGCTATTAAATGGGAGAGTTGTTCTGGACAAATCCCTCTGTTTTCACCTCTCCATCTGCAATCCAGAGGAATTTTAGCCTTGGTTGTGTTGAGATATAATTCTGAAAGAACATGCTATCACAGTCATAACAACACAGTAATAACACTGCTCTAATATATTCACTCAAATATTGCACCAGGTGATGCTGTTAGCCCTGATTCAGGTTTGGGGAAACTGAGGCATGGTGAAGTTACAAAGAAGCACAGTCTGGAATAGACTCTGTGAATTGTGACCGTAGCCTTGCAGTGCAACCCAGCAGGAAGCATGGTCTTCTCCTTTGGGGCTGGATTTTTCTATGGTGCTTTAAGAGCCATAGTCTATAATCCTGACTCCAAAGAGTTCTGCACAGGCTGCTTAAATTATATTAAAGCACAAGATCTGGAGTTTAGTTCACTTAGAAAATATGTGTGTACATCTGTGTGTTTGCATATGGATGTGTGCAGCGTGTGGGTGTGATTCCCTAAATACGAGGCGAAGTGCCTGTCACAGAGAATAGACCTTAAAAGGGGGTTCTGAGCTGTAAGTGAGAAATCAAAGCTGGAAAGAAAAAAGGCAACCTTCCCACCACCAGCAGCAACTCAAATTAAAAAGCAATTGTGTGTGTAAGAAACAGAAAGGGGAAAACGGATCCTAGGCCAGGAGCTGGCGGGACTCATAGAGAGCGCTTTAAACTAGGTAAGAAGGGGGACGGGGCTCAAACAAGGCTTGTTGGAGCTGTGCCGGGGGAAACAATGGCTAGGCCGGGGAAGAAGGCGATGGCCCAGCTGAAGTGCATCTACACTAATGCACGCAGCATGGGTAACAAACAGGAGGAGCTGGAAGCCATCGTGCAGCAGGCAGGCTACGACTTGGTTGCCATCACGGAGACGTGGTGGGACTGCTCCCACGACTGGAGTGCTGCAATGCCTGGCTATCGGCTCTTCAGGAGGGACAGGCAGCACAGAGGGGGTGGTGGCGTGGCTCTCTACATTAGAGAATCTTTTGATATTGATGTTGTGGAACTCCAGGCTGGGAATGATAAGGTTGAATCCCTGTGGGTTAGGATCCGTGGGAAGGCCGGCAAGGCTAGCTTCCTGGTCGGGGTCTGTTATAGACCGCCGAACCAGGATGAGGAGACGGATGAGGAGTTTTATAGGCAACTGACAGAAGTTGCAAAATCGTCGGCGCTTGTCCTCGTGTGGGACTTCAACTTCCCGGACATATCCTGGAAACACAACACGGCACAGAGAAAGCAGTCTAGGAGGTTTCTGGAGAGCGTGGGAGATAGCTTCCTGACGCAGCTGGTCAGTGAACCTACCAGGGGTGGTGCCCCGCTAGACCTTCTCTTCACAAACAGAGAAGGACTGGTGGGAGATGTGGTGGTCGGAAGCTGTCTGGGGCAGAGTGACCACGAAATGGTAGAGTTCTCTATTCTTGGCGAGGCCAGGAAGGGGACCAGTAAAACTGCTGTCTTGGACTTCCGGAGGGCTGACTTTGAGCTGCTCAGGACACTGGTTGGCCGAGTCCCTTGGGAGGCGGTTCTGAAGGGCAGAGGAGTCCAGGAAGGCTGGGCGCTCCTCAAGAAGGAAATCGTGATGGCACAGGAGCGGTCTGTCCCCACGTGCCCAAAGACGAGCCGGCGTGGAAGAAGACCGGCCTGCCTCAACAGAGAGTTGCGGCTTGTGCTTAGCAGAAAAAAGAGGGTTATAATCTTTGGAAAAAAGGGCGGGCCACTGAGGAGGACTACAAGGATGTAGCGAGGCTGTGCAGGGAGAAAATTAGAAAGGCCAAAGCTCATCTGGAGCTCAACCTGGCTACTGCCGTTAAAGACAACAAAAAAATCCTTTTACAAATATATCAACGCGAAACGGAGGACTAAGGAGAATCTCCATCCTTTACTGGATGCGAGGGGAAACCTAGTTACTAAGGATGAGGAAAAGGCTGAGGTGCTTAATGCCGCCTTTGCCTCAGTCTTTAGCGGCAATACCGGTTGTTCTCTGGATACCCAGTGCCTTGAGCTGGTGGAAGGGGATGGGGAGCAGGATGTGGCCTTCGCTATCCATGAGGAAATGGTTGGCGACCTGCTACGGAGCTTGGATGTGCGCAAGTCGATGAGGCCGGATGGGATGCACCCGAGGGTACTGAAAGAACTGGCGGAGGAGCTGGCTGAGCCGCTTTCCATCATTTATCGGCAGTCCTGGCTATCGGGGGAGGTCCCAGTTGACTGGCGGCTAGCCAATGTGACGCCCATCTATAAGAAGGGCCGCAGGGCAGACCCGGGGAACTATAGGCCTGTCAGTTTGACCTCAGTGCCAGGAAAGCTCATGGAGCAGATTATCTTGAGGGTCATCACGCGGCACTTGCAGGGCCACAAGGCAATCAGGCCCAGTCAGCATGGGTTTATGAAAGGCAGGTCCTGCTTGACGAACCTGGTCTCCTTCTATGACCAAGTGACGCGCTTGGTGGATGAGGGAAAGGCTGTGGATGTGGTTTACCTTGACCTCAGTAAGGCTTTTGACACCGTTCCCCACAACATTCTCCTCAAGAAACTGGCTGCTCGGGGCTTGGACTGGCGTACGCTTCGCTGGGTTAGAAACTGGCTGGATAGCCGGGCCCAGAGAGTTGTGGTGAATGGAGTCAAATCTGGTTGGAGGCCGGTCACTGGTGGTGTCCCCCAGGGCTCGGTACTGGGGCCGGTCCTCTTTAATATCTTTATCGATGATCTGGATGAGGGCGTCCAGTGCACCCTCAGTAAGTTTGCAGATGACACCAAGCTAAGTGCGTGTGTCGAACTGCTCGAGGGCAGGAAGGCTCTGCAGGAGGATCTGGATAGGCTGGAGCGATGGGCTGAGGTCAACTGTATGAAGTTCAACAAGGCCAAGTGCCGGGTCCTGCACCTGGGGTGCAACAACCCCAAGCAGAGCTACAGGCTGGGAGATGAGTGGCTGGAAAGCTGCCTGGCCGAGAAGGACCTGGGAGTATTGGTTGATAGCCGGCTGAATATGAGCCAGCAGTGTGCCCAGGTGGCCAAGAAGGCCAACAGCATCCTGGCCTGCATAAGAAGCAGTGTGGCCAGCAGGTCTAGGGAAGTGATTGTCCCCCTGTACTCGGCTCTGGTGAGGCCGCACCTCGAGTACTGTGTTCAGTTTTGGGCCCCTCGCTACAGGAAGGACATGGACGTGCTCGAGCGAGTCCAGAGAAGGGCGACCAAGCTGGTGAGGGGTCTGGAGAACAAGTCTTACGAGGAGCGGCTGAGGGAGCTGGGCTTGTTCAGCCTGGAGAAGAGGAGGCTCAGGGGCGACCTTATCGCTCTCTACAGTTACCTTAAAGGAGGCTGTAGCGAGGTGGGGGTTGGTCTGTTCTCCTCCGTGCCTGGTGACAGGACGAGGGGGAATGGGCGAAAGTTGCGACAGGGGAGTTTTAGGTTGGATGTTAGGAAGTACTTCTTTACCGAAAGGGTTATTAAGCATTGGAACAGGCTGCCCAGGGAGGTGGTGGAGTCACCATCCCTGGAGGTCTTTAAAAGACGTTTAGATGTAGAGCTTAGGGATATGGTTTAGTGGAGTACTTAGTGTTAGGTCGGAGGTTGGACTCGATGATCTTGAGGTCTCTTCCAACCTAGAAATCTGTGATACTGTGATACTGTGATAAAGCTTTGGAAATACAGGGATAAATGACATTTGTTGTGAAATGCTTCCCCCACTCCTGTCCCCAAGTGATAAGGAAAAAAACTGAATGCTGGGGGAACTCCAGGTTGGATTCAGGCAGCAGAAACATTTTCAGGTCGAGCGTCGTTTGGTGCTCACTTGAGTTCCCCCATTAACCGACACTGGCAAAGGTGCTGCTGCCACCTCTTTCCAACCCCCTGTGACCCCACAAGAGCTTGAGGCAGATGCAGGCAGGCGCTCATGGCTCTGGTTCACTTCATGGAGGAGCAGGGAGCCAAGCAGGCAGTGCTGCCAACATTGGGGCATCTGAGGTGGCTGACAGCTGTCAGTCAATGTTAATGCACGTGAGAGGGACCCAACTGAAAGGTGCACCAGAAAGAGTGGTGGGTGCCTAGCATGGGCAGAGGGAAACCAACTCAAGTATTTAAAATGCCAAAGAGAGTTTGAGGGAGTATTTTTTCCTTGTCTTTGGTGGAGTTGAGGTTGCTGCCTCATCTCCATTCCCATCACCCAGTGAGAACTCAGCAATCCCTGCACAGAGCTGGACCCAGCCCAGATTCTGCCTTGGAGGTGCTGAGGGGCTGGCAGGATGGGGCTGCTGCTTATTTACTTCCTCGCTGCTGTTTGGGCGAGCGCAAGGTAGGGAAAGGGGATGATTGAAAGGAGTGGGGAGAGAAGAAAGGGGGAAGAAAAGATAATAAGAACGCCCCCACTGCCCTCTGCCATTGTGCTGTTCACTAGAAGGCTCCCTACAGAATTACACTGTCGTCTTGCAGAAAAGCATGTAATAACTGAAAATACAGTGTCAAAAGGAATTTTTCAGGCTTTGACAGCTCATAAATTACAGTTCGTTGACTTCTTCCTGGGTCTAGATTTAAATTAATAGGCAGGCAGATATATATTTCTTTTGCTCCTTTCTCCTGAGCAGTAGCAGTTGTGGAAGTGACGCAGTTTCTCACATCTCCATCTCCCCCTTCCCTCTCTCCCTCCCTTACAAGCAATCTCACCCTGATGCAGATCAGCTCAACTCAGTCCCAAACCCCAGGGTTTGGCAGAGTGGTCTTCCCGACGCTGCCTCTCCCCAGCACACACGCTCTAAGCCTGCAGAGGGGAAAGAAAAGGCCAAGAACTTCACTGTTCCCTATAGTAAATGGTGTCTTTAAAAAATCAGGGGGACATGTTTGGCAGAAAATAGTCATAGGCAAGTACAAGTCAGAGTACAAGTGATGGCTGCTGCATCTGAAGTGAAAGCAAGTGAAAAGAAGGGACCTGTCTTCTAAACAAATCAAAATGAGATGAGATGGCCACCAATGAACTGCCCTTTCCATGAAGTTGTAGGTGTTCATGTACTGGCTGTAGCGAGAATACAGGTAAGTATGTGAATGGATAGCTGGACAGACAGACAGGTGCATATAATGACAAACAGACTAGACAGGAGATCATAGCTCCAGAAGGTAGTCATGTCCTTACAGGGATTACACTGCCTGTCGTAAATCCCTCGCAGATACTTCCATTTGGATGCAATGTTAGCCTGCATGGCAAGTCTGCCAGGCTCAGATGAACAGCAACCAGCACTTTGCTGCAAGAAGTGATGTGGGAAGGTGGAGGCTTGGTGCCACCCTGCCTGCACAGGTCTGGAGTGGTTTGGTGGTGTATCAAAGCACCATAGGTAGCTGGGGTGCTGGAGAAGATCTGTTGTTCTTTCCTGTCATGTGGTGATGGATTTATGAGTTTGGGACAGGAGAACCCGAGGTCTGTCCGTGCTGTTGCTCTGCAGGTATGAGGAGCTCAGCCTGCATCAGTGACAGCTGTGAAATCCCTACGAGGCCATGGATTGTCAACATGCAGATAGTAAAATGCATCAAGTGCTTTTGGGTCCTGCGCTTTGAAGAGGCCTCTTGTAAACAGGGGCTATTAATAGCATCAGCGGCTCCTGCTACAAGGTGTAGTCTGTGGCCACCTAAGAAGCTAAGGAGAATACTGGGCTGTGTGCTCGGCAGCTCTTTTGAAGGAGCAGCCCAGGACACATTTGTGTTTGGGAGGGTGGCGATGACTCAGAGCTGGCAGCTGAACATTTCCCTCCTCTGCCATAGTAACATAGCGAAAGGGAGCGCAAAGTGCAGCACCAGAAGGAACATGGCTCCTGGCTGCCCTTACGGAGGTGTGTGAAGGGACAAGTGCAATAATCACATGTTGGGACCGCTGGGAAGAGCTTTGCGCTCCAGCCGTCACATCGCACTGAGGAGGCAGCTCCTTGTGAAGCGCTGCGGGCTGCGGACATGGTCACTCCTCAGCTCAGCTCCCAGTGAGATGTCTGGGCCTGTGGGGCTGGGTGAGCCCAGGAGATGGAGGAGAGGCCTGTCTGGGGCAGTGAGGGGCTCTGGGGGACATACTCGAACTGGGCAGGGGAAGGGCAGGACAGCCGGCTGTCCCAGGTGACACACCTCATGTGTGGTGACATGGGGATGTTCCTGACCGACCGCCTCCGCCACAAAATGGCCAGCCACTGTGGTGCAAGCCTGATTCAACAAGATCCTTGGATGCTCCCCTGTGGGCTCTGGTGAAATCAATGACTGCAACGACGCAGGAAGAACAGAAACCCAATTTCAGCTCATCCAGGAGTAAAATAACCTCTTTAGTGCTTAAGGTTTCTCATTCTGCAGTTATCTAAGCCCCGAGTCCGACTGGTTAAAGGGAGGTACAGTGTGGGCCTGCTAGTGGCTTCAGTGGGGAAAGTATCGTGGCAATTTGTTGGATCCAGGGAGGATGGTCTGAGTGTAGGTGAAGCTATGCCAGCTCCAGCAAAGGGGTGAAACCCTCCTGGCAGCACATGGCTGCAGGCTCCACTACTTTCACTGGGGGCTGTTAGAAAGCTGCATCCCCCAAACAGGACTCTGCTAACTTGGAAGTAGTCAGGGGCTCCGGGTGCTTACATCTACTTGCTGTGACTCATTTCACGAAAACCTGTTCTGGGGAAGACACTTATTTGCAATGCTTTGTTCAAAGGAACACTGAATACCCCAGCAATGGTGATCCTATCTTTTTCTAGGGCTAAGGGATCATTTGCATTTTAGACAACAATTTGTGCAGAGCTGGATCAGCCTTTCTCACAGTCTCACACACACCTGTATCAGCACACTTGCAATTGGAGTTGTTAGAAAAATGGTGTAAATGAGTTCCAAATAAGTAAATGAAATCCTCAGCAGTCTCATGAACCCACTGAAGGCCCTTCTCCCTGGCTTCCAGACCACCGCTGATCTGCAGACTACAGCAGTGGAAAACTGCTTTCAGCTAACAGAGACCACTGCCAGAAAGACTGCACTGGTATCCAGCCTATGTCCTTTTGTCTTAATTTCTGCTCACAACTGTTTCCCATCAGCACTCGCTGCTGGCCCCTCACTGGGACTATCTAATCTGCTATGCCCCTACAGCTCTCTGTGCCTTACTCTGATGAATACTTACTGCAGTCCCCTGCTTTATGATTTGCAAAACAGCATTTTGCAGAGGACGCAAAGGCAGAAGTGACAGAGAAATAAGGCAACCTTTCAATCCATTTATCAAAGTCCTTGAAGTTCCCATTTCAAGGAAACAGTCAGAAACAGGGAGCATAAAAATCGAATATGAAATCCAGGGCATTTTAAATAAATGGAAAGGTTAACAACAAAGCCCACTCCCCTTGATGATAATAAGAGAAAATCAGTCTCAAGACCTGTTGATCCTGGATGGATCTTGTTTATTAGGAAGAGCCAATTGAATGAACTGATAGAAGAAAAACACAGAAATATAATGTTTATTAATTTCCTGTTTCTGTTTGCTTAATTGAATGTTTTGCTTTGCAAAGTGCAAAAAAAATGGTTCTAATATTATGCTGTAGCCAAGTGAGACCCATTTAATCACACTCAATGGGTCAGAGTCTACATTAGGCCATGCGCTGTTGAACTGCACCTGTATTCCCCTGGCAAAGGCATCGTTAGCTGGAAAAGCTCATCCTGATGTTGCTGAAGACCGAGTGGCACGTATGAACCACCCCATCCTCACTCAGAAATGGCAACAGTTAATGGATCAACACGGCAGGAACCCCACAACTGGACCTGGGAGCTACCAGCCACAGTTGCTATTTACTGCTGCCCATTAGACCATCTAACTTCTAAGGAGAAGTTGTTTTCATGATAGTTGTCTGGCATAATTATTTTCAGGCATAGAAACATTTAAATAATGAAGCTCAGAAGGTGTGACTTTTTGAGATGAGATCTCATCTATTTAGGTGTTTGCAGCACATGTGTCATGATGCTCTCTCAGCTTCGGGCTCAGTGAGACCTTTTAAGGGGACAAATTCTCCCACGTCTGCGAGTCTGTGAGATTTCCTGCATCTTCTTCTAGGAAGTCTGAAGCTGTTTCTTCTTAGAAAAGTAATGCTGGGCAATGGGACCATAGGTCCCAGCTTCTGTTCACTGTATGTTACAGCTCTGTGTTAAAATGAGGCATGAATGGAGCAAACCCACACCTCTTCTGGAGAGGGAACTGATTAAGTGTGAGGCAGACAAAGGGCGAGTAAAATTAATCTCCCCATAAGGGATTTGCAAGGGAGTCTATGGGGAATGTGAAACTACCCCAGGAAAAGTTAAGTACCAAACTCATGGGCTTTGCAGAAAATCTCAGATGCTATTATTATTGTTTTCACTTAATATTGATCACAGTCTCAGAGCTGAGTGCCACCACTTTTTCCACCGACTGCAATAGTGATCTTCATGAAAGCCACTTAGAAGCATAAGTTTCTCTTTCCTTTTGTTTGCTTCTCTTTCTTTTTGTTTTTCCTGCTCTTAATTTCTCACAGACTCCCTTGGTAACATTCACCATTAGTTTATTACCCCCCAACTTGTTGCTAGTGTTTGAGGTTGTGATGGCCATGCTTAGTTCTTTGCACACGAGTCTGCACGGTGACACCCTGAGCGTCACAACTGACTGTGTTTGCGTGTGACCACTTCAGCCAAGCAGCCAATAACTTCGAGAGTGAAGCAGCCCAAGCTCTGTTTGACCCTTTGGTTTTAGGTCCTCCAGGTGAGGCCAACAGGATACTGGGGGTAGATTGCTCTGCCTGTTTTGTGACTAAGCAGAGGACTGCTATGCCCATGGCGCTTAGTCTGACATCACTTACCATCATGAAATGTTCTAATTGTTTTTAGTGTGTGTGTATGTGTGTGTGTATTTTTTTTTATTTAATGGTCCTCTAGGACACTGAACCTGCATTATGACCAGGGGCTGATGAGTTAAGGATATGGGAAATTAGGCTCAGCTGGGCATCATCTCTGCCAAGGGCTACAATAGCTTATTACAGATTGTACAGTATTTCCAGCAAAATACTTTGAAATCAGAGAGCACTTTCTGTGTGAGGGACAGGGAACACTTTACCATAAAGGAGGCAATGCAGAAAAGAAAGCAAGAAGCTTTTAACCCCTGTCAGTCATCTGTCTGCTTCTCAAACCAAGGCCCAGAAAATCAAATCTCCCCTTCTAGCTGATGGAATGCCTTTGCCATGACATAGTCCTGACATATCCTCACTCCCCCAGCACTGAAGAACTTGATTGCATGTGTTTGTGTGTGTGTGTGTGTGTGCATGCATTTAAACCCAGGCAGTTACAAGCAAAATGTTACCACCTACTCAGCATCCCTTTAATAACTGTGAGAAACACTCCATAGCCAATAACTTAGGCTCAGGCGAGGATCTCAGTGAAGTAGTAATTTATTCGCGATTGCAATGGCGGGCGTCCCACAAGCAGGAGCGCACCTACTGGTTCCAAAACACAGTTTATATACTTTTTGATGACAGGACCCTCCCCTGTTTCCCCACTGGAGTGGGTAATCCAGGTTCACAACCTATCCGATGCTTCACAGACAATGCCTGGCCTTCAGTTGCTGGCCTGTTAAAATTAAAATTTCTTTTGACTTTTTTACTGTTTGAAGTGGTAATGTTTCTTCACTTATCTGACTTGACTTGACACCGTGATTTTCACCTAATTGTTCTAAGGAGGCTGGTTGTCTGCATTTTACAAGGTCGCCTGCTAAGTTTTCTTATCACTGCAAGCATATCTCAATACCCCATTCCTTACCTTTAAACAATGTAACTCTGCAAAAACAACATTTTTATTCCCACATAACCGAATAACAACCCCCCCAAAAAACTTTTATTAGGGTCCTACCAACCCCCTACTTCCGTACCTTGAGCTGCAGAAGAAGTTATTTGATTTGGCACACGGTACAGAGGAGTTATCGGTGCTAGAAATCGTTCCACAAGGACTAGCTGTTTATGAGTCATGGAGGGAGACAAAATATCTATTGCACAGGATGAAAGCCAACATCTAATTCAGGAAAACTGGCAAGGAACTGGTTTGGTGTTAGGCTATCTTAAAACTGCCTTCCGCTTCTTCTAGAACACCTGGTGCTACTGAAAAGCTTGATCCTAAACAGGCTACTAGATTCAATTCCTATCTTCTTTATTCAGTGTTGCTTTAATTATTTGACATAGTGCGCCCACCTTCATTTCTCCTCAGATATGTTTCTGCAACCTCGCTGAGTGCACATGCTCTGAAAAGGAGTCCAGTTCTGTTGGAGGTGTCAGCTCCTGGTTCTTGCCAAGCAAAGGACAAGGTACCCTGCAGTATCTGCATGCTTGGGAAACCTAAAGCCACAAACCCCTGCACATCACCTGGCATCAGATGCAAACAAACACAGAGTTCAGTGAGGCATGATTAAAGCAGGAAATGGAGTAAGGAAAAGAAGGAAAGTGAGAGAGAGACAAAAATAAAAGAATGAATGTGCGGGGAGGAAAGCTTGCAGCACTCAGTCCTTCATTTCCCTTTAGTACAGTGACAAGCAGCACAACAGTGTCTGTGGCTGATAAAGTGTACGTACAGAGCCAGGTCAGGGAAAAACTGGCGCTTTAATCCCCTTGCTGGTCTGCTGGTCCACTTAATCAGCGTCAGGCTCTGCAAAGGCTGAGACCAAGACCTAGGCAAGAGCAGGAGTTCCTGGGTCTCACAGAATCGTCGAGGTTGGAAGAGACCTCCAAGATCACCTAGGCCAACCTCTGACCTAACACTAACAAGTCCTCCACTAAACCATATCACTAAGCTCTACTTCTAAACGTCTCTTAAAGACCTCCAGGGATGGTGACTCCACCACTTCCCTGGGCAGCCCATTCCAATGCCTAACAACCCTTTCCGTAAAGGTCTTCCTAATATCCAACCTAAAACTCCCCTGGAACAACTTTCGCCCATTCCCCCTCGTCCTGTCACCAGGCACGTGGGAGAATAGACCAATCCCCACCTCGCTACAGCCTCCTTTAAGGTAACTGTAGAGAGCGATAAGGTCGCCCCTGAGCCTCCTCTTCTCCAGGCTGAACAATCCCAGCTCCCTCAGCCGCTCCTCGTAAGACTTGTTCTCCAGACCCCTCACCAGCTTCGTTGCCCTTCCCTGGACTCTCTCGAGCACCTCCATGTCCTTCCTGTAGTGAGGGGCCCAAAAGTGAACACAGTACTCGAGGTGCGGCCTCACCAGAGCCGAGTACAGGGGGACAATCACTTCCCTAGACCTGCTGGCCACACTGCTTCTTATGCAGGCCAGGATGCTGTTGGCCTTCTTGGCCACCTGAGCACACTGCTGGCTCATATTCAGCCGGCTATCAACCAATACTCCCAGGTCCTTCTCTGCCAGGCAGCTTTCCAGCCACTCATCTCCCAGCCTGTAGCTCTGCTTGGGGTTGTTGTGCCCCAGGTGCAGGACCCGGCACTTGACCTTGTTGAACTTCATACAGTTGGCCTCAGCCCATCAGTCCAGCCTATCTAGATCCTCCTGCAGAGCCTTCCTACCCTCGAGCAGATCAACACATGCACCTAACTTGGTGTCGTCTACAAACTTACTGAGGGTGCACTCGATCCCCTCATCCAGATCATCGATAAAGATATTAAAGAGGACTGGCCCCAGCACTGAGCCCTGGGGGACGCCACTAGTGACTGCCCTCCAACTGGATTTAACTCCATTCACGACGACTCTTTGGGCCCGGCTATCCAGCCAGTTTTTAACCCAGTGAAGCGTACGCCAGTCCAAGCCCCGAGCAGCCAGTTTCCTGGGAAACGGTATCAAAAGCCTTACTGAAGTCAAGGTAGACCACATCCACAGCCTTTCTCTCATCCACTAAGCGCGTCACTTGGTCATAGAAGATCAGGTTCGTGAAGCAGGACCTGCCTTTCATAAACCCATGCTGACTGGGCCTGATTGCCTTGTGGCCCTGCAAGTGCCGCGTGATGACACTCAAGATAATCTGCTCCATGAGCTTCCCTGGCACTGACTTGGTTGCCATCACGGAGACGTGGTGGGACCGCTCCCACGACTGGAGTGCTGCAATGCCTGGCTATCGGCTCTTCAGGAGGGACAGGCAGCACAAAAGGGGTGGTGGCGTGGCTCTCTACATTAGAGAATCTTTTGATGTTGTGGAACTCCAGGCTGGGAATGATAAGGTTGAATCCCTGTGGGTTAGGATCCGTGGGAAGGCCGGCAAGGCTAGCATCCTGGTGGGGGTCTGCTATAGACCGCCGAACCAGGATGCGGAGACGGATGAGGAGTTTTATAGGCAACTGACAGAAGTTGCAAAATCGTCGGCGCTTGTCCTCGTGGGGGACTTCAACTTCCCGGACATATCCTGGAAACACAACACGGCACAGAGAAAGCAGTCTAGGAGGTTTCTGGAGAGCGTGGGAGATAGCTTCCTGACGCAGCTGGTCAGTGAACCTACCAGGGGTGGTGCCCCGCTAGACCTTCTCTTCACAAACAGAGAAGGACTGGTGGGAGATGTGGTGGTCGGAAGCTGTCTGGGGCAGAGTGACCACGAAATGGTAGAGTTCTCTATTCTTGGCGAGGCCAGGAAGGGGACCAGTAAAACTGCTGTCTTGGACTTCCGGAGGGCTGACTTTGAGCTGCTCAGGACGCTGGTTGGCCGAGTCCCTTGGGAGGCGGTTCTGAAGGGCAGAGGAGTCCAGGAAGGCTGGGCGCTCCTCAAGAAGGAAATCGTGATGGCACAGGAGCGGTCCGTCCCCACGTGCCCAAAGATGAGCCGGCGTGGAAGAAGACCGGCCTGGCTCAACAGAGAGTTGCGGCTGGAGCTTAGCAGAAAAAAGAGGGTTTATAATCTTTGGAAAAAAGGGCGGGCCACTGAGGAGGACTACAAGGATGTAGCGAGGCTGTGCAGGGAGAAAATTAGAAAGGCCAAAGCTCATCTGGAGCTCAATCTGGCTACTGCCGTTAAAGACAACAAAAAATCCTTTTACAAATACATCAACGCGAAACGGAGGACTAGGGAGAATCTCCATCCTCTACTGGATGCGAGGGGAAACCTAGTTACTAAGGATGAGGAAAAGGCTGAGGTGCTTAATGCCGCCTTTGCCTCAGTCTTTAGCGGCAATACCGGTTGTTCTCCGGACACCCAGTGCCCTGAGCTGGTGGAAGGGGATGGGGAGCAGGATGTGGCCTTCGCTATCCATGAGGAAATGGTTGGCGACCTGCTACGGAGCTTGGATGTGCGCAAGTCGATGGGGCCTGATGGGATCCACCCGAGGGTACTGCGAGAACTGGCGGAGGAGCTGGCCGAGCCGCTTTCCATCATTTATCGGCAGTCCTGGCTATCGGGGGAGGTCCCGGTTGACTGGCGGCTAGCCAATGTGACGCCCATCTATAAGAAGGGCCGGAGGGCAGACCCGGGGAACTATAGGCCTGTCAGTTTGACCTCAGTGCCGGGGAAGCTCATGGAGCAGATTATCTTGAGGGTCATCACGCGGCACTTGCAGGGCAAGCAGGCGATCAGGCCCAGTCAGCATGGGTTTATGAAAGGCAGGTCCTGCTTGACGAACCTGATCTCCTTCTATGACCAAGTGACGCGCTTGGTGGATGAGGGAAAGGCTGTGGACGTGGTCTACCTTGACCTAAGTAAGGCTTTTGACACCGTTCCCCACAACATTCTCCTCAAGAAACTGGCTGCTTGTGGCTTGGACTGGCGTACGCTTCGCTGGGTTAGAAACTGGCTGGATGGCCGGGCCCAGAGAGTTGTGGTGAATGGAGTCAAATCTGGTTGGAGGCCGGTCACTAGTGGAGTCCCCCAGGGCTCGGTACTGGGGCCGGTCCTCTTTAATATCTTTATCGATGATCTGGATGAGGGCGTCCAGTGCACCCTCAGTAAGTTTGCAGATGACACCAAGCTAAGTACGTGTGTCGATCTGCTCGAGGGCAGGAAGGCTCTGCAGGAGGATCTGGATAGGCTGGAGCGATGGGCTGAGGTCAACTGCATGAAGTTCAACAAGGCCAAGTGCCGGGTCCTGCACCTGGGCTGCAACAACCCCAAGCAGAGCTACAGGCTGGGAGATGAGTGGCTGGAAAGCTGCCTGGCCGAGAAGGACCTGGGAGTATTGGTGGATAGTCGGCTGAATATGAGCCAGCAGTGTGCTCAGGTGGCCAAGAAGGCCAACGGCATCCTGGCCTGTATAAGAAGCAGTGTGGCCAGCAGGTCGAGGGAAGTGATTGTGCCCCTGTACTCGGCTCTGGTGAGGCCGCACCTCGAGTACTGTGTTCAGTTTTGGGCCCCTCGCTACAGGAAGGACATGGACGTGCTCGAGCGAGTCCAGAGAAGGGCGACCAAGCTGGTGAGGGGTCTGGAGAACAAGTCTTACGAGGAGCGGCTGAGGGAGCTGGGCTTGTTCAGCCTGGAGAAGAGGAGGCTCAGGGGCGACCTCATCGCTCTCTACAGGTACCTGAAAGGAGGCTGTAGAGAGGTGGGGGTTGGTCTATTCTCCCACGTGCCTAGTGACAGGACGAGGGGGAATGGGCTAAAGTTGCGACAGGGGAGTTTTAGGTTGGATGTTAGGAAGTACTTCTTTACCGAAAGGGTTATTAAGCATTGGAACAGGCTGCCCAGGGAGGTGGTGGAGTCACCATCCCTGGAGGTCTTTAAAAGACGTTTAGATGTAGAGCTTAGGGATATGGTTTAGTGGAGTACTTAGTGTTAGGTCGGAGGTTGGACTCGATGATCTTGAGGTCTCTTCCAACCTAGAGAAATCTGTGAATCTGTGAAGTCAAACTGACAGGCCTATAGTTCCCCGGGTCTGCCCTGCGGCCCTTCTTGTAGATGGGCGTCACGTTTGCTAGCCGCCAGTCAACTGGGACCTCCCCTGATAGCCAGGACTGCCGATAAATGATGGAAAGTGGCTTGGCCAGCTCCTCCGCCAGTTCTCTCAGTACCCTCGGGTGCATCCCATCCGGCCCCATCGACTTGCGTACATCTAAGTGCTGTAGCAGGTCGCCAACCATTTCCTCATGGATTATGAGGGCCACATCCTGCTCCCCATCCCCTTCCACCAGCTCAGGGTACCGGGTATCCAGAGAACAACTGGTTTTGCCGCTAAAGACTGAGGCAAAGAAGGCATTAAGCACCTCAACCTTTTCCTCATCTCTTGTCACTAAGTTTCCCCCTGCATCCAGTAAAGGATGGAGATTCTCCTTTGTCCTCCTTTTTGTGTTGATGTATTTGTAAGAACGTTTTCTGTTATCTTTAACGGCAGTAGCCAGATTGAGCTCCAGATAAGCTTTGGCCTTTCTAATTTTGTCCCTGCACAGCCTTGCAACATCCTTGTAGTCCTCCTGAGTGGCCTGCCCTCTTTTCCAGAGATTATGAACCCTCTTTTTTCTCCTAAGCTCAAGCCACAACTCTCTGTTCAGCCAGGCCGGTCTTCTTCTGTGCCGGTTCGTCTTTGGGCACATGGGGACAGACCGCTCCTGAGCCTTTAAGATTTCCTTCTTGAAGAGTGCCCAGCCTTCCTGGACTCCTCTGCCCTTCAGAACGTCCTCCCAAGGGACTCTGCCAACCAGTGTCCTGAACAGCTCAAAGTCAGCCCTCCGGAAGTCCAAGACAGTGGTTTTACTGGTCCCCTTCCTGGCTTTGCCAAGAATAGAGAACTCTACCATTTCGTGGTCACTCTGCCCAAGACAGCTCCCGACCACCACATCTCCCACCAGTCCATCACTGTTTGTGAACAGAAGGTCTAGCTGGGCACCTCCCCTGGTAGGCTCTCTAACCAGCTGCGTCAGGAAGCTATCTTCCACACTCTCCAGAAACCTCTTAGACTGCTTCCTCTGAGCTTTGTTGTGCTTCCAGGATATGTCTGGGAAGTTGAAGTCCCCCACGAGAACAAGCGCTGACGATTTCACAACATCTGCCAGCTGCCTGTAGAACCCCTCATCCGTCTCCTCATCCTGGTTTGGCGGTCTATAACAGACCCCCACCAGGATGCTTGCCTTGTTGGCCTTCCCTCTGATCCTAATCCATAGGGACTCAACCTTATAATTCCCAGCCTCAAGTTCCACAACATCAAAACTCTCTCTAATACAGAGAGCCACACCACCACCCCTTCTGTGCTGCCTGTCCCTTCTGAAGAGCCTATAGCCAGACGTTGCAGCACTCCAGTCATGAGAGTGGTCCCACCACGTTTCCATGATGGCAACCAAGTCATAGCCTTCCCGCTGCACGATGGCTTCCAGCTCCTCTTGTTTGTTACCCATGCTGCGTGCATTAGTGTAGATGCACTTCAGGCGGGCCATTGCCTTCTCCCCCAGCCTTGCCATTGCTCCCCCTGGCACAGCTCCAACAAGCCTTATTTCAGCCCTGTCCCCCTTCTTTCCTAGTTTAAAGCCCTCTCAATGAGACCTGCTAGCTCCTGGGCTAGGATCCGTTTTCCCCTTAGAGATAGGGACCCATCTGCTGCCATCAGGCCGGGTGCCGAGTAAAGCGCCCCATGGTCAAAAAAACCAAAATTTCTGTGTTGGCACCAGCCTCTGAGCCACGTGTTAATCAGGTGGGCTTTCCGTGTCCTCTCCGTACCTCTCCCTGCCACTGCAGGGATAGACGAAAACACCACCTGTACTCCCGCTCCATCCACTAACCGTCCCAGTCCCCTAAAGTCCCGTTTGATAGCCTTCAGGCTTCTCTCATCAATATCATCACTGCCAGCCTGGACTATCAAAAGAGGGTAGTAGTCAGAGGGGAGAACCAGGCTGGGAAGCTTTCTGGCAACATCCCTGACCCTGGCCCCAGAGAGGCAGCAGACTTCCCTACGGGTAAGGTCAGGCTGACAAATAGGACCCTCTGTTCCCCTGAGAAGGGAGTCGCCTACTACGATCACCCTTCTGTCTTTCTTGGTGGAGGCAGTCTTGAGGCGTGGAGTCGACTTCCTCGCCCTAGGCACCCTCCTGGGTAGACTGTTCACCACATTCTCACCCACCGGTCTCTCAAGCTCCAGGGCCTCAAACCTGTTGTGTAAGGGCACCTGGGAAGGTGGGGCCGGTAGGGGGGGGGGCGTCGCCTGCGAGGTCGAGCAGGGACCTGTCTCCAATCCTCCTCAACTCCTAGGTCCCCTCCCTCTGCCCGACAGCGACAGGGCAGGGGGTCCACCCCCATTTGGGGTGTCTCACCCTGGTACCTCTCCTTCAGGCCCTGCAGGGAGTCGCTCCACCAGTCTATCTCCCGCTCCCACTCCCTGATAGCCCTCAACCTCTCCACCTCCTCTTTGAGTTCTGCCACCAGGCGGACCAGGTCATCCACCTGCTCGCGCCTCACACACACAGTGCCTCTGCCTCCCTTAGATGGCAGCAACAGGCTCAGACACTCCCTACATCCAGAGACCTGAACTGCCGCATTTTTGAGCGGGCAGTTAGTCTGGGTGGTTACAGACTTTCTAGAGAGAGCACTCTGCCTGGTGTAGACCGTTGCAGCCTAGCTAGCGGTAGACAGACATTAGAGGAGTTGTTCGTATGGACGGGGGGGGGAACGCTCTGCTCTCCCTGCTTGACCTGCCTGCGCAAACTGCCACGCCACTACCTCCTGACGCGCCCCGCCCTGGTTGCCACGCTCCCTAGGGGCTGCTTTTGAACGGCCTGGGAGGGGACACTGCTGGCTCCGCCTACGCCTCGTCAGCCTCCCTCGCGAGGGCTGCCGGGTCCTGGCGGCTCCCTCGAGTGGCCTCGATGCTGGAAAAAAAGCCCTGCCTGCAGAACGCGTCTGCCCCGGAGCCGATCGCCTTGGCAAGTCTCCCCCCAATTTAGTATTCTGTTAGCTGTGCAGAGTAGGTGATACCCTCTAGTAAACTAGAAAACTTCATTTTTTTCAAGAAACTGAAGAAAAGCTAGGGTATTTTGAAACATACTGATTTTCTGTGTTTTTCCTGAATTGCATACTCACCCCCACTGACTTCTGGGGTCCCTGGGGTGCAGGAGTTTGCAGAGAAGCCAGGCCTTCAGAGTGGGCCTTGAAGATCACAGAGATAACAGCTATGTGGCAGGGCCCAAGCACATGCCTTCATAACCCCGTGGCCAGGCTGAGTGTGAAGATGCTCTTGTCTTTGGTGGACACTGCTGAATGCAACAGAAACCTGTAATGCAGGCTTGTTGGCATGGTTTCAACTTAAAGCAAGGCAGGCCATATAAAAAAGAAACGAGACAACCTCAGTTCTGTCCCTGGATCTAATATTGCAGGGTCCCTGGTCTATGTTGAAGGGCTGGGACAGAGGGCCTTCTGTAGATTGAGAATAAATTCAGGCATACCTGAATCGTCTCAGGTATTGTACCTTATCATCTCACCACACGTACATACACACTGACACGGGCTCCTGCCATCTTGCATATGCACTGACAGGTTTACATGCATTGCAGCACCCTAGTTTCTGTTCTACAGATCTGGCACGTTGCACTGGATGAAGGCAATTTCTCCCCTCGATTTGGAGGGCCAGAACCAGTTAGCATAGCCCTTCCCACCTCCCGGAGGGCAGGATGGGGTGTAATGTAGCCAAGGACTGATCTTGCCACGCAGTATCATTGGGGGTGACACAGCTGAGCCCCTAATGAGATGTTTGCTAACGTGTCAGGGAGGATCATGGCATGCTTCCCTACATGCCCAGGTGGACTGTGGGTCTGCCAAAGGAGGTGGGGAGCTTGTAACATTTGGTAATATGGCATTTAAGACGAAAAGGAGCGAACTGAGGCAGAACAAGACAAATTAATGTGGGATGACAACTGCCTTAAGGAGCATCAGATGTCCAGAGAAAATCAAAAGAATTCTTCTCCCCAAGTCTCCAGTGCAAATTTATATATATATATATATATGTACTTATATATATGCATACATACGTCTGTGTGTGAGTGTGCATATAAAGGTAGATTGTCAGTTGGTACTCTGAAGTAGACAAGGTATGCGAAGATGCTTAGATATATGCCACTTGTTTGCTTCCTGCCATGAGTTGAACACACTGGCTTCAAGTCACCTGTGTATATACCTGTGTGCATGTGTAAATATTCTTTTCACTCTTTCACAGATCTTGGAGACAGAAATTTTGCAAAGGTGACTAGAATGAATGCTATTAATGGCAAACATTAGGAAGAAAGCTTGTGTGTATGGATGTGGAAGTTATCTGGAGGTGTATCTATAAGCACCAAGAGATGGAAGAATTGAATGATGTGATTCATAGGGCTTTAACTGCATGTAACAGGAAAATTAAGGAAGAAAAATTCTGCTGAATGGCTTCTTTGCATTGAATTCCAAAGACGGGAAAGTTATCTTAAAAGAAAGTGGGTGGAAATACCGCAATTTATGAACTTGAGACACAATAAAACTAAAGTGCACAATTATAGAATAGCTGAGACAGGCAGAGATAAGAACTGGTAAATGCATATGGGTTTTGTGTTATCAAGTCCTGCCACTCTTTGAAGCTGATTTACAAACACCGAGATGCTTACAGACTACCCAGTAGCGCAGAAACCATCGTTGTTTGGCTGTAAGAAGTGTGGCACCCTCAGTAGATCTGCCTGTAGCAAATAACTCTGCATTCATCCTCTTAATAAAATCATACTTCTGAGCTGAGATTGAGGTTGCAGGTTTAAACACCCATATTTTTGTATCTACAGATGGGCTGGCTGTTTAGACTGCAAGAGGCGGCAGAGAGAGAGCTGTACGAGTCAGAGGAGCCCAGCCAGCTATTCTGCTTACCCTGTGGTGGACACCTCTACCAGACAGCTGCATTGATCTCTAGGTTCCATGCTGCTCTGCCAAGATGTCCCTGGACTGCAGTGGGAGCGTAGACTCCTCACTCTCATGCAGACATCCGCATCTGCAAACCTACAGGGCAGTGTTTCAATCTGGAGCTGTGTTACTGCTGTGGGAATAAAAATGTTGTTTTTGCAGAGTTACATTGTTTAAAGGTAAGGAATGGGGTATTGAGATATGTTTGCAGGGATAAGAAAACTTAGCAGGCGACCTTGTAAAATGCAGACAACCAGACTCCTTAGAACAATTAGGTGAAAGTCACGGTGTCAAGTCAAATCAGATAAGTGAAGAAACATTACCACTTCAAACAGTAAAAAAGTCTAAAGAAATTTGAAATTTAACAGGCCGGCAACTGAAGGCCATGCATTGCCTGTGAAGCATCAGATAGATTGTGAACCTGGATTACCCACTCAGTGGGGAAACAGGGGAGGGTCCTGTCATCAAAAAGTATATAAACTGTGTTTTGGAACTAGTAGGTGTGCTCTCCTGCTTGTGGGACGCCCGCCATTGCAATCGCGAATAAATTACTACTTCACTGAGATCCTCACCTGAGCCTAAGTTATTGGCTACGGAGTGTTTCTCACAATTTGGGGGCTGGTCCGGGATCCAGTCACCTACTGGGGAGCCCCACCGCCGCAGCAGCAGGAAGGCATGCCCCGCTGATTTCAGCGGTCCTGTGCATCGATGGTGGTGGTTCTGCGGAGAGCTGACAGAGGGCCCGAGACTGATTAAAGAGGCAGGATCCATGAAGTAGTGGGGAAGGGAAGAAGGTAGGCACTCCGGGTTTAAGAATTGATCCGGTAACTCTGTGCACAGATCAAGGTAAGGAATATGAAGTATTGCCTTGGGGGTCGGGTGAGACTCTGTGTGACGTGTGATTGAGACGTACTTTTGTATGAAGCGAGTGTGGAGTCCTGATCTGCGGTTCCGTAGCTCTGCGAGGGGTGCGGCCGGAGACGGACAAAGCGTGAGATAAGGGAGAGAAAGGAAGGGCCTCGGGAAATTTGGTGTATGGTAAGCCCTTGCACAGGGAAGTGCTTGGCAATACACCAGGGAAATTTGTTGTATGGTAATCCTTGCACGGGGAAGTGCTCGGAAGTACACCAGGGAATCTGGTAAACTCATAGGTGTGCGGTAGCCCTTGCATGGTGAAGTGCTTGGCAGTACACCCCCATTTTCCAGAATCGGAACGTTAGTGTGTGGTACCCTGAAGGAGGGAAATTTCTGTAGCAGCACACTGACAAGGGCTAGGAAAAATGGGAAATATGAGTTCCAGGGGACAGGGAAATATCCCTGGGGGAGTGCCTACCGAAAGTTCTTCCTGAAGAATGATAAGAAATTGGAAAAATAATCTCAAAATTAGAGGAGATGAAAAAAAAAATGGTTAAATATTGTGTATTAGTCTGGACAAAGGAACCAATTAAGGAAACAGCAGTATTTTGGCCAAAATACGGGCCTGATGAAAATTCAGGCTTTAAATTTATGTGTAAACAATAAGATTCCTTTTTCGGAGAAGGAGCCAAGTTATGCTCCCTATAATCCTAATATTGCACCGGTGGCAGCAGCAGTCGCTCCAGGAAGGGAAACAGGGACTGCAATTAACACTGTCCCTAGAGAAGAGCGTACTCTAGGCTCTGGCAAGAATTAGAACAAGGTAGAAGAGGTACTGAGAATTTTGCCTTCCCTGATACTAACAGTACTAACACTAACTGTGTATCCTCTTAAGTGAACTTCCCCCCCTCCTTACCAGCAGAGAGGTTAGGAGTTTTAAGAAGGAGATGAAGTCTTTAACTGAGGATGCCAACAGGCAAGCTGAACTATTAGACCAGTTCCAAGGACCTGACTTATACTCTTGAGGGAGGAATTATGTAAATAAATATGTTGTTTACAGGGAAAGAAATGGGAATGATCAGGAGGAGAGCTGCTATACAAAAATGGGAAAGAGCTCATCCTCCAGGACCAGGGGTAATACCGGCAGGGCAGAAATACCCACTTGCCGATCCTGGCTGGAAGAATAATAGTGTGCAACACAGAAATCATATGAGAGACTTGGGGTCAGAATGAGAAAGTCCTTGGGGATGAATCCTGAGGACCCGGTATCCCAAGGGCTCTTGAAAGTTCATTTTGTGATTGAAGCCTGGCAAGATACCCAGAAAATGCTCCAGAAGGTGGGGGGATGTAGTGAACAGTCACTGGGGGGGCCCTCCTGTGGGAGGCCCTGAAGGTGTGTGTCAGGAGGAGAGAAGGAAAATGGGATGAAATATATTATACTGATGTGTTGTTTCAGCATCCTGGAGGGAGAAAGGTATGGAATTAAGTTGGCCAATGACTGAGACTTTGGTGAAAGTACAGGCTGGAGAAAGATAAAAAGAAGTGTTAAAAAGGGTTATTGAAGGTGTTAAAGGTGTGGTATGTAATGTTTGACAGAGCTGTTTTTTGAATGAGTTGGGAAAGTTGAATGAGCAGGGAAAGAGGATGTAGGCATTATCTAAGTAACAGTCTAGAAGTTTTGGTATATTTGCTTTGGTGTTTGGTCAGTTTCCCAAGTATCGAGAAGGGGGTGGGGGGGGGGGGGGTTGGGGGGTCAGCCTGCTCCACCAGGGGCCTCTCCACAGGCCACAGGGGGCTTCGGCTCCGGCACCTGGAGCGCCTCCACCCCCTCCTTCTATGCTGACTTTGGTGTCTGCAGGGAGGTTCTCACTCCTCGCTCTCCCAGCTGATGTTGAGCAGCAGGTTTTTGTTTGTTCGTTTGTTTGTTTTCATGGATGTGCTCTCACAGAGGCACGGACTGTGTTGCTCATGACTTGGCTCTGGGCAGCAGTGGGCCTCTTCCGGGCTGGATGAAATTGTCCCTTATCTGTAACGGGGTGGTTTCTGGATTCTCCTCGTGGGGGCTGCCACTGCAGCCCCCCTCCCCCCCGAACCTTCCCATCAAACCCAATACACTGGGGCAGCTAGGTCATTACTGGCCTGTAAAGTATCAGGGATTAAATTAACTAATGAAACCCTAAAAAGTGATGGGGGTAGAAGGGGCTGGGATAACAGTGCCACCTTTGGGGGATACCAAGCTGAGACTAGGGGATAAAATGATCTCTGGGCAATTATTGTATGTACCCAAGGCAGGGACTAACTTGTTGGGAAGGGATTTGATGATGAAATTGGGCATTCAAATAGTAAATTGTTAGACTGGAATAACAGTGGTATTAATGGAGTGCTCTCAGGCCCTGAGAGCAAAGATATATTCACCTCTGACTGGAAAGACTCTGAAGTGGGGGCGGAAGCAACAATACATATGGACAGTTTTACCTCGGGGGTTTACAGGGCCACCGATTTATTTGGGCAAAGTTCTAGAACAGATTTTGGAGCAATTCCAACCTCCCAAGGAGGAATTTCTGTTACAAAATGTGTATGATCATTTATTGTCAGGACAGGAGAAAACAGTTGTGAAGGAAGCTACTAACAAGCTATTCAGCTTTCTGGGAAAGCAGGGCTTGGGAGTATTGAAAAATAAATTACAATACGTAGAAAGAGAAGTCAGGTATTTAAGGCATCTAATGTCTGAGGGAAAACGGAGAATAAATCCAGAGAGGATTCAGGGAATTGTTGAAAACTAAGAAAGAACTAAAAAGTTTTTAGAGAAAGATTTTTTTTTTAAGGAATCAGGAGCCACGAAGTCTGAGGGAAAATGGATACTCCCTGATGGGAGAGAAAAGCTGAATAAAGCACCATTGAGGCAAATATGATGTTTTACATCAAGAGAGTCATTGGGAGATGTAAGCAATGTGTGATGTTGTGCTAAGAAAGTATGTCTGTGTAGGAATATACACTTCAGTGAAGCAAATATGCAGAGGATGTACCATAAAGGCAAATAAAAAGGTCATTTGTAACTCACCTAGAGGGGGACGGGAGCCAGGGATTCGACCTTTCTGAAGAATACAGGTAGACTTTACTGAGTTACCTGAAGGAGGGAGATTTAAGTACTTGTTTGTCCTAATTGACCACGTGACTGGATGGGTGTAAGCTTTCCCCTCGGTATCTGCCACTGGAAACACGGTGGCTAAGGTATCACTGGAGCAAATAGTCCCTAGATATGGGATAGCTGAAAACATTGATTCAGATCAAGGAAGTCATTTCACTTCACAAGTACTGCAAGGGTTAATGCAGGCCTTAGAGACTGAGTGGGATTTTCACACCCCCTGGCACCCCTCCTCTTCTGGGAAGGTAAAGCGAATGAACCAGACATTAAAGAAGCAATTAACTAAATTAGTGTTAGAAACCCAACTTCCTTGGGTAAAATGCTTACCTTTAGCACTCCTGCAGGTTCAAACAGCACCAAGAAACGATATAGGAATTTCACCGTATGAGATGCTGTTCGGATTGCCCTATCTGGGCAGAAGGGGTGAGATACCACAATTCGAAACAAGAGAGTTTTCTTAAGAACTGTATTCTGGGGTTGTCCTCTTCTTTGTCATCTCTCAGGACCCGTGGGAAATTGGGTCCTGATTCAGACCTGGAAAGGATCAACTCCGGCCCGAATGGGAAGGACACTTCCAAGTACTACTAACCACTGAAACAGCCATAGGAACTGCGGAAAAAGGTTGGACTCACTATACTCGAGTGAAGGCATCCGTCGACCCTAGTACCTGGGAAGCTGTTCCTACAGAAGACTTGTTGGAAGCTGAAATCGAAGAGAAAAAAATCTCATACTGGACTCTGAGCGGGATAAGAGCTTGCAATTGTAAACTAACCTTTTATTTTCACAGGTAACTAATGAGTGTGACTTGTGATTGAAAGAAAGGACAGACCTATAGCGAATTGAAGTGCTCCCAAGGGGGGGTTTGTTATAGCAGTAGTGTACATCTTATTCTTTGTATTAATAATTATTTGGAAACCTGAGGTTTAAAAATAATGACAGGGAAAAATCAATTATTAATTTTGTTTTTAGTGATTGTAGGCCTCAGAGAAAGCCTTGGTCAATTGGCAACTTGGAAAAGGCATGACCAGATAATAGTAAGATGGGATATCCCGTAAAAATATGGGTGAATGTGACAGAGGGTTATGTACCACAATCTGTCACAGTTGATGCTTCTGAGGTGTTAGCTTGTGGAGATTTAAATGCCCAAGGACAATTGAGCAGAGAGTAAAAATAACTGGGAGAGACCCAACAGCCAGATTGAGAATAGCTGTATGGAAACGATCCTCTATTGCCATCAGAGAAAGGGAGAAACTCAAGGAGAAAACAGGAGAGAAAACAGGAGGCCCTCTTTGAAATGCGGCAGTTCAAACATTTGAGATTGAAACAGGGTATGGGGATGTGAATGCCTGGATAGAATGGGTCAAATATACTGTCCAGAGTCTCAACCATAGCAATTGCTATGCTTGTGCCTCGGGATGACCGATTCCCCAGATAGTGCCCTGCCCATTGGGGTGGACCGAGAACTCCCAGGGGATGCGATGCATGATTGCATTGTACCAAGAAAAGACTGCCTGGGGAAATGAGGCCTGTAAGTCTCTCTCTTTGCTGTTCCCTTCCTTGCGTGACAGCAATATCAGGGTTCCCCCTGCATTCTCTACAGCTATAGTTAACCGTACAGCTTGCCTCTCACGGTAGGGTGTGAGTGCTACCCGGCATCTGGGAGAATTTGCCTTGTGCACGAGGACCTTGAATGCTACCGAGGACTTGATGGGAAACTGCTCAAGACTTGAGATCCCCAGGGCAGATCTCTGGTGGTACTGTGGAGGGAAGATCTTACGGTCCACCCTGCCATCTAACTGGGGAGGCACTTGTGCACTTGTTCAATTAGCTATACCCTTCACCCTGGCATTTGAAAGAGAAACATCACAAATACCCAGAAGAAGTAAAAGAAGCTTAGGAGTATCATTTGATGATAGAGCGTACATAGATTCTATTGGGGTGCCTAGAGGAGTTCCCGATGAATGCCCATCCGGGGCAGTATTGTTGGGTATAAAAGTGCAACAATGGTTGCTCAGTATCACACACACACACCTCCTTTCTCCACAAGCATCATATCTAATGCTATTCTGTTTTCCTAAGCCATTTTGCTGGTGGCATCTAGTTGTTCAGCGATTCCTCTTATCGCATCCCTTGTATAATTTATGAATCTCTGCTGATTATAATAAATATAAGTAATCCAATCCACATTCTTATTGTTACCCACCAGAACAGTGACTCAAACCCTGCAGCAATTTGATTCCTGGCTTCCTGTTCATCGGGAACTCCTCTAGGCACCCCAATAGAATGCCAGGGTGAAGGGTATAGCTAATTGAACAAGTGCACAAGTGCCTCCCCAGTTAGATGGCAGGGTGGACCATAAGATCTTCCCTCCACAGTACCACCAGAGATCTGCCCTGGGGATCTCAAGTCTTGAGCAGTTTCCCATCAAGTCCTCGGTAGCATTCAAGGTCCTCGTGCACAAGGCAAAAATTTTCCCAGATGCCGGGTAGCACTCACACCCTGCCGTGAGAGGCAAGCTGTACGGTTAACTATAGCTGTAGAGAATGCAGGGGGAACCCTGATATTGCTATCACGCAAGGAAGGGAACAGCAAAGAGAGAGACTTACAGGCCTCATTTCCCCAGGCAGTCTTTTCTTGGTACAATGCAATCATACATCGCATTCCCTGGGAATCCTCGGTCCACCCCAATGGGCAGGGCACTATCTGGGGAATCGGTCATCCCGAGGCACAAGCATAGCAATTGCTATGGTTGAGACTCTGGACAGTATATTTGACCCATTCTATCCAGGCATTCACATCCCCATACCCTGTTTCAATCTCAAATGTTTGAACTGCCGCATTTCAAAGAGGGCCTCCTGTTTTCTCTCCTGTTTTCTCCTTGAGTTTCTCCCTCTCTCTGATGGCAATAGAGGATCGTTTCCATACAGCTATTCTCAATCTGGCTGTTGGGTCTCTCCCAGTTATTTTTACTCTCTGCTCAATTGTCCTTGGGCATTTAAATCTCCACAAGCTAACACCTCAGAAGCATCAACTGTGACAGATTGTGGTACATAACCCTCTGTCACATTCACCCCTATTTTGACGGGGTATCCCGTCTTACTATTATCTGGTCATGCCTTTTCCAAGTTGCCAATTGACCAAGGCTTTCTCTGAGGCCTACAATCACTAAAAACAAAATTAATAATTGATTTTTCCCTGTCATTATTTTTAAACCTCAGGTTTCCAAATAATTATCAATACAAAGAATAAGATATACACTACTACCATAACAAACCCCCCTTGGGAACACTTCAATTCGCTATAGGTCTGTCCTTTCTTTCAATCACAAGTCACACTCATTAGTTACCTGTGAAAATAAAAGGTTAGTTTACAATTGCAAGCTCTTATCCCGCTCAGAGTCCAGTATGAGATTTTTTTCTCTTCGATTTCAGCTTCCAACAAGTCTTCTGTAGGAACAGCTTCTCAGGTACTAGGGTCGACGGATGCCTTCACTCGAGTATAGTGAGTCCAACCTTTTTCCGCAGTTCCTATGGCTGTTTCAGTGGTTAGTAGTACTTGGAAGTGTCCTTCCCATTCGGGCCGGAGTTGATCCTTTCCAGGTCTGAATCAGGACCCAATTTCCCACGGGTCCTGAGAGATGACAAAGAAGAGGACAACCCCAGAATACAGTTCTTAAGAAAACTCTCTTGTTTCGAATTGTGGTATCTCACCCCTTCTGCCCAGATAGGGTAATCCGAACAGCATCTCATATGGTGAAATTCCTATATCGTTTCTTGGTGCTGTTTGAACCTGCAGGAGTGCTAAAGGTAAGCATTTTACCCAAGGAAGTTGGGTTTCTAACACTAATTTAGTTAATTGCTTCTTTAATGTCTGGTTCATTCGCTTTACCTTCCCAGAAGAGGAGGGGTGCCAGGGGGTGTGAAAATCCCACTCAATCTCTAAGGCCTGCATTAACCCTTGCAGTACTTGTGAAGTGAAATGACTTCCTTGATCTGAATCAATGTTTTCAGCTATCCCATATCTAGGGACTATTTGCTCCAGTGATACCTTAGCCAACGTGTTTGCAGTGGCAGATACGGAGGGGAAAGCTTACACCCATCCAGTCACGTGGTCAATTAGGACAAACAAGTACTTAAATCTCCCTCCTTCAGGTAACTCAGTAAAGTCTACCTGTATTCTTCAGAAAGGTCGAATCCCTGGCTCCCGTCCCCCTCTAGGTGAGTTACAAATGACCTTTTTATTTGCCTTTTGACATATGGTACATCCTCTGCATATTTGCTTCACTGAAGTGTATATTCCTACACAGACATACTTTCTTAGCACAACATCACACATTGCTTGCACCTCCCAATGACTCTCTTGATGTAAAACAATTAATATTTGCCTCAATGGTGCTTTATTCAGCTTTTCTCTCCCATCAGGGAGTATCCATTTTCCCTCAGACTTCGTGGCTCCTGATTCCTTAAAAAAAAAATCTTTCTCTAAAAACTTTTTAGTTCTTTCTTAGTTTTCAACAATTCCCTGAATCCTCTCTGGATTTATTCTCCGTTTTCCCTCAGACATTAGATGCCTTAAATACCTGACTTCTCTTTCTACGTATTGTAATTTATTTTTCAATACTCCCAAGCCCTGCTTTCCCAGAAAGTTGAATAGCTTGTTAGTAGCTTCCTTCACAACTGTTTTCTCCTGTCCTGACAATAAATGATCATACACATTTTGTAACAGAAATTCCTCCTTGGGAGGTTGGAATTGCTCCAAAATCTGTTCTAGAACTTTGCCCAAATAAATCGGTGGCCCTGTAAACCCCTGAGGTAAAACTGTCCATATGTATTGTTGCTTCCGCCCCCACTTCAGAGTCTTTCCAGTCAGAGGTGAATATATCTTTGCTCTCAGGGCCTGAGAGCCCTCCATTAATAACAGTGTTATTCCAGTCTAACAATTTACTATTTGAATGCCCAATTTCATCATCAAATCCCTTCCCAACAAGTTAGTCCCTGCCTCGGGTACATACAATAATTGCCCAGAGATCATTTTATCCCCTAGTCTCAGCTTGGTATCCCCCAAAGGTGGCACTGTTATCCCAGCCCCTTCTACCCCCATCACTTTTTAGGGTTTCATTAGTTAATTTAATCCCTGATACTTTACAGGCCAGTAATGACCTAGCTGCCCCAGTGTATTGGGTTTGATGGGAAGGTTCGGGGGGGCTGCAGTGGCAGCCCCCCACGTGGATAATCCAGAAACCTCCCTGTAGCAGATAAGGGACAATTTCATCCGGCCCCAGAGGGGCCCACCACTGCCCAGAGCCAAGCCATGAGCAACACAGTCCGTGCCTCTGTGAGAGCACATCCACGAAAACAAAGGAACAAACAAAAACCTGCTGCTCAACAGCAGCTGGGAGAGTGAGGAGTGAGAACGTCCCCGCAGACACCAAAGACAGCACAAAAGGAGGAGGAGGAGGCGCTCCAGGTGCCGGAGCCAAAGCCCCCTGCGGCCTGTGGAGAGGCCCCTGGTGGAGCAGGCTGCCCCCCCCCATCCCCAATACTTGGGAAAGTGACCAAACAGCACAGCAAATATACCAAAACTTCTAGACTGTTACTTAGATAGTGCCTACATCCTCTTTCCCTGCTCATTCAACTTTCCCAACTCATTCAAAAAACAGCTCTGTCAAACATTACATACCACACCTTTAACACCTTCAATAACCCTTAACACTTCTTCTTATCTTTCTCCAGCCTGTACTTTCACCAAAGTCTCAGTCATTAGCCAACTTAATTCCATACCTTTCTCCCTCATCCCATTTTCCTTCTCTCCTCCTTCTTCCACTCCGGATATTCCTACCTGAAGTGGCCAGCCTGGCCACACTTAAAACATCCCATCAAATCCTGTCCCTGCTAAGATTCAGGCCGCAACACGGGTAGCTTTCCTTGCCTGCCATTCCTTCATCTCTCTTCCTCTCTTTTTCCATCCTGGCCCTGACTCCCCCTGAAGATTTTCTTCTTCTTTCTCCAACCCTCTGCCTGACTACCTGCTACACTGTCAATACCATTAGTTTCACTCTCTGCTTTTCCTTCTCATCTCCCCTCCTGACACACACGTTCAGGGCTTCCCACAGGAGGGCCCCCCAGTGACTGTTCACTACATCCCCCCACCTTCTGGAGCATTTTCTGGGTATCTTGCCAGGCTTCAATCACAAAATGAACTTTCAAGAGCCCTTGGGATACCGGGTCCTCAGGATTCATCCCCAAGTACTTTCTCATTCTGACCCCAAGTCTCTCATATGATTTCTGTGTTGCACACTATTATTCTTCCAGCCAGGATCGGCAAGTGGGTATTTCTGCCCTGCCGGTATTACCCCTGGTCCTGGAGGATGAGCTCTTTCCCATTTTTGTATAGCAGCTCTCCTCCTGATCATTCCCATTTCTTTCACTGTAAACAACATATTTATGTACATAATTCCCCCCCCCCCCAAGAGTATAAGTTAGGTCCTAGGAAACTCCTAACCTCTCTGCTGGTAAGGAGGGGGGGAAGTTCACTTAAGAGGATACACAGTTAGTGTTAGTACTGTTAGTATCAGGGAAGGCAAAATTCTCAGTACCTCTTCTACCTTGTTCTAATTCTTGCCAGAGCCTAGAGTACGCTCTTCTCTAGGGACAGTGTTAATTGCAGTCCCTGTCTCCCTTCCTGGAGCGACTGCTGCTGCCACCGGTGCAATATTAGGATTATAGGGAGCATAACTTGGCTCCTCCTCCAAAAAAAAGGAATCTTATTGTTTACACATAAATTTCAAGCCTGAATTTTCATCAGGCCCGTATTTTGGCCAAAATACTGCTGTTTCCTTAATTGGTTCTTTTGTCCAGACTAATACACAATATTTAACCTTTTTTTTTTTCATCTCCTCTAATTTTGAGATTATTTTTCCAATTTCTTATAATTCTTCAGGAAGAACTGTCGGTAGGCACTCCCCCAGGGATATCTCCCTGTCCCCTGGAACTCATATTTCCCATTTTTCCTATTCTGGAAAATGGGGGTGTACTGCCAAGCACTTCCCCGTGCAAGGGCTACCGCACACCTACGAGTTTACCAGATTCCCTGGTGTACTTCCGAGCACTTCCCCGTGCAAGGATTACTGTACACCAAATTTCCCTGGTGTACTGCCAAGCACTTCCCCGTGCGAGGCTTACCGCACACCAAATTTCCCTGGTGTATTGCCAAGCACTTCCCTGTGCAAGGGCTTACCATACACCAAATTTCCCGAGACTCTTCCTTTCTCTCCCTTATCTCACGCTTCGTCCGTCTCCGGCCGCACCCCTCGCGGAGTTACGGAACCGCGGATCAGGACTCCACACTCGCTTCGTACAAAAGTACGTCTCAATCACACATCACACAGAGTCTCACCCGACCCCCAAGGCAATACTTCATATTTCTTACCTTGGTCTGTGCACAGAGTTACCGGATCAATTCTTAAAACCCGGAGTGCCTACCTTCTTCCTTTCCCCACTACTTCACGGATCCTGCCTCTTTCATCAGTCTCGGGCCCTCTGTCAGCTCTCCGCAGAACCGCCACCGTCAATGCGCAGGACCGCTGAAATCAGCGGGGCATGCCTTCCTGCTGCTGCGGCGGTGGGGCTCCCCGGTAGGTGACTGGATCCCAGACGAGCCCCCAAATTGTGAGAAACGCTCCGTAGCCAATAACTTAGGCTCAGGTGAGGATCTCAGTGAAGTAGTAATTTATTCGCGATTGCAATGGCGGGCGCCCCACAAGCAGGAGAGCACACCTACTAGTTCCAAAACACAGTTTATATACTTTTTGATGACAGGACCCTCCCCTGTTTCCCCACTGGAGTGGGTAATCCAGGTTCACAATCTATCTGATGCTTCACAGACAATGCCTGGCCTTCAGTTGCCGGCCTGTTTTTGAGATGGTAATGTTTTCTCCCCTTATCCGGCTTGACTTAACATAGTGATTTTCACCTGATTGCTCTAAGGAGTCTGGTTGTCTGCATTTTAGGAGGTCACCTGCTGAGCTTTCTTATCACTGTAAGCATATCTCAATACCACATTCCTTCCTTCTATACAATGTAACACTGCAAAAACAACATTTCTATTCCCACAGAAGGCCGCAGTGAGGTCTCCCCGGAGCCTTCTCTTCTCCAAGCTAAACAAGCCCAGTTCCCTCAACCTTTCTGCATGGGAGAGGTGCTCCAGCCCTCTGATCATCTTAGTGGCCCTCCTCGGGACCGTTCCAAGAGCTCCACATCCTTCTTGTGCTTGGGGCCCCAGGCCTGCATGCAGTATTCCATGTGGGGTCTCACAAGTGCAGAGTAGAGGGGGACAATCACCTCCCTCTCACTGCTGGCCACCCCTTTTTTGATGCAGCCCAGGACATAGCTGGCCTTCCAGGCTGCAAGCGTGCACTGCTGGCTCATGTCCAGCTTCTTGTCCATCAGGACCCCCAAGTCCTTCTCCGTGGGGCTGCTCTCAAGTTCTTCACCCAGTCTATATAAATACCTGGGATTGCCCCAGCCCAAGTGCAACACCTTGCACTTGGCTGTGTTGAACCGTGTTGAAGGGAGGGTAAGAGGGTAGACCCTGCTGACTGCAACCATTAGTTGTGGGTTGGAAATGGCATCCCAAGTGCCAAATGTTGTAACTTCACTTTAATGTTTAATTTCATGCTTAATTTTTAAAATTTTATTTGATCATTACCATAAACATTAAACAATATTTCCTGTTTAAATATGAATAGTCTGCATTATTTGATTGAAATGAGTGTTCAGATGGCTAATGCGTTTTATCACAGCCATAGAATTTTACTGTTATTTCCCCTCCAGCTGCTGGTGTTCCAGGGAACTCGAAGGGATTCATTTTTCAGTAGGACAGGCTCTATCCAATGGCATGGCGTGGTACACAAGCTTGCCAAGAAGAGTCTTTCCCAGCCTGGGGATAGTGCTGCTGGTAGTTTTATAGCACTGATGAATAGCTGTTATGGTTCAATGTCCATACAGGGACCTCTGAAATGCTCTTCACTGCCTATTTCCCCTCTACCTAACATCTCTCGTTTGCTATTAAAATGCCAGCTCCCATCTTTGGTTATCCTCTGATAACATCCCCTATCACTCAGTAATTGAATTTTTCAGACAAGTGTCTTGTTTTTTTCTCCCATGTTGCCCCTTCATGCATGGTAGGAGCTCCTTAAAGAGAGCTGCAATCCCATCTTAGGATGTTCCCTGAAATTCCTCCAAAATGTGTCCCCCTTGCTATGATTCTCACATGCTTTCTCTGCTCTCTGTAAAAGCACTTGCATGGTACAGTACTTCCCCATGACATGCCTTTCTCAGCACAATCTTAATTACGGTGAGTTGGAAAACAAGAATTTCATTTAGCAGAAAATGTCAAGGCTTTGTGCATTATTTTGATTCTGGACCATGACCTTTCCCAAAGTCCACCTCAGAAACTTATCCAGTAAAAGTTTCATCAAGTCCGCTACTTTTGTGTCCAGAGTCTGAATCGTGAAAAATTAACATTTTTGCCTTAAAAAATTGTCTCCCTCAGCACTCATTTTGTGTATAATAACCATTTAAGAAAGTAGCTTTCTAGCTGGCTGTTTCAATCCAGACCAATTTTTGCTGGCAGAGAACAGTGGGAAATGGAACTGGACTTCTTTCTGATTAATGGATGACAAGAAGCTAGTTACAGGTCCTCAAATTCAGAATTTCCTGAAGTTAAAGGGAATGTCTGCATTTCTCCTTCATGGAGGGGAATTAGATCCAAAATGAGGCATTTTTCTCCTCTAACTTCTGTTTTCTAGGAATTTACTTAAAACTAGCTGGCCAGACTCTACAAGATATGCAGGGAGATGCCAGTGAATTTCCATGGAATGATTCATCCTCACCTGTCTTAGGAGTGAATTAAACACCCTGTGGGAATACCCATCTGCTTCTTCATTGATTGGTGAAACATCTCAGATAACCAGCTTGGAATAATCACCTAACCTTCACAAGACAGAAGATAAGGGAGATGAACCCTCCCCACAACCTACTTGCCCAAACTACTTGGCAAGAATAAGACCAGAATTCTGCTCTCCTGATTTCCAGACGTGTTCTGCTGTCTGACCAACTGTGACCTCAGTAGTGGCTATACCTTTCCCTGAGGAAAAAACCAGAGTCTATAATATTTCCAAACACATACTTTTCAGCATCTTCTCTTCAGTACCATCCCCATTTCTGATTGCTCTGAGGCCTTCAATGTACATGCATTTTGGTGCATCCACATTCTTTTGTCCATAGACAGAAGCAAGTTCTGAGCAAGCAGTGAGGACAAAAGTGTCAGGGAGCACTATGAGGATGACTCACAGCAATCAGAGGGGAAAAAGACTTCTTAGGTTATGTTACCCATTAAAGACATGGGACATTTCCCAGCCCAACATTCCATAACATTTTGCCTATACTTATGTTAAGTTGCCCAAATAACAAGTTACATCTCCTCCCCTTGGGACCCACCTCCACGATCTACGAAGATTCATCATGAGGACTTTCTTCCTTGTACCTTGTAAAAATTCCCCTTTTGCTTGAATTTCTCCAACATGGTAGGGTTTCTACTACTTCCAGGGAGAGATTAATTATGTAGCCCTCTAAACCGTCTTCTTACAGAAGCTTGAGCGCACATGTCCCCTACAATATTGTTTGCCACCCATGAAAGCCACAGATGTCCTTATGCAACAGCAAATGCCTGCAGCAAAAACAATGTAACCTGCTGAGTCTCTGAAGATACTATATGTTGATAACAAATAAATATGATTTATCACACGAAGTGAGACAAAAAACCAAAACAAAACAAAAAACAGAGCTGAGCCCCTGTGAAGGCTTAAAGCAGGTATCTACCCATGCACCTCCGTACTCCTTGCACAAGAAAAGGTCTCTGTAATAGCTGTTGTTAGAGCACTGAGATGGTCGCCTTGCTGTGGGAGGGTGAACCGGAGAAAATCACTGCAAGTCCTTTCCAGCAGCAAGACAGAGTACGTAGCCCACATGATTGTGCTGTCGCTGTCTTCTAGACGCATATATATAATATGCACTTACATGGTAATCCACATCGACAAAAATAGGCTTTAATTGTTGTCCTGGTTCCAGTTAGGACAGAGTTAATTTTCCTCCTAGTAGCTGGTAGGGTGCTATGTTTTGGATTAGGATGAGAAGAGCGCTGATAACATGCTGATGTTTTAATTGTTGCAGAGCAGTGTTTACACCAGGCCAAGGACTTTTCGGCTTCTCGCTCTGTCCTGCCAGCGAGCAGGCTGGGGGTGCAGCAGGAGCTGGGAGGGGACAGACCCAGGACAGCTGACCCAAACGGGCCAAAGGGGTATTCCATACCATCTGACGTCATGCTAAACAATATATAGGGGTGGCTGGCCGGGGTGGGGGGCCGGCTGCTCGGGGATAGGCTGGGCATCGGTCAGCGGGTGGTGAGCAATTGCATTGTGCATCACTTGTTTTCTTACACATTATTATTATTAATGCTATTATCGTTATCATTATTATTATTATTATTGTTATTATTATATTCCTGTCTTAATAAACTGTCTTTATCTCAACTCACAGGCTTCACTTTCCCGTTTCTCTCCCCCATCCCAGAGAGGGAGGGGGGAGGGTGAGCGAACGGCTGTGTGGTGTTTAGTTGCCAGCCGGGTTAAACCACAACAATTGTATTTGACAATCAAATCTGCTGCTCCACTCAGGTACTGTACAGCTGGCAATTCAGAATGAATATAACTAATAGGCTCATTTTTTTTAGCGCTCTCCTTGATTTTCCCCTAAATCCAATGCAAAATACAGTAGGTTTATATGATCCGGGAGGCATTCCCAGAGCCAAGATGTTTATATTAATAAAATAATACTAGAAATGGGATTATGTTAATGGCAATCAGTCCCACTTGCATTCCGAAACTATCTTCTCTTCCATCTTATGAGCAATATTTGAAAAAGAACACATTTCCCTCTCCCTCTTTCCCTCTCCCCTCCTCCCTGCTTTCTCCCTGTGTCTATTACAAGGACTTTAACAGAAAGACATTCAAATTGTAACACTTAGCAGCCCATGAGAATCAACTGTTATTTTTTTCAGTTGCTGGTTACCATATTATTTTGTATAATTGTTGATGTCTGTCGTCAAAATTATCTCACCCAAAAAGCGATCACATACATTTTGAAAAATATGAATAACAATAATAATAATACAAAAGTCTAACAACCCTTCAAAACCGAGATGCAACCCTGAGGGAAGGAAAACAGTAAACAAAAGAGAAAATAATAAAAAAAAAGCACAGCCCATCTACCTAATTCATCTGCCTCGTATGCGCATGTGTGTGGTGGATCAGATAGGCTTGACGGCAGGTGATGGGGGTCAGGGCTTTGCACACACTCTGAAAGGGTTTTGATGTTTGCAATTACTCGCCCACACTTTGACTATGTCCTGGTTTCAGTTAGGACAGAGTTAATTTTCCTCCTAGTAGCTGGTAGGGTGCTATGTTTTGGATTAGGATGAGAAGAGCGCTGATAACATGCTGATGTTTTAATTGTTGCAGAGCAGTGCTTACACCAAGCTAAGGACTTTTCAGCTTCTCGCTCTGTACTGCCAGCGAGCAGGCTGGGGGTGCAGCAGGAGCTGGGAGGGGACAGACCCAGGACAGCTGACCCAAACTGGCCAAAGGGGTATTCCATACCATCTGACGTCATGCTAAACAATATATAGGGGTGGCTGGCCGGGGTGGGGGGGCCGGCTGCTCGGGGATAGGTTTGGCATCGGTCAGCGGGTGGTGAGCAATTGCATTGTGCATCACTCGTTTCATACACATTATTATTAATGCTATTATCATTATCACTATTATTATTATTGTTATTATTATTTTCCTGTCTTAATAAACTGTCTTTATCTCAACTCACAAGCTTCACTTTCCCGTTTCTCTCCCCCATCCCAGAGAGGGAGGGTGGAGAGTGAGCGAACGGCTGTGTAGTGTTTAGCTGCCAGCCGGGTTAAAACCACAACAGTCCTTTCTGACTCAGTTCTCTCAATTCTCTCACAGATCGAACTCCTTCATATGCTGCCAATGTCTCCTTTTCAGTTGGAGTGTAGCGGGCCTCAGATCCTCTGTATCCCCGACTCCAAAACCCCAGGGGTCGACCTCGAGTTTCCCCAGGTTCTTTCTGCCAGAGGCTCCAGGTGGGACCATTCTCCCTGGCTGCGGTGTAGAGCACATTCTTTACATCTGGTCCTGTTCGGACTGGCCCGAGGGCTACTGCATGAACTATTTCCTGCTTAATTTGTTCAAAGGCTTGTCGTTGCTCAGGGCCCCATTCAAAAGCATTCTTCTTACGGGTTACTTGGTAGAGCGGGTTTACAATCAGACTGTAATTTGGAATATGCATTCTCCAAAACCCCACGACACCTAGGAAAGTTTGTGTTTCTTTTTTGCTAGTTGGTGGAGACACAGCTGTTATTTTGTTGATCACATCCATTGGGATTTGACGACGTCCATCTTGCCATTTTATTCCTAAAAACTGGATCTCTCGTGCAGGTCCTTTGACTTTATTTTGTTTTATGGCAAAACCGGCCTTCAGAAGGATTTGGACTATTTTCTTCCCTTTCTCGAAAACTTCCTCTGTAGTGTCACCCCACACAATGATGTCATCGTTGTACTGCAGGTGTTCAGGAGCTTCCCCCTGCTCCAGCGCGGACTGGATCAGTCCATGGCAAATGGTAGGGCTGTGTTTCCACCCCTGGGGCAGCCGATTCCAAGTATATTGGACTCCCCTCCAAGTGAAAGCAAACTGTGGCCTGCACTCTGCTGCTAGAGGGATGGAGAAAAATGCATTAGCGATATCAATTGTGGCATACCACTTGGCTGCCTTTGATTCCAGTTTATACTGGAGTTCTAGCATGTCCGGCACTGCAGCACTCAGTGGTGGCGTGACTTCGTTCAGGTCACGTTCAGGTCACGTTCAGAAACGAGCTGTAGCAGTGCAAGTTGCCCCTGTAGACAAGGTGAAAAAATGGTATAGAGGCTCAGGTCGTTTAGAACGCAGACAGTCTTCTGATAGGTCTGGGTATAGAGAAGACGAGGCTGGGCCATCAGAGGTGCAGGAGGATGAAGATGAGGATGTTGAAAAATCAACAGTAATTACCCGAAACCTATACCAGCGTGACCTACGAGATGTGCGAAAAGATTTTGGTCGCTTCATAGGTGAGCAGCTTGTCACCTGGTGTCCTGGTTCCAGTTAGGACAGAGTTAAGTAGCTCATAGTAGCTGGTAGGGTGCTATGTTTTGGATCAGGATGAGAAGAGCGCTGATAACATGCTGATGTTTTAATTGTTGCAGAGCAGTGTTTACACCAGGCCAAGGACTTTTCGGCTTCTCGCTCTGTCCTGCCAGCGAGCAGGCTGGGGGTGCAGCAGGAGCTGGGAGGGAACAGACCCAGGACAGCTGACCCAAACTGGCCAAAGGGGTATTCCATACCATCTGACGTCATGCTAAACAATATATAGGGGTGGCTGGCTGGGGTGGGGGGGCCGGCTGCTCGGGAATAGGCTGGGCATCGGTCAGCGGGTGGTGAGCAATTGCATTGTGCATCACTTGTTTTCTTACACATTATTATTGTTAATACTATTACCATTATCACTATTATTATTATTATTGTTATTATTATTTTCCTGTCTTAATAAACTGTCTTTATCTCAACTCACCGGCTTCACTTTCCCGTTTCTCTCCCCCATCCCAGAGAGGGAGGGGGGAGGGTGAGCGAACGGCTGTGTGGTGTTTAGCTGCCAGCCGGGTTAAACCACAACAGTCCTTTTGGTGCCCAACGTGGGGCCCGAAGGGTTGAGATAACGACAAATCTGACCAGAGTGTGTTAAACTAAAATTGGTATAAGTATTGGACCTGCTTAATAGTTGCTAGTCACGATGTTGATTGCCTTAATCTCCAGTCTGCTGTACCTGTATTCCAAATTGAGTTTTATGGTGCGTTACTTTCTGTATGTGCTCCCTGTTGCTCTGTTCATCCTTTCCGGGCCCTGGTTTAAGATTGTTATGGTACTGTGCGGTGTAGCAATGGCTTATGAAATGATGAAATATCTGGTCAGGACTTTAACCTGGTATTTGTACTCAGCACTGACGTCGACTCTATACTTTGGAAACCATATCTCGGAAACTATTAGCAATTACACCTATTGCCTGTTTTCGTCAGGGAGCCAATCTGTGAAGGGGACAGGGGAAGACATGTTTCCCTACCTGTTCACTCTCCCTTTCTCCTTCACCACCACCCTCTTATCCCCCGAGCTAGTTACGGTGGTTCTCCGAGATGTTGAATATCCTTGGGATACTCAGACCAGCCTGCTCTTGTTGTTATGTCTCCTGAATGCGCTTCAGGTTTTGTGGAGGGTTAAACAACTACTTAGGAATCTCATCCGGAGATCTGTCTTGAGGCGGGATAGTTGCGAGTGGCAGGGAGTGTGGGAGGATATGGGCAGGTTTCTAGAGCAGTGGTCACCTCCAGTGTTTTGGACATTCACCCCTGAACAACTGCAAAATCCTAAAAAGCTGGCAGAATGCTTGAAAAAAAGGTGTCATGACTCTGGCAGTTCCAAAGTGACACAAATCACTGTAGCGTGCTGGGGTCTGGCTTGTGCCTATCGAGCTGGAATTGATGCTACTAGCAACCTAGCTCCAGCTCCTGCAGCCGTTCCAGCTCCAGCTCCTGCAGCCACTCCAGCTGCAGCTCCTGCAGCCGCTCCAGCTCCAGCTCCTGCAGCCGTTCCAGTTCCAGCTCCTGCAGCCGCTCCAGCTCCTGCAGCCGCTCCAGTTCCAGCTCCTGCAGCTACTCCAGCTCCAGCTCCTGCAGCCGCTCCAGCTCCTGCAGCCGTTCCGGCTCCTGCAGCCGCTCCAGCTCCAGCCCCTGCAGCCACTCCAGCTCCAGCTCCTGCAGCCGCTCCAGCTCCTGCAGCTACTCCAGCTCCAGCTCCTGCAGCCGCTCCAGCTCCTGCAGCCGTTCCGGCTCCTGCAGCCGCTCCAGCTCCAGCTCCTGCAGCCACTCCAGCTCCAGCTCCTGCAGCCGTTCCGGCTCCTGCAGCCGCTCCAGCTCCAGCTCCTGCAGCCGCTCCAGCTCCAGCCCCTGCAGCCGCTCCAGCTCCAGCCCCTGCAGCCGCTCCAGCCCCTGCAGCCGCTCCAGCTCCTGTGGCTGGGTCAGTGAAACGAGCTGTAGCAGTGCAAGTTGACCCCGCAGAGGGTATTCCAACCCCTGTGGCAGACCCTGTGTCTGGGTCAGAGAAACGAGCTGTAGCAGTGCAAGTTGCCCCTGTAGACAAGGTGAAAAAATGGTATAGAGGCTCAGGTCGTTTAAAACGCAGACAGTCTTCTGCTAAGTCTGGGCGTAGTGAAGACGAGGCTGGGCCATCAAAGGTGCAGGAGACTGAAGATGAGGATGAGAATGGCGAAAAATCAACAGTAACTACCCGGACTCCATACCAGCCATCAAAGGTGCAGGAGACTGAAGATGAGGATGAGGATGTCGGAAAATCAACAGTAACTACCCGGACTCTACACCGGCCATCAAAGGTGCAGAAGACTGAAGATGAGGATGAGGATGTCGAAAAATCAACAGTAATTACCCGGACTCTATACCAGCGTGAGCTACGAGATGTGCGAAAAGATTTTGGTCGCTGTATAGGCGAGCAGCTTGTCACCTGGCTGCTCCGGTGCTGGGACACGGGAGCCAATTATGTGGAATTGGAGGGCAAGGAAGCCAGGCGGCTGGGATCCCTTGCTAGGGACGCATGCATTGACAAAGCAATTGGAGATGGAGCACGATCTCGCAGCCTCTGGAGGCGTCTCCTGTCAGCTGTGAAGGAAAGGTATCCCTTCAAGGAAGAACTTGTATGTTTACCAAGCAAATGGACCACCATGGAGAAGGGAATTCAGTACCTGAGGGAATTGGCCGTACGGGAAGTAATTTATAAGGACCTAGACGACGCACAAACATCCGCAGATCCAGATGCAGTCCGGTGTACACTACCCATGTGGCGGAAGTTCGTACAGAGTGCCCCATCATCATATGCCAGCTCATTGGCAATACTAGCCTGGAAAGCGGAGGAGAATCCCACAGTGAATGAAGTGACTAAAATACTCCGGCAGTACGAAGGAAATCTCTCCTCTTCCCTACAGGCCTGTGTCTCGGCTGTGGAGAAACTCTCTGAAGAGGTCCACCAACATAAAGAGAATTTATCTTCCCCTCCACCTGAACGAACCAGTGTCCACCAGCTAAAAGAGAATGCTTTAGAGAAACTTTCTGAAAAGATCCACCAACTTGAAGAAAGATTATCTTCCCCTTCACCTGAACGAACCAGTGTCCACCAGCTAAAAGAGAATGCTTTGGAGAAACTTTCTGAAAAGATCCACCAACTTGAAGAAAGATTATCTTCCCCTTCACCTGAACGAACCAGTGTCCACCAGCTAAAAGAGAATACCTTGGAGAAACTTTCTGAAAAGATCCACCAACTTGAAGAGAGATTATTTTCCTCCCCACCTGTACAAACCAGTGTCTCAGCTATTAGGGGTAAACGTTCATCTATGCAAGGAAGACAATATGGTGGGCACACACACCGCGCCACCCTGTGGTTTTACCTACGTGACCATGGAGAGGACATGAGAAAATGGGATGGAAAATCTACTGCGACCCTAGAGGCACGGGTACGTGAATTGCAAAGGAAAACAATTGGGAAAAAGGAGTTCTCTGAAAGGTTTGCTGCTCCAACTTCCAGCAAGCAGTCCTTTAAACACAGAAATGAAGATTCTGACCAGGACTAGAGGGGCCCTGCCTCCAGCCAGGGGGAGGAAAGGGACAATCGAGTTTATTGGACTGTGTGGATTCGATGGCCTGGCATGTCAGACGCACAGAAGTATAAGGCTTTGGTAGACACCGGTGCACAATGTACTCTAATGCCATCAAGCTATAAAGGGCCAGAGCCCATCTGTATTTATGGTGTGACGGGGGGATCCCAGCAGTTAACTGTATTGGAGGCTGAAGTGAGTCTAACCGGTAATGAGTGGCAAAAGCACCGTATTGTGACTGGCCTGGATGCTCCGTGCATCCTTGGCATAGACTATCTTAGAAGAGGATATTTCAAGGACCCAAAAGGGTTCCGCTGGGCTTTTGGCATAGCTGCCTTGGAGACAGAGGACATTAAACAGTTGTCTACCTTGCCTGGTCTCTCAGAGGACCCTTCTGTTGTGGGGTTGCTGAGGGTTGAAGAACAGCAAGTGCCGATCGCTACCACAACTGTGCACCGGCGGCAATATCGCACCAACCGAGACTCCCTGAGTCCCATCCATAAGCTAATTCGCCAACTGGAGAGCCAAGGAGTGATCAGCAAGACTCATTCACCTTTTAATAGTCCTATATGGCCAGTGCGAAAGTCTAATGGTGAGTGGAGACTAACAGTGGACTATCGTGGCCTGAACGAAGTCACGCCACCGCTGAGTGCTGCAGTGCCGGACATGCTAGAACTCCAGTATGAACTGGAATCAAAGGCAGCCAAGTGGTATGCCACAATTGATATCGCTAATGCGTTTTTCTCCATCCCTCTAGCAGCACAGTGCAGGCCACAGTTTGCTTTCACTTGGAGGGGAGTCCAATATACTTGGAATCGGCTGCCCCAGGGGTGGAAACACAGCCCTACCATTTGCCATGGACTGATCCAGTCTGCGCTGGAGCAGGGGGAAGCTCCTGAACACCTGCAGTACATCGATGACATCATTGTGTGGGGTGACACTGCAGAAGAAGTTTTCGAGAAAGGGAAGAAAGTAGTCCAAATCCTTCTGAAGGCCGGTTTTGCCATAAAACAGAATAAAGTTAAAGGACCTGCACGAGAGATCCAGTTTTTAGGAATAAAATGGCAAGATGGACGTCGTCAAATCCCAATGGATGTGATCAACAAGATAACAGCTATGTCTCCACCAACTAGCAAAAAAGAAACACAAACTTTCCTAGGTGTCGTGGGGTTTTGGAGAATGCATATTCCAAATTACAGTCTGATTGTAAACCCGCTCTACCAAGTAACCCGTAAGAAGAATGCTTTTGAATGGGGCCCTGAGCAACGACAAGCCTTTGAACAAATTAAGCAGGAAATAGTTCATGCAGTAGCCCTCGGGCCAGTCCGAACAGGACCAGATGTAAAGAATGTGCTCTACACCGCAGCCGGAGAGAATGGTCCCACCTGGAGCCTCTGGCAGAAAGAACCTGGGGAAACTCGAGGTCGCCCCCTGGGGTTTTGGAGTCGGGGATACAGAGGATCTGAAGCCCGCTATACTCCAACTGAAAAGGAGATATTGGCAGCATATGAAGGAGTTCGATCTGCTTCGGAAGTGGTCGGTACTGAAGCGCAGCTCCTCCTGGCACCCCGACTGCCGGTACTAGGCTGGATGTTCAAAGGAAGGGTCCCCTCTACGCATCATGCAACTGATGCTACATGGAGCAAGTGGGTTGCACTGATTACTCAGCGGGCTCGAATAGGAAACCCCAGTCGCCCAGGAATCTTGGAGGTGATTATGGACTGGCCAGAAGGCAAATACTTTGGGATATCATCAGAGGAGGAGGTGGTTCGTGCTGAAGAAGCCCCACTGTACAACAAGCTACCAGAAAATGAGAAGCAATATGCCCTGTTCACTGACGGGTCCTGTCGTATTGTGGGAAAGCATCGGAGATGGAAAGCTGCTGTATGGAGTCCTACACGACGAGTTGCAGAAGCTGCTGAGGGAGAAGGTGAATCGAGTCAGTTTGCAGAAGTAAAAGCCATCCAGCTGGCTTTAGATATTGCTGAACGAGAAAAGTGGCCAGTTCTCTATATCTATACTGATTCATGGATGGTAGCAAATGACCTGTGGGGGTGGTTACAGCAATGGAAGCAGAACAACTGGGAGCGCAGGGGCAAACTCAACTGGGCTGCTGCATTGTGGCAAGATATTGCTGCCTGGGTAGAGAACCTCTCTGTAAAGGTACACCATGTAGATGCTCATGTGCCCAAGAATCAGGCTACTGAAGAACATCAAAACAACCAGCAGGTGGATCAGGCTGCTGTCCTGGTTCCAGTTAGGACAGAGTTAAGTAGCTCATAGTAGCTGGTAGGGTGCTATGTTTTGGATTAGGATGAGAAGAGCGCTGATAACATGCTGATGTTTTAATTGTTGCAGAGCAGTGTTTACACCAGGCCAAGGACTTTTCGGCTTCTCGCTCTGTCCTGCCAGCGAGCAGGCTGGGGGTGCAGCAGGAGCTGGGAGGGGACAGACCCAGGACAGCTGACCCAAACTGGCCAAAGGGGTATTCCATACCATCTGACGTCATGCTAAACAATATATAGGGGTGGCTGGCTGGGGTGGGGGGGCCGGCTGCTCGGGAATAGGCTGGGCATCGGTCAGCGGGTGGTGAGCAATTGCATTGTGCATCACTTGTTTTCTTACACATTATTATTGTTAATACTATTATCATTATCACTATTATTATTATTATTGTTATTATTATATTCCTTATATTCCTTATATTCCTGTCTTAATAAACTGTCTTTATCTCAACTCACCGGCTTCACTTTCCCGTTTCTCTCCCCCATCCCAGAGAGGGAGAGGGGAGGGTGAGCGAACGGCTGTGTGGTATTTAGCTGCCAGCCGGGTTAAACCACAACAGCTGCTAAGATGGGCCCATGACACCTCAGGCCATCAAGGTAGAGATGCAACATACAGATGGGCTCGTGATCGAGGGGTGGACCTGACCATGGACACTATAGCACAGGTTATTCATGACTGTGAAACATGTGCTGCAATCAAACAAGCCAAACGGTCAAAGCCTCTTTGGTATGGAGGACGATGGCTGAAATATAAATATGGAGAGGCCTGGCAGATTGATTACATCACACTCCCTCAAACCCGCAACGGCAAGCGCCACGTACTTACAATGGTGGAAGCAACCACCGGATGGCTGGAAACATATCCTGTGCCCCATGCCACCGCCCGGAACACTATCCTGGGCCTTGAAAAGCAAGCCCTATGGCGACATGGCACCCCAGAAAGAATTGAGTCAGACAACGGGACTCATTTCCGAAACAACCTTATAGACACTTGGGCCAAAGAACATGGCATTGAGTGGGTGTATCACATCCCCTATCATGCACCAGCCTCCGGGAAAGTTGAACGATACAGTGGACTGTTAAAGACTACACTGAAAGAACTGGGTGCTGGGACATTCAAAAATTGGGAGACACATTTGGCAAAGGCCACCTGGTTAGTCAACACTAGGGGATCTGCCAACCAAGCTGGACCTGCCCAATCAAACCTGTTACGCACTGTAGAAGGGGATAAAGTTCCTGTAGTGCACGTAAGAAACATGCTGGGTAAGACAGTCTGGGCTACCCCTGCCTCAGGAAAAGGCAAACCCATTCGTGGGATTGCTTTTGCTCAGGGACCTGGATGCACTTGGTGGGTGATGCAAAAGAATGGGGAGGTCCGGTGTGTACCTCAAGGGGATTTGATACTGAGTGAGAATAGCCCATGAGTTGAATTTTATTATGCTAATTATTATATAATAATGTATGTCATCACTACCATGATTGCTATATACCATAGATGAAAATGGTGATTAATTAGAATGTATTGGAAAGATTGTAAGCTGAGCATGACATAAATGGTATGGAATAAGGGGTGGATATCTGGTTTCAGCTAGGGCAGAGTTAATTTCCCTCATAGTAGCTGGTAGGGTGCTATATTTTAGATTAGGATGAGAAGAGTGCTGATAACATGCTGATGTTTTAATTGTTGTAGAGCAGTGCTTACACCAAGCCAAGGACTTTTCAGCTTCTCGCTCTGTCCTGCCAGCGAGCAGGCTAGGGGTGCAGCAGGAGCTGGGAGGGGACAGACCCAGGACAGCTGACCCAAACTGGCCAAAGGGGTATTCCATACCATCTGACGTCATGCTAAACAATATATAGGGGTGGCTGGCCGGGGTGGGGTGGCCCACTGCTCGGGGATAGGCTCGGCATCGGTCAGCGGGTGGTGAGCAATTGCATTGTGCATCACTTGTTTCGTACACATTATTAGTAGTAGTTCTATTATCATTATTCTTCTTATTATTATTGTTATTATTATTTTCCTGTCTTAATAAACTGTCTTTATCTCAACTCACTGGCTTCACTTTCCCGTTTCTCTCCCCCATCCCAGAGAGGGAGGGGGGAGGGTGAGGGAATGGCTGTGTGGTGTTTAGCTGCCGGCCGGGTTAAACCACAACACATAGCACACACTGAAAGACTACAATTAGACAACTATTATTCCTAACTGCTGATACCAATGATGTCCATACAAATGCAGCTCACTTTGTCATTGCATTATTCATACTTGAGGTAGAATCATAGAATCATAGAATCATAGAATATCCCGTGTTGGAAGGGACCCATAAGGATCATCGAGTCCAACTCCTGGCACCACGCAGGTCTACCCAAAATTTTAGACCATGTGACTAAGTGCACAGTCCAAATGCTACTTTAATTCAGACAGTAGTCACTGCACCAAGCCTGTCTGAATTTAAGTGGTGCATTTGTTTATATGAGTTTGTGAAAGGAGAGGGGTGGCTGTTGCTCTTTGTATTTGTGGCGCTGTATAAATTACCCAGATTTATGTACACTGTCTCTGAAATCTGTATTCAAGCACACAGCCATGTATATGGTTTCCCCGCCTGTATCTGCAGACTTGCACACACAGAGATGCAGCAGCATCTCGGGATGGTATGGAGCAGCGCTCCTGCTCTGACACTTCTGGCTTTGGGATGAAGCCTGGAATGGGTCTGTGGGAGACAGTGAGGCAATGTCCTGTCCTTAGCTTGTGTCTTTGCAGGCTCTCTCATTCTTTGCACCTCATTTCCCCTACACTGCTGTCTGCTGAGCAGTGGTTTCTGAATATGCTCATGTTACAGAAGATTTTTAAACCAGCAGAATATTAGGACAGAAGATTTTTTAACTGATATTTAAACTGAAGTGCTTACCTCTGCTCAGCAGATGCATCCCATTGCTGTTCGGGACATAACTAAATGTGGGGAATTATTCTGGAATCATTAATTTCTAATAGCTAATATTAATAATGCTTAGTAATAGGAGAAAGTAATAGCTAGCAAGAATATCCAATGTCGATTAATCTAATTTGGGCTACAGGAGTCTGCCTGAAAAAAAAGAGCACCCAGACAGGGAATTAATTAAGGAAAGCTATTCCATGTTAAATGCACACCATACCTTAATCTGAATGAACTTCTCTGTGTAGAGAGTGCTTTCGGTTTATTTTATCCTTCAGTAAAGGGAATACTAGTCAAATGTTGCTGAAAGAAGTTAAAAGCACTGGTGGGACGGGGCCCTGTGCTCTGCAGGGGAGCAGAGCTGCAGGATATGCCGGTGCTGGTTTAGCCCTTGCTCCTGCCTTAACTGTGTGCACAGCTCTTCTCCCCGCAGATACCAGCCAGATAATCACCGCACAAGTAATATATTATTAGATACAGCTTGACTTTGGCAATGTGAAATCCAGAGGCACAAGTGAATTTGCCCCAATCGATCATATTTTTAATTGATTTACTACTGCATCATCACATTGAAAACACGCCTATAGCCCTGCAACACACGTGTGCCATCTGCCACTAAACATCTATTCACGAACATTTTTGGACTGCATCGAGAATTCCCCCTCCCCAAGAAAGTAAGTCACAACGAAATGAAATGCAAGTGTACCCATTAATAATAAAATCTAATCATAAGGCACAAAATAATACAAAACAAGAGTAATAAGCCTATCCGGGGAATTGCATCATTGTTAACATAGCAATTAATCAATAGACCATTGTTTGAAAGTGTTTCTTGTTGCATGACTGCTTAGATGGAGACTGAGTAACAGCGGCAGCCTGAAAAATGATGTGCCCTGTAAGCAGCTACTGTGTGAGAGCTGCTTGGGAATTACGAAGCCTGGGAGATGTCAGTCTTTTGCTGGTGGCTCCTCTAGAGATTTACTTTCCTAGAGAAGTCAACACCCCGCCCTCTCGAGCCCTTAAGTCCCAGTTTGTGATTTATTAGCAGGACATAGCATTTGGGTACTGAGAGCAATGGAGACCCAGCAGGCTGGGACCTTGGGAAGATGCTGAGGTGAACTCCTGGTGCTGATGGCCCTGCTGCCACTGCTCCTTGCTGTGGCTGGAGAAGACAGGGCAGTGGCAGGCAGGACAGGCAGGACACAGGGAGCCACGGCCCAGGGGAGCCAGCTGCAGAAGTCACCTAACACGGATGCGTTTGGCCCGAGTGGTGGCAATTACTTATCCTAAGTCCCTGGGGCTTTCTTTTGGGAAGCTGAAGTTGCTCACAGCACGTCTGGCTTTCCCAGCTTTGGGGTGATCGCTTCAGGTGGCAGGTGACGGGGCTTGTCACCTCTTGTAGGTGCCACGCCAGGGCAGGGGGGCCAGGTGTCAGCGCGAGCAGGGGCTGCATGCCCACCAGCGCCGGGCACCTACTTGGAGTTTGGGGTCCAGAAGATGTGCTCTGCCTCCTGCCGTCTCGCAAGCTGTCTGGGCTTCCTTCAGCTCCCCAGCAGGGTTTCCAGCCGCAGACATCCTTGAGACCTGACAAAGCAGTGACAGCCCCACTGCAGGGCAGGCAAACACATGGCAGAGCGGCAAGGGACATTTCTGGGACAAGGACATTTCTGGGACAGGGAAGTTTCTGGGACAAGGATGTTTCTGGGACGGGGGGCTGTGAGTGCTGCCATGGGCTTGCTGTGGCAGAGCGAGCAGCACCCTGTGCAGCTGGCCCTGTGTGCCAGGCTGGGAGCTTTCCAGCAGTGCTTTGCTTTTTCAGTGCTAGGAGCAGAGCCCTGTAAAATGCCTGTCTATCCATCTAAGAAGTAATGCGCTGTGCTTTTAGTGCAGATGTTTAACTGCATGTGAAACTCTGGCTGTGACCACCAGAAGGAAACTTTCAGGCTAAAATTTCCAGCACTCAAGAAGTGAGCCCCTGCTGAAGAGGGATTCATCAGCCAAAGGCTCAGCCCAAGCACCTGGGGCAGATCTTCTGCCTCTGGGAACCCTTCTGGCTTTCCAAGACCTGAGCATGGGAGCTCCATGGAAAGGAAAGGAAAAGGGAAAGGGAAAGGGAAAGGGAAAGGGAAAGGAAAACGAAAACGAAAACGAAAACGAAAAAGGAACAAGAACTGCTATTGGCTGATGGGACCTTGGACCCGGAGCAGCATCCCAGCCTGTACCCCAGCACTGTGCACCTCCTGTTGGAGATGAAGGTCCCAGCACTTAAGCCAGGTGTGTTCGTCTCAAGTGCAAGAGCATTTCCCTCGGCTTCAGGCAGACAGGACAGGATTTAAGCTATGCATGTGTTTAAGCACCTGGCACACGAGCCTTTCTCTCCAGTGCATTTCTCACTCCCCTGGGCTTAATTTCAGCTCCTTCCACTTTATAGTCTGTGGCCTCTGCTGTAAATTCAGGGAGCCAGGGAGCTGATTTTTAAAAAATACTTTCTGCTTGAAATATTGCAAGTAAGGAGCAGATGAGAATATATATATATATATCAGTTAAATGCTTCTTTAAAGGCATATATGACATGACATGACACACTGGATTCCAAAATTAAGTACAGTAGCAAGGAACTCCCTGCTGGAATTTCCTAAAATATGACTTTCTTTCTCTGAAACCACTTTTAATTTTAAGTGCTGACTTTTCTGACCCAGAATAAAGTTACAGGCAATGTTTACTAGCCAGCATAGAAGGGAATTGTTCCCTTATTGCATTCCAAGTGTGCACACCACTGAACATCAATATAATGAAGTAAGAAAGAAAGAATAAGAGCACGCCCACTCGTCTCCCCCTCCACATGCACAGACAGACACATCCATAGACCTGTCTCTCTCCTCCCCACCATGACAGGTAATGGCCCTCTCTAACCTTAGAGGTTGGCAGTGAAGAAAGATGAAGTTTGTCACATTGTTCCTGAGCAGTGCCTTGTACAGCTAGGTCACCTTTGATTTTTAGCTAGTTAGTCAAGGCTACCTTTCCACGGGCAGCGCGCAGCTGCCATTCCCCAACAAATAGCGAAATGATGAATCTGTGTCGCAGCAGAGGACACCGTCCAAACCCCCGGTATCCCCTTCACATGATGGGAGACGACAGGGACATCAGGTGGGGTGATGCAAGCCAGGAAGCTCCATCACAGGGCTCCTTGCAGAGGTGGTGAGGAGCTAATCTCCAGGTGTTTCAGGGGCACAGGAAGCCGCGAAGAGGTGGAAGGTCACATTTAAAGGCTGCTTCTGTGGGGCAGGGGGCTGGAGAAAGGAGGCTGAGCACTACTTGACACCGAGCCTGGAGGCAGACAAGATGCTGCAGGAGCAGCAGCGATCCAGATGTCTTCCAGATGTCTCATTTTCTCACTGCACTTCAGTGCTGAGGCAGGAGGGAGACAGGAGGAAAGGAGGAATGACCTGGTCGATTCTGCATTACTTGCTCAACTTTCTGCAGAAAGGCCACACTGCTCTTAAAAGGGGGGGAGAATTTGTCCTTAGTAACAAGGGCCCTTTTGATTTCTGCGTGGTTTGCGGACTTGTGTGTAGGAGAAACACAAGTAATTGTCTGCTGTTTTAGGGTTTATTTGGGTGCTGCTCCTTCAACATCAATGTTGAGATGCAGGGCAAAAGTGATCCCCTCTTTTGCCTCCCCACAGCTCACTCTAACTGGGGCTGTGCTCTTTGAGAACAGCTTTGGCTTGTGGGAGGGAGCCAGGGAGGGGTTTTGGCCCCTGACGGAGTGCAGGGCAAATGTCTTGTGAGCCAGACATCAGCTGCAGGGTCAGCAGCAATCGCTGAGTGCTGGCTGCAAGGGACCAAGAGCTCTCCTCGAGCTGTGTTCCCCTGAGAACCCAGACTTTGCAATGTACAGAGTGCTGAGGCAGGAGCACCAAACCAAAACGTGTGCGAAGTCAACATAAGTAGCTCTGCCATCTCCAAAGTCTTGGGGCCACATGGACTTTTTCTTCCCCTGATAAGGAAGACCAAGGAGAAAAGAAACACAGAGCTCCTGATTATCTGAACTAAAGACTGACCCAAGATGAAGTGTTCGCGAGATCAGCAAACCTGCCCTATCCTGAGTGGCTCAGATCCTTTAAAACGTCTCCCCAGAGGTATCTCTGAATGATGCAGCCCCTGCCGGTCCTCAGCAGCCGCAGCCTTGCCTGCAGCTGACAACTTCATCACCTCCCTCTCTCCCTCCTGCTCTCTCTCACTCATCCTTTGGTGCATGGGGTATTCAGGGCGATGGCTTGTGCCAGTGTTAATGGGAATAACACTTGGAGGCTGCTGGAGGGAATCGAGGCATCTGTCTTCTCAGGCCATCACTGCTTTGCAAGCTCTGGCTCTCACCTTTAATGTGGAGTCAGCTTTCTTGGCACATGGAGGATTCACCCTGTGGGATACTTTGCTGACTTTTCACCTTGACTCAGACACGCACAATAGAATTAGCAGCTGCGGACTCCTATGGTTTCAGACCCTGCCCTGTTTCAATTAGAGAGGCACATGGGTTTGCAGAAGAGGCTTTCGAGGAGGATTCGTGGGTTTCCTTCTGAGTCAACACACAGAAAAAAACAAGCCTTGCACTGAGCTGCCTGCTTCTCCCGAGCACCTCCAAACACCTGGCAAGCAGTCAGCAGTTTGCAAGTTCAAGCTAAAGGCTTAGCAGGAGACCAATAAAAGGAACTTTAAATCTATTATTAAATAAGCAAAATCTCATGACATCTTTAGGTCTGACTTGCATCTTCTGAGCCCTTGAAGTTGCTAATGAAGACCAAGCAAATGGCTGGAACTTTGATCCCCAGCTCTGGGGGAGGATCTGCTTTGCCTGGTAATACTTGGGAAAGTATCCAGAAATATACTTGTTAACATTTGGAGACTTTGGAAAATTCTCCAAATTTTCAAGTTGGGGCAAGGCTGTGTATGGGCAAAGTTGGATGCACATCTTGTTTTTCATATCTCTAACAAGGAGACAGAAAGTGAAACAGAGGAGCCTTAGGCAGAAACTGCAGAGAAGAAACAGAGTAGCTTATCCCCGGAGCACATTTTTCTAGGTTCTTATTGTTTCAGCTGTTGACCAGTGATTAAAAAAAACAACAAAAAACAATTCTTCTTTAAAATCTTCCACATTGCTCTACCTTGCAGTCCACATTTTGAAATAGCGTAAATGAAATGGATGGTCATATAGAGAACCTTGACCTGCAGGTATTTAAAATTTAGCTCCTACTCAGAATTTCCTCCCTGAAGGGCAGGATATGCTGAATCAAGCAGTCCTCCTGACCAAACCTCAACACAGACCAACAACCGTTTTACTACAGATACCACAAGGACCATGTTGTAGAGTAATCGTGGCCAAATGCAAACTCTGAAAGTCCATGAAATAATTTTCGGATTGTTGAAGTATTTTGAGCATATTAATTAAAATTCACATCACCTGGCTTAAATGAAAGCAGCAGAACTGCTTCAAAACTAACTTTGAAGTTTTTCTGCTGGGAGCGGGAGGCTGGCCTGCCTGTCCTTCAGAGGTCCGAAAGCACACGATTTTGTGAAAATGGAGCAAAACTGTTGTAACCTGCGAAGTCGGTTGCAGAGACAGAAAGAGAAATTGGAAGTTTCTATCACAGGCCATGCTATTCCTCAAGGGCTGGAGACTGAGCGTGACAGTCCTGGCTCAACGTCTGCAATCCCCATCATTCAAACGCCAACCAGTGCCCCCACCATGAGCCTGGGGACACAAGCTGTCTCTCCTCTGAACAATTGCATTACTTTCAGAGGAAGGGAAAGCATGAAGAGTTTGAAGGTCTCTCTGTCTGAGCAGATTTGCATGACCAGTTCTGTTAGCAATCATGCATCTCTGGCACGCCTGGGTAGTTAGATGCTCTTCAAAGATCTGCAGTGGGCAGTTTTAGCCATGCATCTTTTCATCTTTTATAGCTACACTCCTTATGTCGGAGCCATTAGCAATATCTCTAAACTCCCTTTCAATCATGTTTTACAGTGCCTGTTCAGTGCATTGAGGCACCTTTTATGGCTGGGATGACATTTTCATTATAAGCCGCTGTTTTCAGTGGTTTATAACTTTCCCCCAAAATTACCTCTGGGGGCTGAAATTTTCTCACGCTTTCTTATTCACCGGCCAGCAGTGAATTTATTTAGAAAGTTGGAAGATAATCTCCTCAGCTATTTTGGAGTTATCAGAACTTAGAGGGAAAAAAAGAAAAAAAAATCAATTTTTTGCCATTAAAAAGAAAAGGTAATCATGTATTTTCAATCTCCAATAATGCAAAAACCTAGGGTGAACACAGGCTCCATGAGACATCTGTTTATTGTGATTAAATTTGGGCAAAGAAAAAATTTTAAACACAATGAGAAATTATAAGCCACTCAGATACAGGGCAATCCTAATAGTACGAGACAAAAAATGCATTTATGTCTAGTGGAGGCCGAAGGATATTTGTTGCTGGCTTCAGCACTTTGAGTCTCCTCAGGTATGTCCAATGAGCCCTTAACACAGCATCAATAAATGCCTTTTGATTTCATAAGCCAAACAGTCATAGTCACTCAACATATAGGCAAATGCAACTAAGGTATTTATCAACTGCTCTAAAGGTATTTGCTCACTTCTCAGTACATGTGTGTTCCATATGGCCCTAGATAATACCTATTCATGACAATTATTTTCAGAGTTTATTCTGGCTGACTGATTACAAGAACAGTAGTCATAGTACAGGCATTTGCTGTTTCCAGCAAATGTTGTGTTTACTTCCCTTTCCAGGGAAAGAAAACGCATACTGAGTTATTTCCTTCCCAGTGTGTAAACCTCTTCTTTGGACGTATTTGCTTGTTTGTGTGATAGAGGCTTTCATCTGAAGATCTGAACACTGCCAGAGAGAGGCTGCTGGGCGGGATGGATGCCTGCTTTGATGTAAAGTGAGATAATCTTCACAACAAACAGGTAGATACTGTTATGGCTGCTGCAAATCTACCTGGGCTTCTTTTAGGTATATATCAAGAGGAAAATAAATATGGAGACAGATTCAGTTTAGATTATTCTCTGTGGATCTGCTCTAGTGCTGGCTCCAGCCAGTGGGTCCCTTTTCATCGGCTTTAATGGCTTTCCAATCAGGCTCTAGGGTCTGATTTTATGTTCAATGACCCGGCTGTTCATGATGAGGTTTCAGCAATTTCGAAGTAACTGGAGTTGCCAAATAGTTTTAGATATAAATGGTCCTCTTCTCTCATAAGTTTTACAAAACCAGCTCCATCTACAGGATCCCCCAAGTTAAGCAACTCCTGCAAAAGGGGCCATGAATGCTTGCTTGAGCTTTTAAAATTTGCTTTACCCTTCTCTTAGGATTCCTCTGTGCATTTTAGCCTGTGCACGGCTGCCTTAAACAGCACATCCTCCAGACTTGCAAAAGCATCTCTCTAATAGGACTAAAACCAGAAATCACGACTCTGAGTCTAATATTCTCATTCAGAGAGCCTAACTATGCCACTTTTCAGCACAGTACTTAACCACATTATTTAAATTTTCAATGTAAGGAAACCTGAGCAAACACGCTCACTTAAATGCCAGGTAGAGTCGAGTGATCCCACAGCCTGACCCAAACTGAACGAAGTAAAAATCCCTCCATCCGCACCTGAGGTCATGAAAGAGATGATGGTTTCTCTTTAAAAGGCGAGTTCCTTCATCCTGCAGAATGATATGCTGTATTTAACACTTCATGTTAAGCTGTTTTGAGCTCAAATTAATATAAATACCCAATGGTCATCCTCCTTATTAAAGTGGAGCTACACAAAGGACTAATAATCTGGTTATCTTGTTGTTCAGTCTAATTACAGTAGGGAGTGTGAGGAATACCATGTGCCTCCTAACTTTGGATGAAAACAATTAGTCTGCAGGTTTCATTTTTTGGCTTTTATTATTATCATTATTGCAATTAATAAACTTCATCTTCCACTGCCAGATACTACAGAAGGGCACACTGCAGAACCAGGAGAGGAAATGGAAATGCGGATTTCTGTCTGCTTCACGTGATTTCTGCTTATTGGGGATGTGAAGGTTGGGAGCAGCTTGGGATGCAGCGACCATGAGATGGTGGAGTTCAAGATGGAACTTGGTGGAAGAAGTAAGGCAAAAAGTAGGATTGCTACCCTGGACTTTCGGAGAGCCAACTTCACAGAATCACAGAATCATCTAGGTTGGAAGAGACCTCCAAGATCACCTAGTCCAACCTCTGACCTAACACTAACAAGTCCTCCACTAAACCATATCACTAAGCTCTACATCTAAAACTTCGACCTCTTCCGGGACCTACTTGGGGGTATCTCATGGGCTAGATTGCTAGAAGGCAAGGGTGCTTGTGAGAGCTGGGCAACATTTAAACAGCACTTCTTCCAAGCTCAGGATCGGTGCATCCCTAAGAGTAGGAAATGGGGGAAGGGGGGGCAGGAAACCTGCGTGGATGAGCAAGGAGCTCATCGACAAGATCAAAAGGAAGAGGAAGGTCTATGAAATGTGGAAAAAGGGCCTGTCCTCTTGGGAGGAGTATAGGAGTGTTGTCAGGGCCTGCAGGGACGCGACGAGGAAGGCTAAAGCCCACCTAGAGATGAGGCTTGCAAAAGAGATAAAGGATAATAAGAAGGGTTTCTTTACGTATGTAAACAGTAAAAGGAAGACTAGGGATAATGTGGGTCCCTTGCTGAACGAGGGGGGTGTCCTGGTAATGGGGGACGCTGAGAAGGCGGAAATACTGAATGCTTTCTTTGCTTCAGTCCTTGCTTCAAAGACTATTCCCCCCCCCCCCCCCCCCCCCCCCCCCCCCCCCGCCAGGACTCCTGGACCCTGGAGGGAGGAAATGGAGGGCTGGGAAATGGAGAGCTCCCCCCGACTGATGAGGGAGTGGTTTGGGAGTGTCTGAGTGGGATCAACGCACACAAATCCATGGGCCCTGATGGGATGCATCCACGTGTGCTGAGGGAGTTAGTGGAGGTGATCGCCGAACCGCTCTCTATCATCTTTGAAAGGTCCTGGAGAACAGGAGAGGTGCCTGAAGACTGGAGGATAGCCAATGTCACTCCGGTCTTCAAGAAGGGCAAGAAGGAGGATCCGGGAAACTACAGGCCAGTCAGTCTCACCTCTGTCCCTGGAAAGGTGTTGGAACAGCTTGTTCCGGATGCCATCTCCAAGCAATTGGAAGAGAAGAAAGTTATGAGGAGTAGTCAGCATGGATTCACCAAGGGGAAGTCGTGCTCGACCAACCTCGTTGCCTTCTATGATGGCATCACCAGCTGGGTAGATGGGGGGAGAGCAATGGATGTCATCTACTTTGAATTTAGCAAGGCTTTTCATACTGTCTCCCACGACATCCAATGGCCATAAGATAGAGGGCAGGAAGTTCCGCACCAACATGTGAAAGAACTTCTTCATGGTAAGGGTGACAGAGCACTGGAACAGGCTACCCGGGGAGGTTGTTGAGTCTCCTCTGGAGATATTCAAGGCCCGTCTGGACGCCTACCTGGGCAACCTGCTCTAGGGAACCTGCTTTGGCAGGTGGGTTGGACCTGATGATCTCTTGAGGTCCCTTCCAACCCCTACAATTCTGCGATTGTGTGTGAAGCATGCAGGGGTTAGAAATAAAAATGCATCAGTGACAGAAGCCCAGACAGTGGTAATACAAGCCCTAGCACAGGTAACACCATCCCCTGTTATCACTACATGGAGAAACTTGTCACTGAATGTCCTGACAGGCAAATAGGACCTCCTGAAGCTGCTGCTTGATAATCACACACCACCACCTCTGCTATGTATGTGGGCTAGCCTGCAAGCATCTCCGAAAGGCGTTTTGAATACCTGAATTGCTGAAGTGAACAGGAACTACTTTCACATTTGCTTTCACTTGCCCCAGATAGTTGAGGACTTGCAGGTAAACATGCATCAGAACCAGAAGGAAACTGGGGAACCTGTTGCACTTGATGAGACAAAAGATTGCCTTTATAACGTCTCCCAGGGAGATGAAAAACAACCCTTCCTCTTGCATGGCCTCAGCTAAAAATCCCACTGAAGTCCAGCTCTCGTGGACACTGCACTGGTTTACACACATTCACGGCCACACACAGTGGAGACAGGTTATAAACAGCAGCTGTGGTTCCTTTGGTTAAGACTGAACCAATTTCTACTCAGCTCACTGTTTGGGTAAATGCACCAACCCACAGAGGCTGAACATATAGCAGAAACTGTTGCAATGAAGGTTGAAGGTGTGTAGTTAGCTCCCTTTAAGGCTTGTGATGACAAGAAGTATCTCCTGCAGGAGGCCCTGGAGGTGTATGTCAGGAGGGGAGATGAGAAGGAAAAGCAGAGAGTGAAACTAATGGTATTGATAGTGTAGCAGGTAGTGAGGCAGAGGGTTGGAGAAAGAGGAAGAAAATCTTCAGGAGGAGTCAGGGCCAGGATGGAAAAGAGAGGAAGAGAGATGAAGGAATGGCAGGCAAGGAAAGCTCAGGGACAGGCTTTGAAGTGTGGCCAGGCTGGCCACTTCAAATAGGAATAGGAGGAGAGAAAGAAAATGGGAAAGTACAGGCTGGAGAAAGATAAGAAGAAGTGTTAAAAAGGGTTATTGAAGGTGTTAAAGGTGTGGTATGTAATGTTTGACAGAGCTGGTTTTTTTGAATGAGCTGGGAAAGTTGAATGAGCAGGGAAAGAGGATGTAGGCACTATCTAAGTAACAGTCTAGAAGTTTTGGTATATTTGCTGTGGTGTTTGGTCAGTTTCCCAAGTATCGAGAAGGGGGGGGGGGACGGGGGGGCAGCCTGCTCCACCAGGGGCCTCTCCACAGGCCGCAGGGGGGCTTCGGCTCCAGCTCCTGGAGCGCCTCCACCCCCTCCTTCTATGCTGACTTTGGTGTCTGCGGGGAGGTTTCTAGCTGCTCGCTCTCCCAGCTGCTGTTGAGCAGCAGGTTTTTGTTTGTTTGTCTGTTTTCGTGGATGTGCTCTCACAGAGGCACGGACTGTGTTGCTCATGGCTTGGCTCTGGGCAGCGGTGGGCCCCTTTGGGGCTGGATGAAATTGTCCCTTATCTAACATGGGGCAGTGTCCTGGTTCCAGTTAGGACAGAGTTAATTTTCCCTCATAGTAGCTGGTAGGGTGCTATGTTTTGGATTAGGATGAGAAGAGCGCTGATAACATGCTGATGTTTTAATTGTTGCAGAGCAGTGCTTACACCAGGCCAAGGACTTTTCGGCTTCTCGCTCTGTCCTGCCAGCGAGCAGGCTGGGGGTGCAGCAGGAGCTGGGAGGGGACAGACCCAGGACAGCTGACCCAAACGGGCCAAAGGGGTATTCCATACCATCTGACGTCATGCTAAACAATATATAGGGGTGGCTGGCCGGGGTGGGGGGCCGGCTGCTCGGGGATAGGCTGGGCATCGGTCAGCGGGTGGTGAGCAATTGCATTGTGCATCACTTGTTTTCTTACACATTATTATTATTAATGCTATTATCGTTATCACTATTATTATTATTATTGTTATTATTATATTCCTGTCTTAATAAACTGTCTTTATCTCAACTCACAGGCTTCACTTTCCCGTTTCTCTCCCCCATCCCAGAGAGGGAGGGGGGAGGGCGAGTGAACGGCTGTGTGGTGTTTAGCTGCCAGCCGGGTTAAACCACAACAGGCAGCTGCTGGATTCATCTCACAGGGGCTACCACTGCAGCACTCTCTGCTACCAGAACCTTGCCATGTGAACCCAATACACTGGGGCAGCTAGGTCATTACTGGCCTGTAAAGTATCAGGGATTAAATTAACTAATGAAACCCTAAATGTGATGGGGGTAGAAGGGGCTGGGATAACAGTGCCACCTTTGGGGGATACCAAGCTGAGACTAGGGGATAAAACGATTACTGGGCAATTATTGTATGTACCCGAGGCAGGGACTAACTTGTTGGGAAGGGATTTGATGATGAAATTGGGCATTCAAATAGTAAATTGTTAGACTGGAATAACACTGTTATTAATGGAGGGCTCTCAGGCCCTGAGAGCAAAGATATATTCACCGCTGACTGGAAAGACCCTGAAATGGGGGCAGTGCGGAAGCAACAATACATATGGACAGTTTTACCTCAGGGGTTTACAGGGCCACCAATTTATTTGGGCAAAGTTCTAGAACAGATTTTGGAGCAATTCCAACCTCCCAAGGAGGTATTACTGTTACAAAAATGTGGATGATCGTTTATTGTCAGGACAGGAGAAAACAGTTGTGAATAAAGCTACTAACAAGCTATTCAGCTTTCTGGGAAAGCAGGGCTTGGGAGTATTGAAAAATAAATTACAATATGTAGAAAGAGAAGTCAAGTATTTAAGGCATCTAATGTCTGAGGGAAAACGGAGAATAAATCCAGAGAGGATTCAGGGAACTGTTGAAAACTAAGAAAGAACTAAGAAGTTTTTAGAGAAAGATTTTTTTTTTAAGGAATCAGGAGCCACGAAGTCTGAGGGAAAATGGATACTCCCTGATGGGAGAGAAATGCTGAATAAAGCACCAATGAGGCAAATATTAATTGTTTTACATCAAGAGAGTCATTGGGAGGTGCAAGCAATGTGTGATGTTGTGCTAAGACAGTATGTCTGTGTAGGAATATACACTTCAGTGAAGCAAATATGCAGAGGATGTACCATATGTCAAAAGGTAAATAAAAAGGTCATTTGTAACTCACCTAGAGGGGGACGGGAGCCAGGGATTCGACCTTTCCCAAGTATACAGGTAGACTTTACTGAGTTACCTAAAGGAGGGAGATTTAAGTACTTGGTTGTCCTAATTGACCATGTGACTGGATGGGTGTAAGCTTTCCCCTCGGTATCTGCCACTGCAAACACGTTGGCTAATGTATCACTGGAGCAAATAGTCCCTAGATATGGGATAGCTGAAAACATTGATTCAGATCAAGGAAGTCATTTCACTTCACAAGTACTGCAAGGGTTAATGCAGGCTTTAGAGATTGAGTGGGATTTTCACACCCCCTGGCACCCCTCCTCTTCTGGGAAGGTAAAGCGAATGAACCAGACATTAAAGAAGCAATTAACTAAATTAGTGTTAGAAACCCAACTTCCTTGGGTAAAATGCTTACCTTTAGCACTCCTGCAGGTTCAAACAACACCAAGAAACGATATAGGAATTTCACCGTATGAGATGCTGTTCGGATTACCCTATCTGGGCAGAAGGGGTGAGATACCACAATTCGAAACAAGAGAGTTTTCTTAAGAACTGTATTCTGGGGTTGTCCTCTTCTTTGTCATCTCTCAGGACCCGTGGGAAATTGGGTCCTGATTCAGACCTGGAAAGGATCAACTCCGGCCTGAATGGGAAGGACACTTCCAAGTACTACTAACCACTGAAACAGCCATAGGAACTGTGGAAAAAGGTTGGACTCACTATACTCGAGTGAAGGCATCCGTCGACCCTAGTACCTGGGAAGCTGTTCCTACAGAAGGCTTGTTGGAAGCTGAAATCGAAGAGAAAAAAATCTCATAGTGGACTCTGAGCGGGATAAAAGCTTACAATTGTAAACTAACCTTTTATTTTCACAGGTAACTAATGAGTGTGACTTGTGATTGAAAGAAAGGACAGACCTATAGCGAATTGAAGTGCTCCCAAGGGGGGGTTTGTTCTAGTAGTAGTGTACATCTTATTCTTTGTATTGATAATTATTTGGAAACCTGAGGTTTAAAAATAATGACAGGGAAAAATCAATTATTAATTTTGTTTTTAGTGATTGTAGGCCTCAGAGAAAGCCTTGGTCAATTGGCAACTTGGAAAAGGCATGACCAGATAATAGTAAGATGGGATACCCCGTAAAAATATGGGTGACTGTGACAGAGGGTTATGTACCACAGTCTGTCACAGTTGATGCTTCTGAGGTGTTAGCTTGTGGAGATTTAAATGCCCAACGACAATTGAGCAGAGAGAACAAATAACTGGGAGAGACCCAACAGCCAGATTGAGAATAGCTGTATGGAAACGATCCTCTATTGCCATCAGAGAGAGGGAGAAACTCAAGGAGAAAACAGGAGAGAAAACAGGAGGCCCTCTTTGAAATGCGGCAGTTCAAACATTTGAGATTGAAACAGGGTATGGGGATGTGAATGCCTGGATAGAATGGGTCAAATATACTGTCCAGAGTCTCAACCATAGCAATTGCTATGCTTGTGCCTCGGGGTGACCGATTGCCCAGATAGTGCCCTGCCCATTGGGGTGGACCGAGGACTCCCAGGGGATGCGATGCATGATTGCATTGTACCAAGAAAAGACTGCCTGGGGAAATGAGGCCTGTAAGTCTCTCTCTTTGCTGTTCCCTTCCTTGCGTGATAGCAATATCAGGGTTCCCCCTGCATTCTCTACAGCTATAGTTAACCGTACAGCTTGCCTCTCACGGCAGGGTGTGAGTGCTACCCGGCATCTGGGAGAATTTGCCTTGTGCACGAGGACCTTGAATGCTACCGAGGACTTGATGGGAAACTGCTCAAGACTTGAGATCCCCAGGGCAGATCTCTGGTGGTACTGTGGAGGGAAGATCTTAATTACACCCATCTAACTGGGGAGGCACTTGTGCACTTGTTCAATTAGCTATACCCTTCACCCTGGCATTTGAAAGAGAAACATCACAAATACCCAGAAGAAGTAAAAGAAGCTTAGGAGTATCATTTGATGATAGAGCGTACATAGATTCTATTGGGGTGCCTAGAGGAGTTCCCCATGAACAGGAAGCCAGGAATCAAATTGCTGCAGGGTTTGAGTCACTGTTCTGGTGGGTAGCAATCAATAAGAATGTGGATTGGATTAATTATATTTATTACAATCAGCAGAGATTCATAAACTATACAAGGGATGCGATAAGAGGAATCGCTGAACAACTAGATGCCACCTGCAAAATGGCTTGGGAAAACAGAATAGCATTAGGTATGATGCTCGCGGAGAAAGGAGGTGTGTGTGTGTGATAGTGAGCAACCATTGGTTGCACTTTTACACCCAACAATACTGCCCCAGATGGCATAGTAACTAGAGCATTGCAAGGGTTTACCACCCTTGCCAGTGAATTGGCAGAAAAATTAGGCATATTTACATCCTTGATTGTAGTAGCAGGAGTTTTGACAGCTGGTGGTTGTTGCATTATCCCCTGTGTAAGAGGACTAGTACAGTGGTTAACTGAAACTGCACTATTGAAACAGATGACCACGAAGCCACCACCTTACTCAGATAAGGTGATGATATTAGAGGAGATGGAAAGCAAAGAAGGTGAAGAAGAGGAAGATATCTACCAAATTACACCTTAGAGAAAAGTTTTGCAAAAATCAACAATTTATAAAGAAGAAAAGGGGGGAATTGTGGGAATAAAAATGTTGTTTTTGCAGAGTTACATTGTTTAAAGGTAAGGAATGAGGTATTGAGATATGCTTGCAGTGATAAGAAAACTTAGCAGGCGACCTTGTAAAATGCAGACAACCAGACTCCTTAGAACAATTAGGTGAAAATCACGGTGTCAAGTCAAGTCAGATAAGGGAAGAAACATTACCACTTCAAACAGTAAAAAAGTCTAAAGAAATTTGAAATTTAACAGGCCAGCAACTGAAGGCCATGCATTCTCTGTGAAGCATGGGATAGGTTGTGAACCTGGATTACCCACTCCAGTGGGGAAACAGGGGAGGGTCCTGTCATCAAAAAGTATATAAACTGTGTTTTGGAACCAGTAGGTGCGCTCCTGCTTGTGGGACGCCTGCCATTGCAATCGCGAATAAATTACTACTTCACTGAGAGCCTCGCCTGAGCCTAAGTTATTGGCTACAGAGTGTTTCTCACAATATTTAAGAAAGGGAAGAAAAAAAACACTGCTACACAGCACCTGGGAGAGAGAGAGGAGTGAGGAACAGCCTTGCAGGCACCAAGGTCAGTGAAGAAGGAGGGGGAGAGGTGCTCCAGGCGCCGGAGCACAAGTCCCCTGCGGCCTGTGGTGAGGACCATGGTGAAGCAGGCTGTCCCCCTGCAGCCCATGGAGTACCACGGTGGAGCAGGGTTCCACGCTGCAGGCTGTGGAGGAGACCATGGTGGAGCAGGTGGACCTGCACTGATGGAGGCTGCGGCCTGTGGAAGACCCCTGCTGGAGCAGATTCCAGGCTGGACCTGTAGCCCATGGAGAGGAGCCCACGCAGGAGCAGGTGACCTGGCAGGAGCTGCTGCCCGTGGGGGACCCAGGTTGGAGCAGTTTGCCCCTGATGGATGGACCGCATAGTACGGACCCATATCTGGAGCAGTTCTTGAAGAGCTGCTGCCTGTGGGAAGACCATGCAGGATCAGTTCAGCAAAGGACTGCATCCCATGGGAGGGACCCCACAGCACAGGGGACGAGAGTGATCGAGAAGGAGCGGTGGAGAAGACTATAGACTGACCACAACTCCCATTCTCCCATTCCCCTTCGCCGCTCGGGGGGAGGAGGTGGAAGAGGGTGGATATGGGGGAAGGCGTTTTTGGTTTCTTTCCTTTGTTTCTCGCTTCTCTAGCTTGTTAGCAATAGGCAATAAATCTTACTATCTCCCTATGCTGAGTCTGTTTTGCCCGTCACAATAATTGTTGAGCGTCAGCCCTGAGGGTAAACTGCCCCCCCTGTATCAACAATCTATAGCCTCTCCTGCAAATTAATTAATTTGCCTCAACTTTCATTTTTGGTGTCATCATTAATAACTTGGCCAAAATCTTTGTGTACGCTTTGTATCAGAGCACTGCTGTGCCAGATGCTGCACAAACAAGAGTTGCACACTTGGGGGGACAACTGAGGAACAAAGGGAGGAATTGTTCACTTGTTTCTCACACTGCGGGTGGTGGGGGGGTGGGGGGGATGTACCTTGTCTATGGCTGGGAAGCTCAGTGCATGTGTCTGATATACATGGTTGTCAAGGTACAATATGGTTTTTGGGTGCTCAGGAAAGCACCAGGCTGAAACAAATAATTTCACGTAAGGAGAGAGAGACACTTGAGCTGAGGTTGAGTGGAAGGGATGGCGTGCAAGACAATGTGAATTAAATAATAGCCAGGGGACAGGTAACACAAATGTCTCAGGCCTTACACCACTAGATGAGGATGACTGCACAGGTCTGCCTCACAGCCCACCAAGCCCCAGGATCTTAGAATCAAAGAATCAGTAAGGTTGGAAAAGACCTTCAAGATCATCTGCTCCAACCATCCCCCTACCCCCAGTGTCACACACTAAACCATGTCCCTAAGCACCATGTCCAACATTTCCTTAAACACCCCCAGGGACAGTGACTCCACCATCTACCAGGGCAACCCGGTCCAATGCCTGACCACTCTTTCTGAGAAGAAATGTCTCCTAATTTCCAACCTGAATGCCCCCTGGCACAACTTGAGGCCATTCCCCCTAGTCCTATCACTAGTTACCCGAGAGAAGAGGCCAGCCCCCAGCTCCCCACAACCTCCTTTCAGGTATCTGTAGAGAGCAATAATCTTTTCAGGTGCTGGTTGCTGGCGAGTGTTTGGAGAAGCATGAGACACCACGTATGAAATGACCCGCATCTCTCCAGCCATCTGACTTCACCAACAATAGTCCACACCACAAGGTCAGTGATGAACTCCAGATCTGCCCCTTGGTGCCATTCTCCCCTGAGAGCCCTTCTTCATTTCCACCCCTAATGAGTCCTGTTCCCAGAAGGGACCCACCGGAGCACAGCATGGCCTCAAACAGCCCCCGGGCCTGCAGCAATGAGCAGGGCTACCCAAAACCCTGAGAAACCGGACTTCTCTGTGAGGACAAAATCCACGAGCCCCTCAAACAGTGATGCAGCACTACACACCCCCAGCACAGCCTCCTCCCCTCAGCCCCTGCCCAAGCTTGAGCCAGCGTTACAATACCCCAGGTGGCCTGATTTGAAATTGCTATAGCTGTATATGCAAGTCACCTTTCTTTTTAGGCATTAGCAAAAAATTCCTATCTCCACTTGACTGATTATGTATTTTACCTGTTATATTTCTCTCACCCCCCCCAGCCTTTCCCCCCTCACAGTAAAAAGTTTCATGCAAACCTTCTAAGATTTCTGTGGGGAGGGGTAGGCAATAGAACTGTTGTCTAATGGGACTTCCACCGGCATTTGGCATCCTTCCTGGCATTTCACCCTTCATATTATAGTTTATAGTGTAATGTATTTTTTTTCATATCACGCTATAACATAAATTATTGCTAGTTTGTCCTTACTACTCAAGGAGACAGTCTAGGGCTTTTCAAACCAGGAAAAAGAATGAGAGAAAGGAAGAAAGAGATGGAAGGGGGGCAAGAATGAAGAGAGAGGGGGTGGGAGGGAGGGAGAGGAGTAAATCCATTTACAGAAAAAAAACCCAAAAACAAAAATAAAACCAGTTTTTCTAAGACAAACTTCCTAAATAAAATAAAATAGAGGGCAACTTTTCATCCCAATAACTTATTAAAATGCTCTGCTTCAGTCTAGGATATATCAATGAGTCCTCAGTGGACCAGACAGGAGAGAGTCTGAGGAAGAGACCATCGTGCCAAAAAATAATGTATTTTAAAGTTTCCTTATCTTTCTCACTAGTATGTCCCTTAAATTATTAAAAGTGAAAGACATTTTAATATCACTTGGAGGCTGTTTGTTCATTTTTGGCATCTCATTTAGCCTGGAGAATAACATTACAGAAGACAGTTTTACTGTCTATTTATTACTATATGTTATTTCTATTATGGTCGCAGTTAGAAGCCCCGTTGGGTTAGGTGCTGCATGGATGCATCCCAAGGCCTGAGCAGCCCGTTTAGCTGAGGAGACTGCGGGGATGCGCTCACATCCCCTCCTCTCCACGCCAGCACTGCTCCACAGGCAAAGTGCTGTCAGAAGACTGCTTCTGGCATGTGAGGAGATCGTCACACCCCTCCAGCTCAAAATTTTCCCCCCTTTGCTCACATAACCCAGGCCAGAAGGGACCATTTGAGCCTTGATTGTGCCCTCCTGTGCCTGGCAGACTGGTCAGTCTCCCCATGCAAGCTCCCCAGGTGAGCCCTAAGCCAGTTCACCAGCGTTTTTAGGGCTGCAGGGAAAGGCAGAGGCTGGTCCCACCTCTGCTGTGGGTGGCCTGCAGACAGACATGCTCCTCCTCTGGCTGGATAGGGGACATCTGCCTGCTGCCGTGGCCTCTCCTTCATGGCAGCCAGGCTGGCCACTGAGGTGAAGGCAGGAGCTGGACACTGGGCTGATCTAAAATCATTAATGATTCCCATGTTTTTTGCCAGGCAGGAGAGGAAGGGCTAACTCTTTTGGGAGGGCAAAGCCTAAGGAAGGAAACACGGAACAGAGCTCCCCAAGACTGGGGGCTTGTGTGCAAGGATGCCTGGAGTTAAGTCTGAACTGAGCTGGTGCTCACAGCAACCCGGGCTGTTACACTGCCATTAGGTGCCGGTGCAGGAAATCGCTACAGCTTCTGCAGGATTTACACTCTGCAGTTGTAGGATTACACCTATAAACAGCTCTAAGAGAAGAAAATTTAAAAAAGAAATGCTTTGTCATCCCCTCATCCCCCTCCTTTCTCCGTGCTCTGCTTTCCACACCTCCCTGGCCCAGGACTATGGACTACTCACCTCCAGAGTCCCAGCAATTCTTCTTCCACTCTACCTTCTCCTCACTGCCTTGCCCAAATACCTGTGTACAGTTTTTAGGGCATCTCCTCACACACGACTGCTCTTGAAATATGGTGTGTGTTTGCCTTTTCCCTGCATTGATGTGGCTTGTGCAGGATGTCCGTGGCTAGTAAAGCCAAATACTTCACTGTATGACAATCATATACAGAGTTTGCCACCTTTCTTTCTGAATCTAAATACTTTTTGCAAGGCACATTTTGTAAATATCTTTGCAAAACTGCAAGATCTGAGGATCTCTTTTAGCAAGGGACATCCTCATTATTTTTTTAAAGGCTGGAATATCCATACCTCCGTTGGAAATAAGAGGCAATGAAGATGCAGAAGAGTCCTGCCACATCCACATGAAATGCCCAGTAGAAGAAACCAAAATAGTGATCCCACTGCTGGAACCCTCTCCTCTTCCTGGCCTGAGAAGTCCTCACCAACACCATTCCTTGCTTTCAGAGCAGCACTTTAGAGATTTCACCCTCACTTCCAATTTTAAAAAGAGTGGATAAAATCTGTCTCCTACTTTTTCCAAATGCCATTTTCCTGGCCGCATATGGTCTTCAGGCTTTGCTTGCAGCAGATCCCCTGTCTCACAAGCAGGGAGTACAGGTGGGCTCCTATTCTCAATCTGCTGCTAAATCTAGGGATTTATCTGGGTTTCATATTCTGTCTGACTGTAAGTAGTTTGGCCACCTTAATTTTCTCTGGGGGCGGCTCATGAGAACCACAGCTGTTTTCTGAGCCCATAGAGATGCTCAGAAGAGGGGCTGCAAAGTGGAGTTGCACTTTTGAGACCAAGTCTATGGAAATAGATGCACCCATATTAATTAGGCTGTTGAAGCAACACACACGCCTCAACTCTTGCTCTCCATGAGAATCAGTCTCTTTACTCATCGTTTTTTCACCCTACAAGTCCATATCCAGGTTAATTGCCTTTGCTCTGCTCTGACATCAGACCCTGAGCAGGATTTGACTCCATGTGTTTGCATAGATGTTTTTTGTCAGCCAGCTGAGCAGAACCACTATATTACAGGGATGTGCGTTGGCCCCTCTTGGACTCAGCCTACTCCCTGTGTTTTTCACTTGATGGTTTTGAATCCAGTTGATTGGTAAATGGCTAAATAGTGAGAGAAATTGCTTTCTCTCATTACTCTGCATGGCTGTGTCATTACCCTTTAATACTGCATCATTATTGACTGATGAATTCCGTCAAGACATGGCCAGCGGGATGTAATGCAGTGGTAGAGAAGTGCAAAATATTTCATTCAAAGTTTACTCCTCTAATGGGAGGCGGGTGTAGGGTTGGGAGGGGGAAGAAGAGAGGGGTGAACCCCAGCAACAAAAATGGACAAGCTTGCTCTTGAGCTTGGCCTGGACTTCAGTCTGTGATGATTGCCTTGGTGGAAAGATGCATCTATAATTTACAGTAAGTGCTAGATAGTATCTAAGCACAGAGAAGCCATGCCACTAAGATGGGATATTCCCTAAGCTCATCTTGCCCTTAACATACTTGTTCCTTGACCTAACAACTCTGTGACTTTTCCCTTTAAATACTATTATGGCTTGATGTAACCAGTTCATTATGGTCCAATACAAGACATAAGGCAGGAAGGAAAAAAAAACATACAAGAAGATAGTTTTCTCTTCTTGATGAGCTTCTCATCAGCTCCCAGGAAAAAAAAAAAAAGCAAAAAAAAAAAAAAAGCTCTGAAGTTGCTTGCTACCTGGGTTAGACTGGCCAGCTGTGGGCTTCCTACCTCCCTCATACACCGAAGATGACTTTGGGCACTGTAACAAATCTTTGTAATCTGCTTTCCTAATCTCATGGTACTTGGAGACTTCTGCCAAGCAGTCCCTTCCCATTTAAGATCCTACTCTGCTGCTTCCATGTCTGAGCAACCCACAGAAAATGAAGGAGGTCAAGCACAACTAGAGGAGACACCAGGGAAGAGCAAAAAACCAAAACTCTAAAACCAACAGACAAAAAAATCCACAAAGAAAAGGTGAAAGAAGAAAAAGTGACATAAAATAGTTGTAAATTCACCTGTCCATGCTCAAAACACATCCATGATTTCTCATTGCTTACTAACCACAGTTACCCTAAATTAACCCCCAGATGGCTGGAGGCACGTGGACATGCTAATGACCACCTGGCAGACACCGCTCACCCAAAGTGCAATCGATCCATGAAACCCCTTGCTGCTGGGAATCACAAATGCTAAATGTTTACATGGGTGTAAGAAAAATGACCAGAGAAATTCATGGGTGAAAAATCCACCCTGGGAAAACGGCTGCAAGGAAATCCTGAGCCTGGCTCTTTGAGGCTGAATCGTGGGCAAAGCAGTGCAGTACATTTTTCTTATTTTTATACTCCTACCTGATGTTTAGATAGCCTGGCTTGATGGGCCCCTTGTTATTTCCCTGCATTCATGTAGAATATGTATTTTGAAACAAAACTGTAATATTAGCCAAAGGAAGGAGAAAAATGTAAGAAAGAGATCTTAGCAACCAGTTACGAGTGAAAGAAATATAGAAAAAATATATACTGCCAGAGGGCTGGCCCTCTGCCCTACTATTCTGCTTCCCCTCCCCCTTGCCATCTTAGCCCTCATTTGGGAAAGAAGACCCATCAAATTAAAGATGGATGAAAACTCATTAAGAAACAACACACCTAGATGAAATTGCCACTGGGATTACATTGATGGGATGGTCTCCCCCCACCCTTTCTTTCGTTCAAAGATTACAAACCCTTTTTCTCCTCCAGGGCTCTTGCCTCCATCCCGGTCCTGGCTAACTCCATGCCTGCATGAACCCCTGGGTTTGGAGGGTCCATATGGGTAGAGGGGGGAGAGAGTGAGGGTTGTTTGTTACGCTTCCTTTTGTTTTTAATTAACCTCTGGAGTTTTCTTTGCCTAGAAAGCAAATCCTCTCACCCTGATTTTTTACACATGCCTGCATTCAGACTACCAAAAAGTTAGATCTAGAGAGAGAAAAACTGAGAAAGTTAGAAGGAAGAGCATTTTATTGGGAGAGAATTGCAATCTGTATGAGTTTCACAGGCCAATCTTTGCTTATTAATCCTAGCGTGAAACAAGCCCAAGAGGACAAAACCACTTCCAGATTAATAGTGAGCTACCAGGCTCCTGCAGCTCTGGATTCCTGCTGCAAATGAATATCTGGGTTGGGGTTTAAGACAGAGGTATGTAATGTAACCCTCACGAAACAAACAAACAAACAAACAAACAAACAAATAAAAGGCTTCTCTTGCTCTTCAGCCCACACACTTCTTAAACATGGTGATGGTTGAAGAATTGAATCAGCTCTAAACTTAACCAACAGATCAAGAGTTATAGCAGAAGGAAATAGGGGTGCTTTGGTACACCTGTGCACATGCCCTGTGGCCAGACAGCCTGAGAAGACACCCAGAACATTGTGAGAGGTCCCAAGACAGAAGGAGGGCAATGACATCCCACAGGAAAGAGAGAGTGCAGAAGGGGCACATCATTGCAAAGCAGAGGAGAGCAAATGGGGAGCCACTGCCCTCTCTGAACTGCCTGGGCAGGAGTTCCTGGCACTGCTGGGGCCGTGCAGCAGTCACAGTTAAGATTTCACTTGCCTTAACCTCCAAGAGTGAGCTGAGCTCTAGGTCTCCAGTCATGTACGTGCCAGAGGAATTAGTTGCTGCATTCCCCATATTTGGGACAAATCCAATGCCATCTTGTGGATGGGTTGACTAGAGGCCACGGAAAGGTATAAAACCTCCAACACACCACTTCAACAGGAAGACAATCAGCTTGGCTAACTGGTTTGATTGTGATTGGAGAAGACACAGGAATATTTCAGATATGTATTGAAACAGAAATATGGGCAGAAGGCAGAACAGGAATATTTTTGCTAGGCAGATTAACACAGGCATAGTCAAAGGCCAGAGTTATATTTACATTTAAACCTCCATTCCACACAAATTGAGATTGAAGATATCTGTAGAAAGTGAAGAACAGATTTCCCTAAAAACCCATTATTTGTGTGGACTTGTTCACTAATAGCACAACATCATGCTGCGGCGAGGTTGCTCACTTCAGCACCCTGAACCTTTTCATGCGTATTAGTGTCCTCATTTTTTGTGGTCTCTACTTTGCTAACAGTGCTGTTACATAAGGGAACATGCCGAATAACAGCTTTGCTGTGAAAAGTGTTATCTTTTCAAGAGAGAGACAGCCCAGTAAAAAGCTTTCTGTCACTTTCAATAGGGACTTTGGGCTGAATCCTCAGCTGATGTAAATCAGTGTAGCTCCACCGAACCTCAGGTTGAGGAAGCAGCTTGGAACTACCTGATGTTTGTCTTGGAGGATCCACAGGAGATGCTGGCACACAGCCTATGTGTTAAAATAATAATAGTAATAATGACGATGGGAATTCTTATTATTAATACAAGCAATAAATGGAATTTGCTATGGGCCTCTAGAACAACAAAAGCAACTTGAAAATACGGGCAGTATAAATGTTTGAATACGAGCTTTCTTTTCTGTAGACCAAACTTGGGAATTCAAAGCTTTGTGTATTTTCACCGAGTAAATAATCATTCCACTGCTGTTTTGAAAATGGTGAAATGTGGGAGTAACATGAGGGAGAAGATACAGTACAAATAAAAGTATTTTGCATTTTGTGCCACTGAGTCCCAAACTCATTCACCTCAGTCTGCTATGGCAAATTCAAGCTGGGGAGTCACGCATGTAATGCATCACTCTTGCATCTATATCAGAAAGAATACCCAAATAAAATAATGCTGAAATGGTTGGAGTTCAGCTTTTCCAGACCCGGATTTCTTCCCCTTGTCCTAAAAGGGATATCTGGTCACTGCTAATTATAGCAGGGCTTTTCCTGCGAGGGAAGAGCAGCCACCACAGAGCAAAGTTGCTCTCACATGGGGAAACGCAATGCAGATGGGTTGCAGGAAGCATGTGGTTAGTTATGGTAGCCCTAAATCTTCTGAAATTAAGGCCATTTCCCACTCTTACAAAGCACTTGTAAACTATTTCTTTTTGCCTGTTCTCCACCTACTCTAAGGACAATTTCATGCCATTCCAACTTCTTTGCTCTTTAGAAACCTGTCCTGGTTTCAGCTAGGATAGAGTTAATTTTCCTCCTAGTAGCTGGTAGGGTGCTATGTTTTGGATTAGGATGAGAAGAGTGCTGATAACATGCTGATGTTTTAATTGTTGCAGAGCAGTGCTTACACCAGGCCAAGGACTTTTCAGCTTCTCGCTCTGTCCTGCCAGCGAGCAGGCTGGGGGTGCAGCAGGAGCTGGGAGGGGACAGACCCAGGACAGCTGACCCAAACTGGCCAAAGGGGTATTCCATTCCATTTGATGTCATGCTAACCAATATATAGGGGTGGCTAACCGGGGTGGGGGGGCCGGCTGCTCGGGGATAGGCTGGGCATCGGTCAGCGGGTGGTGAGCAATTGCATTGTGCATCACTTGTTTCGTACACATTATTATTAATAGTACTATGATCATTATTATTATTTTTTATTTTCCTGTCTTAATAAACTGTCTTTATCTCAACTCACAGGCTTCATTTTCATGTTTCTCTCCCCCATCCCAGAGAGGGAGGGGGGAGGGTGAGCGAACGGCTGTGTGGTGCTTAGCTGCTGGCTGGGTTAAACCACAACAAAACCAAACAAAACCTGGAGACCAATGAAACTAAGAAACTCTTCACAAAGCCTTGGGTCTGGTGAAAGGAGGGCCAGAACCACAGCAGAGGGGTTTGAAGGAGCACAGAGAAGCTGTCTAGCTCATCTAGCCCCATACAGGACCGGCTCCAACTGTGCTATTTCTGACAGCTGCTTTTTTCCCCATTTTTGATCTATCTCCAGCGATGGAGAGCCTCAGCCTCCCCAGACAACCGGCTCTACAGATCTTCTATCCTCACCATTAGAAAGGATTTCTTTTAGTCTGAATCCTTCTCCATCCAATTTCCTGCCTCTTGCCAGTGGCAATAAGCAAGTGAATAGGCCTTCAGACAAACAACAGAAACCCGTTCTCTCATTACATATGTCAGCTGTAGCATCAGTTAAATGACTGGTGCCATGAGATCCAGACGTAGATACAAGGCAGCAAGTTACCCTGACAGTGACAAGGAGAAGGGCATGTCCTTCTGCTTTCTTTCCCCAAACTTTATTGGAGTAAATATTTGAAAATTCAATATTAATCCCGAGCTCCCACTTAATAAACTTGGCAAACCTGACATTTTTAAAACAAAACAAAACCATGCTGTTCACTTTCCCTTTTCATTCTTAATTGGCCCATCTAAAAGCAATCAAGTGAACATTTAGCTGTGGTAGAAAGAACTGCAGGAGACCTCTCCTCCAACTGCCATTATTCAGGAGTGCACAGGAGTGTGGATGTGTTTAGGAGAGTGGGAGGCACTTTGCAAATTCTCTCTCGGCAGCGACAGAGGAGTAGGAGCTGGGCCCAAGGAGGGACGTGGACGCTGGGACAAGTCACAGCCACCTATATACCTCTGGCTTAAGCTCCCTGGCTGGTGGCAAGGGAAATTAGGCATTAAAGAATAAGTTGTATAACCAAGCACACTGCACAGGGAGCTGCCTAAACTTGCCAAAACAAAACTATACAAAGAGAGGGATCTCTTAAATCCCATCCCTCAATGGGACTCACTTCTTTCCCTCTGCGAGGGGACTCTGCCAGCATTTAGGTGCCTGAGGCACCTCTTGCACAAGGTGCCCACCAGAGCAGGGACCCTCTCTACCAGCTGCTCAGCCAGGGGAAAGGGAAACACCAGGCTAGAAAGCAAGGGCATTGTAAAACAAAGCTGTAAGCCTGTCTCCCACAGCTGAAAGGCAGACCTGCTAAAACACTTAATCCATTTCAGGTAGTAATGGTGTTGGAGGTATGGAAATCCTGGCTGGGCTGCTGGATGTGTGTGACGAAATACATCAGGTGCAGAGATCAACTTTTTGCAGAAGGTAATACAATTTCTAGAAACATACACACAAGAATGTCTAGGGCAGAAATCAGATTTCAACAGTGGAGCCATACAGAACATATAATTATATTTTGCATTTTAATAGACTTATTAGCATAGGATGTGGAAATATTAGCATATTACATAATCTTATTCATTAATATATTAGACCATTATTGTATTAGTGGCACAATCTACTAGAGAAAATGTTGCTTTGTGTCTGATATTGCAATCCAAGAAAAAACTGGGATGGCAAAGAGAGAGCCTCTCTGTCATGGGCATGCCTGAGTCTAGGTGCATCTGCAACAGGGGAGGAGAAAACACTTCTGCAGCCAGAAAGTGTTTGATTTTTGAGCAGTTTTCCCGCATTCTCTGATTTAGACCTAAGAACTTTTCAAGCTTTTTACATTAAAACTCAAACCTTCCCAGCCTCCTGGAACCTAACCCCTCAAGAACCACAAGAGCTAAAGCAGAAAGTCTCTTTTTCAGCATTCAGATGCCCTCCTAAAATTCAGGGAATTGAGTGCAGATCCCTGCCCTCCCACCGTTTCACATTCTGGAGAATGTTTCCTCCTGGGACCTATGTCTCCCCTGGTGACAAGCTCTCGTGTGGGATACTGATGAACACTCAATTGAAGCAGTTTGTACCCTGATATCCCACGGTGCCAACGACCAGCCAAACTGCCCTCTGCTATCTGGTTTTCTGTCACTGGTCCACCTTCTATACCCCACAACAGAGATCGTCCTTGTGGAAGTTTAACTGAAACTGGTAGGGTCCCATGTAAAGATCTGAAAAATCCTGTTTAATTAAGGCGCCCCAAATTCCTCTGTAACTTTCTTAAGGCTTTGTCAGTTCGACAGTTCCAGAGGAAAAGGTGCTGTCCCTGACCTGTTCACTCCATCCATCCCTCATTAGGGAGCAAGACCTCATGGCTATCCATGCCTCAGTACTGGTGAAGCAGCCTCACGGGGCATTTTTAAGGCAAGCTCCCAGGACAAGCATCTTCTCTACAGGCTAGATACTTGACTCGATGCCCCCATGAGCAGAACTGTATAAAGCAGTTATCTGCTCAAGCTGTGTACCAGGCTGCATGACCCCAATGTCCTTATGGCAACTGAATAAACATGCTCTATAAACTATGGAAAACAAATATCATCTAGCGACTTAATCCCATGTCTTTCATTCACAGACAGACTGACAAACAGGACTAATTCCTCTTATTAATACCTTGACTATAGGCAGTGACGCTAACTGAGATGACTCATGGGGTGGATTACATGCTTTTAGCAGAAGGGGGAAATGTGTGAAACAGAAAAAAAAGAAGAAGGTCAGTAGGGATGCTGAGTTTTGAACAAGTTTGTTGTTTCTTTCTTCCTTTCAGAGAAATGCAGTGCAGTACTTTCCAGAGGCAGATATTCTCCAGACTCCAGGTAACACTCCCAAGTAAGGACAACAAAGAGAAGGTGAAAATCATAATGCTTACTCTCTAGAAAACATTTGCATCTGCCTAACATCTCTGTGGCATCAGGATTGTTTGAAATTCCTTCTAAGGAGCTCAGCGAAGTAGTTATTTTGCTTTTAAAAAATATACTAGATTCCCAATATACAAAGTTGTTGAATTGAACTGACTGTAGTGCAAATTTTTTGTCTTACACTAGAGCCAATGGGTTGGTTTTCCTGGGCTTTTATTATTATTATTACTATTTTTGTCTTAATGCATTTAAACAACAGCTTTTCTCTTCTCCTTGCGATCACGTTAAATGTATAATTGCTCTTTGCATTTGCTGATGGCACAACATAAGCCCCTGCAGTAAAAGAGATTTGTGCTAAAACTCAAGTGCTTAAGAAATAAGGAAAGGGGTTATATTTTGGGTCAGTTCACTTATCTCAGTTTTTTGGAATTATATATTAATTTTAGTATAAGCTGCAGCATGGAAGCATAATTAGCATTCAGACAATGTGAGAAAGTCTTGCCTGAAGTTAACTGGTGTGTACAATCTATGCTGGGGATTTGGGGAGGTTAGACGGTGCAGGTCACTGCCATAACACAGCTAAGCCGGGTCCTCAGACGGTGTAAATCAGCACTGTCAACGGAAATACCCTGATTTATGCCGGATAATTACGTCCCCCCACTGCTATTTGAGATGGGCTCAAGATGACAGCTTTGGGATCATCACTAGAATACAGACTTTTCCTAAGTACCAAATTGCATTAAAGGCACCCAGCTAGACTGCGAGCTAGAAACCCAAGCAAGCCTTTTATGAGCTGGCATCGAGCTATTCAGAACCGATGTCAGCCCCTCCAAAGAAGCCCCATTTAAGTAATAAGGAGAAAGCCTTGCCTTCTGCTTTCCCACCAGTTCAAATGCCTTCATCCCATTTTGAGTTAAACTGGTGCACTCTCTGTCTGGCATATAAAGATGTAGAGCACAGGAGAGACAAGCTCTCTCTGGTGTGACCCATCTCCTCCCAGACTTATGCCTTAGGTAGCAATTGGTAGATATTTACCCTACTACCACGTCTGACTCCTCATATCTGAATCTGCTTTAACCTCATAGCAGGGTTAACCCAAGTTTTTTGCCCCCCCCCCCCCCCAAACAAAGACCCTTGTCCAGTGAAAAACAAGCAAACAACCCCCCTTTGTTTCTAGTCTCAAAACTCCCAACCAGTTTGAGATGGGAGGTTCGCTCAGCAGTTTTGTGAAAGAGTCTTGACTGACAGAACCTGTCTAAACTCGAAGAATTAACGAGCTTGTATTTTGCAATGGACTGGGAAAAGGAAACCAGCTGGAGAGACCCTTGATATGACTGCTAATGCTGCTTTGTTGCCATCCTTTGTTCAGCACCTGTGGAGTGCCCAGCAGAGAGGGGCTCTGCTGCCTGCTGGAGGGGGGGCCAGGTGATCCTGAAATGCAATTAATGCATAACATCTTTGACCAATCCATCTAATTTACCACTCGCTTGCTTCCTCCTTTATTTTTCCCTATCACTATGAAGGATAGCCACTCATCTTTATATATATATATATATAAAAGAAAAAAAAAGAAAAAGAGGAAAGCAAAAATAAAAGGGGGGGGGAGAAAGAATACACAAGAAATAATGTGCTTTTCTGGATTCACCCTGCTTTTTCCCTTCCTGAGCACTGTTTTAGGAGTCTTTTATTTAACAAAACAAGGTCAGCTCATCAGCACAAAAGCTGAAAGTTTCACAGGGTCCAAGATTGCTTCCATCTACGGAATTACTTTTTAACACATTCTGAGTTAAAATTATCCCCTCTGAACCAAATGCAGATTGACAGCCAAACACCAAACAATCACATTTTGTTAATCCATTTACAGAGGTGCAAATGCCTAATCCAACACTGGTTTACTCTGACACCACAGTAACGTAGAGTTTTCTCCTTTTTTATTTATTTATTTTTTAACAGAGATTTTGGAAGGGAGACTCTAGTTTTTGTTTAAGGGAAAAGAGAAGGATTCCAGGAGCCCACAGGGCTGTGGGATTGCTCACCACCATCTCAGCCCTGTTTTGCTTGTTTATAGTTCAGAATGCAGCTTTTGTGTCAAAAACTGAAGCCTTTAACATTTTCAAAGCCTGTCTACCTCTCAGCTGTGGCACACATGCTGATGGAGCAAAACAAGGGCACCCAGAGTTCAGTAGTTCTTATAACTGGATGTAAACTGATTTCCGTCTAAGGTCAATTTGAAGAGGAGGCTTCAGGTGCCATTCAGAAATGACAAGAGAGCCCGATGTAAGCCCCAGTATTGCAGGAATAATATAGCACTGATCAGTTAGAAATCATTGCTGGAAAGTTGCTGTCAGGATTGTCTTGCCTGAGAGTAAGCTATGGATCTGGATCATTTAGACAGACAGGCAGACAGACAGATACAGGTAAGGAGGTGAAATTCCGTCCTTGTCACTCAGCAATCCAATTTAACCTGATTTTTTTCTATTTAATTTTGTGTGCCTTACTACAAAGGTGTCTATAACCTCATTATCTAAGAAAAGGAAATGTGAAATCAGAATAATTTCTAATAGATCTGCTGCCCACCCACTGTCCCAAGGACTCAGGGGCTGAGTTAATCCCATCACACTAACAAAACATAACAATGTGTTGAGAGTACTTACCACATTCCTTGAAACTGAAGAAAGTTGCCGTGGTTATTAGTAGCTCCTAATGATATTTGCATAGATTAACAGACTTTAATGCGATCATGAATGCTACAATCCCGGGGAAAATAATGAAGAAATCCATTATGAGTTAATAAAGTAACTAAGTCAATACAGTAATAATTTGATCCCATATTAATAATAATTTCATCTCCTGCTGCAAGGCAATTTTAATGCACATACCATTTCTGGACAGTTCTATAAATATCACCTTTGTTTGAGATAATTAATTAGAAAAATCAAAAAATATATTGCTGGTATTTTATACGATAAATTAGTCATTAGGTTTAAACTGGCAGGCTGTAATAAAACTTATTAAGATAAATGTGCTGGGATTCTTAACACTTCAGAGGAGCTGTTCTCCTCTGTCTTAAGGCTCTTCTTGTGCAAAGCTATTATCACTGCTGGGTGGTTTCTATGTATGTTAAAACCCAATTATGAAAATCATGTTTATAACCCCAACTTGCTTAGCAATAGGAGCTGAACACATTAGCCCATACCTGCCCGGCAAATGAGGTCAAGGTGAGGGTGAGATGCTGAGGGCCCTGTTATCTCGCTTCCCACCACTGGTCAGAGCCCAGAGCCTCCTGCAAGACTGCTGTCAAGTAACCTCACGCCAGAGGAACTCGGGACCAGGCCGTCCTGCTGCTTTAGGGCACATTGTGCATTCAGGGGTGCTGGTGGGTAACATTACTCATTAGGGGGGTGGTTATCTACTCTACTTTTCTGCTTCTGCTCTTGTTTTGTGATTGCTGAATCATTTTCTGCTTCCCAGCAGTGCCTAGAGGTCACAACAGACCTCAGCAAAATCTGTGACAACATGGTCTGCTGCTGGAGCTAAAAGCTGCTATACTTCACAGTGACCAGCATTTCCAGCCCTCTGGGCTCCGAGAAAGGCTTTGCTGTGTGTTTTGGGAGAGGTCCCAGCCAGATGGCACAGGCTGGCTGCGGCTGTTGGAACTGGATGGGGACCAGCTTCTTGCAAGGAGCGCAGATCTTGGATCTAACGAGCTGATCTTGGATCCCTGGAAGACCATGGTGTATGGCCAAAGCATGGATTGCCAGGCTGGGCTTCGTGAAGCCACTTCCCAGGAACAGGGGTATTAAATCATTAGATCGCCTTCTCAAAGGTCATGTTTGGGGGCTTGTTTTGTCTTCCCCTGAGCCAGTTTGCTGTCATCTTCCCAAGGCATTCCAATTTCACGCTCTGGCCAGACTCTGCCCTTTCCCCACACTTCCCCACTTAGCTGAGGTTTCCAAACCTGTGTCGCTTTGCATTTGAAATGGCAGCAAATGACACAAATTGACGATCCATCAAACTCCAGTCCTCTGTATGGGCCAATTCTGAATGCAAAATAGGAATGCCCCCAAAACCTCATTTCGATTTATAAAAAACTCAACAGAGAGTTCAACATTTATCTGGGAGCTGGCCGAGCACTGCTGGAATCTACTATTAAACCAATATTGTAGCCAAGTAGTCAAAAGACAGGGAAAGTGACAAAACCTACTGCTCCCCTCACTCAGAAAATCACCTCCGGTACAATATTAGGGCAGCGCAATACATTGTAAAGCTAAGAAATGCACTGTGCTGTAGAAATACTCCCTTTTCTAATACACTAGGGGCATCACTCTTGAAATAAAATGATATAATCAATACTTCGTCATACTTGTTTAACTTCTTTGGGAAGAAGAAATGTTTTCCCCTACCAAGTAGCAGTGCCTTCACTTTATGGATACTTTCTCATTAATGTTCCAAGTGCTTTATGTACAAGTTCTCTTTAGGAATCCCACAGGCTCTGGAGCGCTGGAGGCTGGAAGAGCAACTGGGGCAAAAAAATCATTGTGCAGGCACTTTGTTCTGGTAGCTTTTCCTAAGCGTGCTCTACTGGCCAATGCCAGGGAAGGCTATTGGACTAGATGGACCTTTGATACAACACAAAGACAGTTCTTATACAGCCATGTCACATCCTGGTGCCAACTGGCATGGGCCATTGCATTCAGCTGGTAGGCTGTATGCCTTGCTTCTCAACGAGACCTTGTTTAGACATGAATTTCCAGTCCCGATATAAGCTGAGTTAATTGGAAGGCTGCTTATGGTACTGTGACATGAAGAAGACTCAAGTCTAGTCAAAGCCTCACAGATCTTTCCATTTGCTGTTATTTGTGGACACTTGCCAACCCAAATGTGCCCTCTCTGCTCTCTGATTTGGTGGTTATGCTCAAAGGGGAAGGTATGGTTTTTCAGGACCAGCTCCCTGGGGCTGAGTGTCCTCAAAGTGTTCTGAGACTCGGATACCCTTCTCATTATCCACTGGAGCTATTCCTTTGGCTGGTCTCTGTTGTGCCTGCTGGGTGATGGATGCACATGACACAAGTTCTCAATGTTTGTGCCCCATGAGTGTTCTCACACCTTCAAAATGATGTTTCAGGGATATCTACCAGGTGGATTGTCTGATGACTATTACACTCCTCTCCTCTGCCTCTTGCATGAATTGAGGTTATAGAAGCACAGAATAAAAAGGGTCCATTTTTGCATTACCACATTATACGACTGAGCTATTGGGAGAATTGTGTCCCATTGGTAAGCCCATCCCATTTCTCTCACTAAGGCCTCCTGGCTATACAGGGTGAGGTGACCAAACATGTAAGGGCTGCTGGGGTAGTCCTACGCAGGGGTCTACCCAACTGGTCCAAACTGGAAAAGTTCCCATGCACTTGGCCATCTGGGGCTTAGTCAGTTCATGATAGTTTTTGGGAACCTGGGTACTCAAACCTGTTTTGCACCACAGATCCTCATGGATCCTTGGCCATGCTCAGCACCAGTTAAATCAGATGACCTTAGGGGCAAGGGTAGGGAGGAAAGGGCCTAGGCATAATCCTTTCAGCATTTCCTGAGGAACAGTGGCTTTAGTGACAAGCATCTCACAACTGCCATTCCACAGTCATTTCCCTTGTCAATACAATGACCTTTCAGAGGCGGAAGCTCTTTTTTATTACTCTGTGCACTGGGGTAAATCAGGCCATGCTGTGTTATCTACCCAATTTATCAACACTATTTACAGCAGGTCCATTCCACTGTCTGGCTTAACTCAGTGCCCAGAGACCCGGCATTGAAAGAGGCGGCTGTCGAAGAGAAAGAAATGTCAATTCCAGCCCAGTCCCCTAAAGTGAAATAAAAGAAACAAAGTAAATAAGGAAGGAGAAGTAAATGCAATATCTCCAGGGTGATTACATCCATCTAGTCCAATACAGGCAGGCATTAAACCAATAGATACACAGTCTTGTCCTCTTAGTTATCACCACACACAGAATGTCATCTCTTGGTGCCCTAAAAAGAAAGAAGCATGCCACATCCATCTTTAATGAATATGACATATCTCTCACCTGCTTGTATTTTCAGCAGACCCAAACTGCTGAAAAATGAGATATGAGTGTCTGTTCTCCCTGTTTGCCATGAATCATGAGCATGAATTAAAATAGTTTTTGTTCTGCTTTGTTTTTTTAAGAATTACTTTGGGTAATTTTGTTTTCTTTCTGCTCTTCTGTGCTTTGAGGGTCCAGATTTGCCAGGTTTTCTCCACAACTTTGTGATCAAGATGTACTCTTTCATTCTTTTTAAAGGAAAGTAGAGCAGCCTGTTACATATGCAAATACTTCTAAAGGCTGAGGGTAATTGGAAAATGCACAAGCATCATGAGACTCACTTGAAACCACAAGGGTTTCAGTCTGCCCTCCATCATATTCAAATCATTTGAGTCTTGGGCCTGCCTTTCCAGCTGGTTCAAATTCACTGACGTGCCTAAACAGGCCATGCCCCCTCCCTTGTGGTACCACTGCCTGTTCTGGAGGATGCTTTGAGCCATGCGATGAAGGGGATGCTGCTCTTACACATCACAACTTGTCTCAGCAGGTCTCTCTTAACATCATGTCCTTCTGCCATAGGAGATGTATTTCCCTCTCCCTTCAACAAGGATCATGCCATGGCCACCCATATATCCTTCAAATGAGTTAATGTATTCATTATATATCCCTTTCTCGTACTCCTCTGCACCCTGGATTGATGTCAGCCCTCAACAGCTATATTAACTCAATACTAAACAGGTGGCCATCAATACCTTGGCTTTTGTCTTGCATTGTTTAGACCAGTATTGGACCATCACATGGATGGTCAATCGGGACTGTGAAGAACAAAAGAATTTGTTTCTCTCCAGCTGAAATATGGCCTCCACAAAGCTCACAGCTGCGATGTATCACAATGTCTGGGAACACTCAGAAATGTAACTCGACTGTGTGCTCACAGATTTACAAATCAATCAGAGCACAATCAGGAGACCTGGTGGAAATTGTTTTCTTAAATCATATTTGAAATGTGAAATTAGCAGAATGGAAAGAATAAAACATGAAAGAAAAGATCTATGCTTACAGAACAATTCAGACAGGTTCCACTGAAGCCAAGGGCTCTGTTCAGGTTTGCTATTACAATCAGATGACTGCCTAGGAACCAGCCTCTGACAGCCCTGCCTGTAAAGCAGGCTCACTAGCTCATTGCTCTCTTCAAGTTGGGAACTGTACCTGCCTCCTCCAGGCAACCAAACCAGAAGTCTGGCTGAGGCCATACGGAAACGATATGTTTGCACATGCCTTCAAGTCAGAGCTTCACTCCAGCCACTGAGGACTTCAGCTATGAAGTTGATATAGAAGAAAGGAAAGGAAAAGACAGGAAAGATCAAAACACCATTCCTGCTTATCCTCATAAGTACCTCACCAGGGCAGAGGGGACCAAGGTCAGGATGATGCCTCATAAGGGGAGAGTCCCTTGACACTGCACCAGGCTCACTCACAACATGGACCCAAGGTGCTGGGATGGGGGAGAGAAACGGGAAAGTGAAGCCTGTGAGTTGAGATAAAGACAGTTAATTAAGACAGGAAAATAATTAATAATAATAATAATAATAATGATAATAGTATTACCAATAATAATGTGTACGAAACAAGTGATGCACAATGCAATTGCTCACCACCCGCTGAATGATGCCAAACCTATCCCCGAGCAGCCGGCCCCCCACCCCGGCTAGCCACCCCTATATATTATTTAGCATGACGTCAGATGGTATGGAATACCCCTTTGGCCAGTTTGGGTCAGCTGTCCTGGGTCTGTCCCCTCCCAGCTCCTGCTGCACCCCCAGCCTGCTCGCTGGCAGGACAGAGCGAGAAGCCGAAAAGTCCTTGGCTTGGTGTAAGCACTGCTCTGCAACAATTAAAACATCAGCATGTTATCAGCACTCTTCTCATCCTAATCCAAAACATAGCACCCTACCAGCTACTAGGAGGAAAATTAACTCTATCCTAACTGAAACCAGGACAGTAGGGAATTCATATGCCCAATGAAAATACACCTGATGGTGGAGCTTTCTGTGGTGGTTATACTTGGGTAGGCGGCCGAGCTCCACCACAACCGCTCTCTCACTCCCCCTCCTCAAAGGGAAAGGGGGAGAAAATATGATGCAAAAGGGCTCCAGGTTTGAGATAAGGACGGGGAGATCGCTCAACAATTATTGTGACGGGCAAAACAGACTCAGAGTAGGGAGATAGTAAGATTTATTGCCTATTACTAAAAAGCTAGAGAAGTGAAAAACAAAGGAAAGAAACCAAAAATGCCTTCCCCCCATCCACACCTCTTCTACCTCCTCCCCCCGAGCAGCGCAGGGGAATGGGGGAATGGGGGTTGCGGTCAGTCTATGGCACTTTGTCTCCGCCGCTCCTTCTCGGTCACTCTCGTCCCCTGTGCTGTGGGGTCCCTCCCATGGGATGCAGTCCTTTCTGAACTGATCCGGCGTGGGCTTCCCACAGGCAGCAGCTCTTCAAGAACTGCTCCAGATATGGGTCTGTACCACAGGGTCCATCCCTCAGGAGCAAACTGCTCCAACCTGGGTCCCCCACGGGCAGCAGCTCCTGCCAGGTCACCTGCTCCTGCGTGGGCTCCTCTCCACGGGCTACAGGTCCGGCCCAGAATCTGCTCCGGCGGGGGTCTTCCACTGGCCGCAGCCTCCGTCGGTGCAGGTCCACCTGCTCCACCGTGGTCTCCTCCACGGGCTGCAGCGTGGAACCCTGCTCCACCGTGGTACTCCATGGGCTGCAGGGGGACAGCCTGCTTCACCATGGTCCTCACCACAGGCCGCAGGGGACTTGTGCTCCGGCGCCTGGAGCACCTCTCCCCCTCCTTCTTCACTGACCTTGGCACCTGCAAGGCTGTTCCTCACTCCTCTCTCTCTCCCAGCTGCTGTGTGGCCATGTTTTTTTTTCCCTGTCTTAAATATGCTCTCACGGAGGTGAAAAACAACATCACTTATTGGCTCAGCTCTGGTCAGCAGTGGGGCCCTTACCTAACATGGGGCAGCTTCTAGATTCTTCTCACAGAAACCACCCCTATGGCCCCCTGCTACCAAAACCCACTACAGTTTCCAGGACACCAAGGGGGTCAAAGACCAAAGCTTCATGCAAGGAGGACCAGAGATCACCCTCCTCCTCAGACTGCTCAAGAAGACAAAGGGAACACAGGCTCCCTTTGTGGAGCCTGTGGACAGGTGGACTTGGGAAAGGTTGTATAAGTACAGACAACGTGACTGCGGGAATAGCTACCTCAGGTGAAGGACCTAATCACATCCATGAAAGAGGGAAAGGTTTTGGGAAGCTGGTGACATTGTCTGTGGGAACAGGTTTGGCTAACTGCCTATATGTGCATCTTCTCCTATCTCAGCCGATGTTTGGCTTGAGGACAGTCAAAATGAAGGGTATGTATACAGAGAAGAGCTTCTTCAGACCACACCTGGCCTTTCTCACTGACCCCTCACTAAAGCCTTTGCTTGAAAAAGCAGTATTTCGGTATCCAGAGCAATCGTTCCACTGCTGTCTGCCACTGAATTTTAAGATCCCAGACTTCACAGGAACAGGAAGGCAGTCATTTCACTTTGGTAAAGACAGCATTTTTCTTTTATTTTCTAAACAAAGTGTGGGATATGTGATGAGGAAACCTACTCTTTTCTAACTACAAACCAAAGCAGCTGGCTCCCAGTCCCTTTGTTCTGGTAGTTTATCTTCTACATCAAAAAATTGCTCCAACACATCCCAATGCTGTACTAGATGATCTCCAGAGATCCCTTCCAACCTCAACAATTCTGTGATAAACTAACCATAGTTGAACCTTTAGAAACTACTGGGAGAAGGCGGGAAAGGAACTGGCCTTAGCATTTCAGCATGTAAAGGTGGATAGAAATAAAAGTTATTTATGGAGTTAATTTCTTCTTCAATTCGTCAGCAAGCATTCTCAAGCTGGAGAGTCAGTTTATGCTACTGATCAGAACTGAGCCTAGCAAAGGATGAGATAAAGCCTAGCAAAGAGCAGCAGACTAATGTACATTAGCGGTAAGCATTTTGCTTTTTAGTTGATGGCTCTGTAGCTTAAATATTGTGGATACTAAAAGAGGAGAACAGAATTTGCTGTACTGAGCTGTACAGCGCTGGTCCTTGTCTCCTGCCCAGACAGTGCTTGCTGCCTTGGAAGATGGTGATCTCCCCATTTCGGCCCCATAACTCACTGGGTCAATTATGCCAAGTTAGACAGAGAAAGCAGGAGAATTATTTCTTGACCCCTGCACCGCCAGTTGAGAGACTCCTTTATCTTTACCTCATGATGCCTTGATACCAACAGGAAGTTATTGGCACTGCTGGTAAATATAGGCATTTAAAATCCATTACAGGGAGAACGTAATGGGCTTTCTTTCCATCAAGATATCTTTGTCTTGATCAAAACACAAGCAGGGATGAGCCTTTCTCCCAGTGGTGGGTGGTAATGGTCAGGGCTCCTTTGACCTCCTTGCATCTGACAGCCCTTTTCCTCTACTCTTTAGGGAGGGAAAGGTTAAATGTCACCTCTGCCTTTCTTGTTTCCTTCCTTGTTGCTCTCTGAGAAGGAAAGGCCTGAAATTCATAGTGACATTAAGTACGGGGTCTGCTGTGTTACTGCACTTTTAAATTAACAAAACATCCAAGATTCTCTTTCATCCTCTCTCTCCCTGCCTCTCTCTGCCTCTTGGCTTCTTTATTTAGCATCCAAAGCTGAGCTGACCAAAGATTCCCTCTGCCTGATTTCCATCCAGGCCGGAGCATCCCCGCTCTGCAATCCCCATGGGAGGCTCAGCTGTGCCTGTTCCTCACTGATGACGGGACTTCAGCAAAACAGTGGGAAGAGATGATGGAGGGGAAGTCAATGACACCCACTTGGCTCTCTCCTGAAAATCCATATGGCACCACACAATACACCTCCCTCTTTCTTTTGCAAATCAGTGCTGCCACACATCCTAAAAATGTTTTCCTACCAAGCCAGACCTCTTCCCTTCTTACCTTCCCCATTTCCTGAAAATTCCTTCACATGGTCTTTTTTTTCCTCGCTTGCTGCAAGAGACTGGAAGAATGAGGTTGAGTTCACTGTATTACACATTTAATTCCTTTTCTTCCTTCTTATCATATCTCCCACCTCAAATCGTGGCTGAGCAAGCATAGGGAAAGTAGCACAGGACAATGCACAGCTCAGAGTCACTGTGGAAGGTGTGGGGCTGCCTTTGCTCCACCATTTCCTCCTAACCTTGGGAACAGCAAATGAAGAAGATATAGAGAAGTAATTAAAAGGAGGCATGGAGAAAGGTTCCCCTATAAAGAAGACAAGCTAGGCAGTTGACGTAATCCACTTGCAATTACCGCTCTTTTCCTAGATCCAAGAACCTCACAGAGATGAAATACAGCTCCTTCCCCTCTCCCAAATTAATGCATTCAGGACATCTAATTGTGCATGCTGTACATCTACGACTACACAGCTTCTCACTTCGTAAAGAATGCTCATACCCTTTCCTAGACCGTTGCTGCCCACCTTACTTCTGAGACATAACAAAACACTATGAACACAAGACGTTCAGCAGGATGAGAAGTGACCTTTGCAGAAGTGCACAAAATGACTGCTTAGGCAGCTCTCCTTTCACACCTCACTGAAGGCAATTCCCAATTTTGTGTGTCACAGAGCCTCTGCGGTCTGCAGACCGCCGCTGAAAGCACCTGACCTCGTGCACAGAGGAGAAGACATCCAGGCAGTGCCACTTCCCCTCTTCTGTTCAAGGCGGGGAAGGGCAAAGCATGGTGTCCTCAGCCCGGGGTACCTCACTGTACTGGGTCGGGCTGGGATGTTAACTTTCCCTGCAGCAGCCCATACAGTGCTGTGCTCTGCACTCGTAGCTAAAACAGCAATGGTATCACACCAGTGTTGTGTCTGCTGCTGAGCAGTGCTGGCACAGCATCAGGACTCTCCCTAAATCCCCTGGGGGTGGGCAAAGATGTGAGAAAAGAAACATCACCAGGGCAGCTGACCTAAACCAACCAAGGGATATTCCATACCATATGATGTCGCACTCAGCAATAAAAGGTGGAAAAAGGAGGAAGAGGGGAGGGGTGGGCTCTCGTTGTGAAAACGTCTGTCCTCCTCCCGAACACCGGCTACGTGCGTTGAGGCCCTGCTTCAAGGACGTGGTCAAGCATCGCTCATTTGTGGGAAGTAGAGAGTAATTTCTTTCCTCTGCACTTCCACATAGCCTTTGCTTGTTTTGTTTAGTTTTCCCTTTCCCCCTCCCTTTTCCCCTTTCCTTTTTCCCCTTTAGTTAAATTGTTAATTTAGTTAAATTGTTTAGTTAAATTGTTTAATTAATAATAATCTTTCCTTAATAATTATTTTTTTTTCCTTTTATTAAATCATCCTTATCTCAACCCGTGAGTTGTTCTTTCCTTTACTTCTTCCCCTCCTCATCTAAGGAGGGGGAGGGAGAGAGCGGTTGTGGTGTTCAGCTGCCTAGCACGGTAAAACCACCACACTCACCCCAAGGACAGCTATACCCTGAGTCCGAGCATGGAGAGCTCCTCTGATCCGGCATGAATGTCGAGATGGAAAATTTGTCTGTGTGTTAGCAGCAAGGAGAACCATAGGCCGGGGAACTATAGGCCTGTCAGTTTGACCTCAGTGCCAGGAAAGCTCATGGAGCAGATTATCTTGAGGGTCATCACGCGGCACTTGCAGGGCAAGCAGGCGATCAGGCCCAGTCAGCATGGGTTTATGAAAGGCAGGTCCTGCTTGACGAACCTGGTCTCCTTCTATGACCAAGTGACGCGCTTGGTGGATGAGGGAAAGGCTGTGGATGTGGTTTACCTTGACCTCAGTAAGGCTTTTGACACCGTTCCCCACAACATTCTCCTCAAGAAACTGGCTGCTCGGGGCTTGGACTGGCGTACGCTTCGCTGGGTTAGAAACTGGCTGGATAGCCGGGCCCAGAGAGTTGTGGTGAATGGAGTCAAATCTGGTTGGAGGCCGGTCACTAGTGGTGTCCCCCAGGGCTCGGTACTGGGGCCGGTCCTCTTTAATATCTTTATCGATGATCTGGATGAGGGCGTCCAGTGCACCCTCAGTAAGTTTGCAGATGACACCAAGCTAAGTGCGTGTGTCGAACTGCTCGAGGGCAGGAAGGCTCTGCAGGAGGATCTGGATAGGCTGGACCGATGGGCTGAGGTCAACTGTATGAAGTTCAACAAGGCCAAGTGCCGGGTCCTGCACCTGGGGCGCAACAACCCCAAGCAGAGCTACAGGCTGGGAGATGAGTGGCTGGAAAGCTGCCTGGCCGAGAAGGACCTGGGAGCATTGGTTGATAGTCGGCTGAATATGAGCCAGCAGTGTGCCCAGGTGGCCAAGAAGGCCAACAGCATCCTGGCCTGTATAAGAAGCAGTGTGGCCAGCAGGTCTAGGGAAGTGATTGTGCCCCTGTACTCGGCTCTGGTGAGGCCGCACCTTGAGTACTGTGTTCAGTTTTGGGCCCCTCGCTACAGGAAGGACATGGACGTGCTCGAGCGAGTCCAGAGAAGGGCGACCAAGCTGGTGAGGGGTCTGGAGAACAAGTCTTATGAGGAGCGGCTGAGGGAGCTGGGCTTGTTCAGCCTGGAGAAGAGGAGGCTCAGGGGCGACCTTATCGCTCTCTACAGTTACCTTAAAGGAGGCTGTAGAGAGGTGGGGGTTGGTCTGTTCTCCTACGTGCCTGGTGACAGGACGAGGGGGAATGGGCGAAAGTTGCGACAGGGGAATTTTAGGTTGGATGTTAGGAAGTACTTCTTTACCGAAAGGGTTATTAAGCATTGGAACAGGCTGCCCAGGGAGGTGGTGGAGTCACCATCCCTGGAGGTCTTTAAAAGACGTTTAGATGTAGAGCTTAGCGATATGGTTTAGTGGAGTACTTAGTGTTAGGTCGGAGGTTGGACTCGATGATCTTGAGGTCTCTTCCAACCTAGAAATCTGTGATACTGTGATACTGTGATACTGTGAGATGTTAGGGCTGTTTACCTATCTATGGAGATTTGGGGTAATTCCTTCTCGGAAATGCCAGGGGCTGCATAGCCTCACTACTTCTGAAAGGATCTGGTAAAGAAAAACATGTTAAAGAAAAATCTCAGCAAAGCAAGCCTACAGAAGTCATCCGTAACCAGGGCAAGGTCTGTCTGCGGTCACCCCTCACTGCTCTCCTGGGAGGAAGCACCGGTGCTGTTGACTTCTCCGACCTCAGTGTGAAGCCATCCTCTTGATGGGACCAAAAAAAGCCCCTGTGGGGTGTGGATGCTTGGCCACAAGGAAGGAGAAGCCTGATGCCCCAGGGAAGAGGACACTCTTGCTCATCCAAAGGCAGAAGGCCCTGATGTGTGCTGGGGAAGCCAGGAGGGAGTTAACTCTGAGCAAGGATGTAAGGCTAGGGTACCACATACATGCACCCACTTGTTTAAATTAAAATTGCCCATAACCCCTTTATTTCCTTGCGTGTGATTCTTCCCTGGCAGATGACAAGAAATTGCTGGTCATTTGCATTTTTTCTTGCAGTGAAAAGCCCCAATCTATCACGCTTTCTTCTGACCCTGCAGTTAGAGGAAAACAGAATGACTCTGGGCTGTATATTCAGACTCCACAGGTTGCTCCGAGCCCGTATTTGGTGCCCCCTCCTCCTGCTCTGCCTCCACGTTATAAAAGATCAGGAGTCTCTTTTATAAAATAGTTCTGGCATTTCTATTATCACACATGCCTGAGAACAGGGATGCGATTGCACTGAATAGTGTGAAAAAAAAGAAAGGAAAGGGGGAGAAAAAGAAGAAAAATCAAAGTGCAGCCGAGTTGATTATTTAAAAGCTGGGTGAAATTTGCCATCCTTTTAAGGCATCCTGGGCTCTGGAATATCACTGTGTCACTTAATGTTTGCAGTTACGTATTTACAGATCTGTTCCTATGGCAACCAATTCTTCAAAGTTACTTTTACAATTCTGTTTTCTAAAATGTGTTTATTTGGTTGATTGCACAGGGATATTTGGAAAGCAGCCAGGTCTAAATCATGATTTTTTTCCCATTAAGGAGAGGTTCTTTCTAATCATGTTTAGTTAGTTCTTTGATGGCTTTATCTTGATTCGAAAACGTTTTTTGTTTTTTTTTTTTTTGTTAGCGGGTGGGAGAGGGAAGGGGGGAGAACACGAAAAAGCATCATGGGGCTTCAGTAAAAAAAAAAAGGTGTTGGAAATTAGGAACGTGAAATAACCTTGTCTGAGTTGATTTTATTTATCCTTTCATTGTTTAGAAGAGTAGGCCTTTAACCGCATTAAAATAAATAAATAAATGCCCCACTGATGGTTTGAATGCATTTTGTGAGAAACACTCCGTAGCCAATAACTTAGGCTCAGGCGAGGATCTCAGTGAAGTAGTAATTTATTCGCGATTGCAATGGCGGGCGCCCCACAAGCAGGAGAGCGCGCCCACTAGTTCCAAAACACAGTTTATATACTTTTTGATGACAGGACCCTCCCCTGTTTCCCCACTGGAGTGGGTAATCCAGGTTCACAATCTATCTGATGCTTCACAGACAATGCCTGGCCTTCAGTTGCCGGCCTGTTTTTGAGATGGTAATGTTTTCTCCCCTTATCCGGCTTGACTTAACATAGTGATTTTCACCTGATTGCTCTAAGGAGTCTGGTTGTCTGCATTTTAGGAGGTCACCTGCTGAGCTTTCTTATCACTGTAAGCATATCTCAATACCACATTCCTTCCTTCTATACAATGTAACACTGCAAAAACAACATTTCTATTCCCACAATTCCCCCCTTTTCTCTTTTTATAATTTGTTGATTTTTGCAAAATTTTTCTCTAAGATGTAATTTGGTAGATGTCTTCCTCTTCTTCCCTTTCTTTGCTTTCCATTTCCTCTAATATCATCATCTTATCTGAGTAGGGTGGTGGATCCATGGTCATTTGTTTCAATAGTGCAGTTTCAATTAACCACTGTAGTAGTCCTTTAACACAGGGGATAATGCAAAAACCAATGGCTGTCAAAACTCCTGCTACTACGATCAAGGATGTAAATATGGACACTACCATCCCTTTCCAATTACCAAACCAAGATTCCAACCATCCTGTGATGGAAGTGTCTGCTCCTGAGTTTTCTGCCAATTCATTGGCAAGGGTGGTAAGCCCTTGCAACGCTCTAGTTACTGTGCCATCCGGGGCAGTATTGTTAGGGATAAAAGTACAACAACGATTGCCCAGCATCACGCACACACCACCTTTCTCCGCAAGCATCATATCTAATGCTATTCTGTTTTCCCAAGCCATTTTGCTGGTGGCATCTAGTTGTTCAGCGATTCCTCTTATCGCATCCCTTGTATAGTTTATGAATCTCTGCTGATTACAATAGATATAATTAATCCAATCCACATTTTTATTAATTGTTACCCACCAGAACAGTGACTCAAACCCTGCAGCAATTTGATTCCTGGCTTCCTGTTCATCGGGAGCTCCTCTAGGCACCCCAATAGAATCTATGTACGCTCTATCATCAAATGATACTCCTAAGCTTCTTTTACTTCTTCTGGGTATTTGTGATGTTTCTCTTTCAAATGCCAGGGTGAAGGGTATAGCTAATTGAACAAGTGCACAAGTGCCTCCCCAGTTAGATGGCAGGGTGGACCGTAAGATCTTCCCTCCACAGTACCACCAGAGATCTGCCCTGGGGATCTCAAGTCTTGAATATTTTCCCATCAAGTCCTTGGTAGCATTCAAGGTCCTCGTGCACAAGGCAAATTCTCCCAGATGCTGGGTAGCACTCACACCCTGCCGTGAGAGGCAAGCTGTATGGTTACCTATAGCTGTGGAGAATACAGGGGGAGCCCTGATATTTCTATCGTGCAAGGAAGGGAATAGCAAAGAGAGAGACTTACAGGCCTCATTTCCCCAGGCAGTCTTTTCTTGGTACAATGCAATCATACATCGCATTCCCTGGGAATCCTCGGTCCACCCCAATGGGCAGGGCACTATCTGGGCAATCGGTCACCCCGAGGCACAAGCATAGCGATTGCTATGGTTGAGACTCTGGACAGTATATTTGACCCATTCTATCCAGGCATTCACATCCCCATACCCTGTTTCAATCTCAAATGTTTGAACTGCCGCATTTCAAAGAGGGCCTCCTGTTTTCTCTCCTGTTTTCTCCTTGAGTTTCTCCCTTTCTCTGATGGCAATAGAGGATCGTTTCCATACAGCTATTCTCAATCTGGCTGTTGGGTCTCTACCAGTTATTTGTTCTCTCTGCTCAATTGTCCTTGGGCATTTAAATCACAGTATCACAGTATCACAGTATCACAGATTTCTAGGTTGGAAGAGACCTCAAGATCATCGAGTCCAACCTTCGACCTAACACTAAGTACTCCACTAAACCATATCGCTAAGCTCTACATCTAAACTTCTTTAAAGACCTCCAGGGATGGTGACTCCACCACCTCCCTGGGCAGCCCGTTCCAATGCTTAATAACCCTTTCGGTAAAGAAGTTCTTCCTAACATCCAACCTAAAACTCCCCTGTCGCAACTTTCGCCCATTCCCCTTCGTCCTGTCACCAGGCACGTAGGAGAACAGACCAACCCCCACCTCTTTACAGCCTCCTTTAAGGTAACTGTAGAGAGCGATAAGGTCGCCCCTGAGCCTCCTCTTCTCCAGGCTGAACAAGCCCAGCTCCCTCAGCCGCTCCTCGTAAGACTTGTTCTCCAGACCCCTCACCAGCTTGGTCGCCCTTCTCTGGACTCGCTCGAGCACGTCCATGTCCTTCCTGTAGCGAGGGGCCCAAAACTGAACACAGTACTCGAGGTGCGGCCTCACCAGAGCCGAGTACAGGGGCACAATCACTTCCCTAGACCTGCTGGCCACACTGCTTCTTATACAGGCCAGGATGCTGTTGGCCTTCTTGGCCACCTGGGCACACTGCTGGCTCATATTCAGCCGACTATCAACCAATACTCCCAGGTCCTTCTCGGCCAGGCAGCTTTCCAGCCACTCATCTCCCAGCCTGTAGCTCTGCTTGGGGTTGTTGCGCCCCAGGTGCAGGACCCGGCACTTGGCCTTGTTGAACTTCATGCAGTTGACCTCAGCCCATCGGTCCAGCCTATCCAGATCCTCCTGCAGAGCCTTCCTGTCCTCGAGCAGATCGACACACGCACTTAGCTTGGTGTCATCTGCAAACTTACTGAGGGTGCACTGGATGCCCTCATCCAGATCATCGATAAAGATATTAAAGAGGGCCGGCCCCAGTACCGAGCCCTGGGGGACACCACTAGTGACCGGCGTCCAACCAGATTTGACTCCATTCACCACAACTCTCTGGGCCCGGCTATCCAGCCAGTTTCTAACCCAGCGAAGCGTACGCCAGTCCAAGCCCCGAGCAGCCAGTTTCTTGAGGAGAATGTTGTGGGGAACGGTGTCAAAAGCCTTACTGAGGTCAAGGTAAACCACATCCACAGCCTTTCCCTCATCCACCAAGCGCGTCACTTGGTCATAGAAGGAGACCAGGTTCGTCAAGCAGGACCTGCCTTTCATAAACCCATGCTGACTGGGCCTGATCGCCTGCTTGCCCTGCAAGTGCCGCGTGATGACCCTCAAGATAATCTGCTCCATGAGCTTTCCTGGCACTGAGGTCAAACTGACAGGCCTATAGTTCCCCGGGTCTGCCCTGCGGCCCTTCTTATAGATGGGCGTCACATTGGCTAGCCGCCAGTCAACTGGGACCTCCCCCGATAGCCAGGACTGCCGATAAATGATGGTAAGCGGCTCGGCCAGCTCCTCCGCCAGTTCTTTCAGTACCCTCGGGTGCATCCCATCCGGCCCCATCGACTTGCGCACATCCAAGCTCCGTAGCAGGTCGCCAACCATTTCCTCATGGATAGCGAAGGCCACATCCTGCTCCCCATCCCCTTCCACCAGCTCAAGGCACTGGGTATCCAGAGAACAACCGGTATTGCCGCCAAAGACTGAGGCAAAGGCGGCATTAAGCACCTCAGCCTTTTCCTCATCCTTAGTAACTAGGTTTCCCCTCGCATCCAGTAAAGGATGGAGATTCTCCTTAGTCCTCCGTTTCGCGTTGATGTATTTGTAAAAGGATTTTTTGTTGTCTTTAACGGCAGTAGCCAGGTTGAGCTCCAGATGAGCTTTGGCCTTTCTAATTTTCTCCCTGCACAGCCTCGCTACATCCTTGTAGTCCTCCTCAGTGGCCCACCCTTTTTTCCAAAGATTATAAACCCTCTTTTTTCTGCTAAGCACAAGCCGCAACTCTCTGTTGAGCCAGGCCGGTCTTCTTCCACGCCGGCTCATCTTTGGGCACGTGGGGACGGACCGCTCCTGTGCCATCACGATTTCCTTCTTGAGGAGCGCCCAGCCTTCCTGGACTCCTCTGCCCTTCAGAACCGCCTCCCAAGGGACTCGGCCAACCAGCGTCCTGAGCAGCTCAAAGTCAGCCCTCCGGAAGTCCAAGACAGCAGTTTTACTGGTCCCCTTCCTGGCCTCGCCAAGAATAGAGAACTCTACCATTTCGTGGTCACTCTGCCCAAGACAGTTTCCGACCACCACATCTCCCACCAGTCCTTCTCTGTTTGTGAAGAGAAGGTCTAGCGGGGCACCACCCCTGGTAGGTTCACTGACCAGCTGCGTCAGGAAGCTATCTTCCACGCTCTCCAGAAACCTCCTAGACTGCTTTCTCTGTGCCGTGTTGTGTTTCCAGGATATGTCCGGGAAGTTGAAGTCCCCCACGAGGACAAGCGCCGACGATTTTGCAACTTCTGTCATTTGCCTATAAAACTCCTCATCCGTCTCCTCATCCTGGTTCGGCGGTCTATAACAGACCCCGACCAGGATGCTAGCCTTGCCAGCCTTCCCGCGGATCCTAACCCACAGGGATTCAACCTTATCATTCCCAGCCTGGAGTTCCACAACATCAACATCGAAAGATTCTCTAATGTAGAGAGCCACGCCACCACCCCCTCTGTGCTGCCTGTCCCTCCTGAAGAGCCGATAGCGAGGCATTGCAGCACTCCAGTCGTGGGAGCAGTCCCACCACGTCTCCGTGATGGCAACCAAGTCGTAGCCTGTCTGCTGCACGATGGCTTCCAGCTCCTCCTGTTTGTTACCCATGCTGCGTGCATTAGTGTAGATGCACTTCAGCTGGGCCATCGCCTTCTTCCCTGGCCTAGCAATTGTTTCCCTCCTGCACAGCTCCAACAAGCCTTGTTAGAGCCCTGTCCCCCTTCTTCCCTAGTTTAAAGCGCTCTTTATGAGCCCCGCCAGCTCCTGGCCTAGGATCCGTTTTCCCCTTGGAGATAGGGACCCGTCTGGGGCCATCAGGCCAGGTGCCGAGTAAAGCTCCCCATGGTGAAAAAACCCAAAATTTCTGTGCTGGCACCAGCCTCTGAGCCACCTATTAACCACGGGAGCTTTCCGTGTCCTCTCCGTGCCTCTCCCTTCCCCCGTAGGGATAGATGAAAACACCACCTGCACTCCCGCTCCCTCCACCAATCGTCCCAGCCCCCTATAGTCCTGTTTGATAGCCTTGAGGCTTCTCTTTTCAACATCGTCACTGCCAGCCTGGACTATCAAAAGCGGGTAATAGTCAGAGAGGCGAACCAGGTTGGGAAGCTTCCTGGTAATGTCTCTGACCCTGGCCCCAGGGAGGCAGCAGACTTCCCTATGTGTGGGGTCAGGCCGACAAATAGGGCCCTCCGTTCCCCTGAGGATGGAGTCGCCCACAACAATCACCCTTCTTTCTTTCTTGGTGGAGGCAGTCCTGAGGCGTGGAGTCAACTTCCTCACCTCAGGCATCCTCCTGGGTAGGCTTCCTACCTCATCCTCACCCACCGGTCTCTCCAGCTCCAGGGCCTCAAACCTATTGTTCAAGGGCACCTGGGAAGGCGGCACCGGAAGGGGAGGGCATCTCCTGCGAGGTCGAGCAGGGACCTGTCTCCATTCCTCCTCAACTCGCAGGTCCCCTCCCTCTGCCCGATGGCGACAGGGCAGGGGGTCCACCCCCCTTTGGAGCGTCTCACCCTGGTCCCCCTCCCTCCGGTCCTGCAGGGAGTCGCTCCACCAGTCTATCTCCCGCTCGCACTCCCTGATATCCCTCAACCTCTGCACCTCCTCCTTGAGTTCCGCCACCATGCGGACCAGGTCGTCCACCTGCTCGCACCTCACGCAAGCAGTCTCTCTGCCTCCCGCCGATGGCAGCAAGAGGCTCAGACACTCCCCGCATCCGGAGACCTGAACTGCCGCGTGTTTGGACGGGCAGTCTGTCTGGGTGTGTACTGACTTCCTAGAGAAAGCACCGTGCCTGGTGGAGACCATTGCAGCCCAGCTGACGGGAGAAATCTCCACAAGCTAACACCTCACAAGCATCAAACATGACAGATTGTGGTACATAACCCTCTGTCACATTCACCCCTATTTTGACGGGGTATCCCGTCTTACTATTATCTGGTCATGCCTTTTCCAAGTTGCCAGTTGACCAAGGCTTTCTCTGAGGCCTACAATCACTAAAAACAAAATTAATAATTGATTTTTCCCTGTCATTATTTTTAAACCTTAGGTTTCCAAATAATTATCAATACAAAGAATAAGATATACACTACTACCATAACAAACCCCCCTTGGGAACACTTCAGTTCACTATAGGCCAGTCCTTTCTCTCAATCACAAGTCACACTCATTAGTTACCTGTGAAAATAAAAGGTTAGTTTACAATTGCAAGCTCTTATCCCGCTCAGAGTCCACTATGAGATTTTTCTCTTCGATTTCAGCTTCCAACAAGCCTTCTGTAGGAACAGCTTCCCAGGTACTAGGGTCGACGGATGCCTTCACTCGAGTATAGTGAGTCCAACCTTTTTCCGCAGTTCCTATGGCTGTTTCAGTGGTTAGTAGTACTTGGAAGTGTCCTTCCCATTCGGGCCAGAGTTGATCCTTTCCAGGTCTGAATCAGGACCCAATTTCCCATGGGTCCTGAGAGATGACAAAGAAGAGGACAACCCCAGAATACAGTTCTTAAGAAAACTCTCTTGTTTCGAATTGTGGTATCTCACCCCTTCTGCCCAGATAGGGTAATCCGAACAGCATCTCATACGGTGAAATTCCTATATCGTTTCTTGGTGCTGTTTGAACCTGCAGGAGTGCTAAAGGTAAGCATTTTACCCAAGGAAGTTGGGTTTCTAACACTAATTTAGTTAATTGCTTCTTTAATGTCTGGTTCATTTGCTTTACCTTCCCAGAAGAGGAGGGGTGCCAGGGGGTGTGAAAATCCCACTCAATCTCTAAGGCCTGCATTAACCCTTGCAGTACTTGTGAAGTGAAATGACTTCCTTGATCTGAATCAATGTTTTCAGCTATCCCATATCTAGGGACTATTTGCTCCAGTGATACCTTAGCCACCGTGTTCACAGTGGCAGATACCGAGGGGAAAGCTTACACCCATCCAGTCACGTGGTCAACTAGGACAAACAAGTACTTAAGTCTCCCTGCTTTAGGTAACTCAGTAAAGTCTACCTGTACTCTTCGGAAAGGTCGAATCCCTGGCTCCCGTCCCCCTCTAGGTGGGTTACGAACGACCTTTTTATTTGCCTTTTGACATATGGTACATCCTCTGCATATTTGCTTCACTGAAGTGTATATTCCTACACAGACATACTTTCTTAGCACAACATCACACATTGCTTGCACCTCCCAATGACTCTCTTGATGTAAAACAATTAATATTTGCCTCATTGGTGCTTTATTCAGCTTTTCTCTCCCATCAGGGAGTATCCATTTTCCCTCAGACTTCGTGGCTCCTGATTCCTTAAAAAAAAAATCTTTCTCTAAAAACTTTTTAGTTCTTTCTTAGTTTTCAACAGTTCCCTGAATCCTCTCTGGATTTATTCTCCGTTTTCCCTCAGACATTAGATGCCTTAAATACCTGACTTCTCTTTCTACGTATTGTAATTTATTTTTCAATACTCCCAAGCCCTGCTTTCCCAGAAAGTTGAATAGCTTGTTAGTAGCTTCCTTCACAACTGTTTTCTCCTGTCCTGACAATAAATGATCATACACATTTTGTAACAGAAATTCCTCCTTGGGAGGTTGGAATTGCTCCAAAATCTGTTCTAGAACTTTGCCCAAATAAATCGGTGGCCCTGTAAACCCCCGAGGTAAAACTGTCCATATGTATTGTTGCTTCCGCACTGCCCCCACTTCAGAGTCTTTCCAGTCAGAGGTGAATATATCTTTGCTCTCAGGGCCTGAGAGCCCTCCATTAATAACAGTGTTATTCCAGTCTAACAATTTACTATTTGAATGCCCAATTTCATCATCAAATCCCTTCCCAACAAGTTAGTCCCTGCCTCGGGTACATACAATAATTGCCCAGAGATCATTTTATCCCCTAGTCTCAGCTTGGTATCCCCCAAAGGTGGCACTGTTATCCCAGCCCCTTCTACCCCCATCACTTGTTAGGGTTTCATTAGTTAATTTAATCCCTGATACTTTACAGTCCAGTAATGACCTAGCTGCCTCAGTGTATTGGGTTTGATGGGAAGGTTCGGGGGGGCTGCAGTGGCAGCCCCCCACGTGGATAATCCAGAAACCTCCCTGTAGCAGATAAGGGACAATTTCATCCGGCCCCAGAGGGGCCCACCACTGCCCAGAGCCAAGCCATGAGCAACACAGCCCGTGCCTCTGTGAGAGCACATCCACGAAAACAAAGGAACAAACAAAAACCTGCTGCTCAACAGCAGCTGGGAGAGTGAGGAGTGAGAACCTCCCCGCAGACACCAAAGACAGCACAAAAGGAGGAGGAGGAGGCGCTCCAGGTGCCGGAGCCAAAGCCCCCTGCGGCCTGTGGAGAGGCCCCTGGTGGAGCAGGCTGCCCCCCCCCCATCCCCAATACTTGGGAAAGTGACCAAACAGCACAGCAAATATACCAAAACTTCTAGACTGTTACTTAGATAATGCCTACATCCTCTTTCCCTGCTCATTCAACTTTCCCAACTCATTCAAAAAACAGCTCTGTCAAACATTACATACCACACCTTTAACACCTTCAATAACCCTTTTTAACACTTCTTCTTATCTTTCTCCAGCCTGTACTTTCACCAAAGTCTCAGTCATTAGCCAACTTAATTCCATACCTTTCTCCCTCATCCCATTTTCCTTCTCTCCTCCTTCTTCCACTCCGGATATTCCTACCTGAAGTGGCCAGCCTGCCCACACTTAAAACATCCCATCAAAGCCTGTCCCTGCTAAGATTCAGGCCACAACACGGGTAGCTTTCCTTGCCTGCCATTCCTTCATCTCTCTTCCTCTCTTTTCCATCCTGGCCCTGACTCCCCCTGAAGATTTTCTTCCTCTTTCTCCAACCCTCTGCCTGACTACCTGCTACACTGTCAATACCATTAGTTTCACTCTCTGCTTTTCCTTCTCATCTCCCCTCTTGACACACACGTTCAGGGCCTCCCACAGGAGGGCCCCCCAGTGACTGTTCACTACATCCCCCCCACCTTCTGGAGCATTTTCTGTGCATCTTGCCAGGCTTCAATCACAAAATGAACTTTCAAGAGCCCTTGGGATACCGGGTCCTCAGGATTCATCCCCAAGTACTTTCTCATTCTGACCCCAAGTCTCTCATATGATTTCTGTGTTGCACACTATTATTCTTCCAGCCAGGATCGGCAAGTGGTTATTTCAGCCCTGCCGGTATTACCCCTGGTCCTGGAGGATGAGTTCTTTCCCATTTTTGTATAGCAGCTCTCCTCCTGATCATTCCCATTTCTTTCCCTGTAAACAACATATTTATATACATAATTCCCCCTCCCCAAGAGTATAAGTTAGGTCCTAGGAAACTCCTAACCCCTCTGCTGGTAAGGAGGGGGGGAAGTTCACTTAAGAGGATACACAGTTAGTGTTAGTACTGTTAGTATCAGGGAAGGCAAAATTCTCAGTACCTCTTCTACCTTGTTCTAATTCTTGCCAGAGCCTAGAGTACGCTCTTCTCTAGGGACAGTGTTAATTGCAGTCCCTGTCTCCTTTCCTGGAGCGACTGCTGCTGCCACCGGTGCAATATTAGGATTATAGGGAGCATAACTTGGCTCCTCCTCCACAAAAAAAGGAATCTTATTGTTTACACATAAATTTCAAGCCTGAATTTTCATCAGGCCTGTATTTTGGCCAAAATACTGCTGTTTCCTTAATTGGTTCTTTTGTCCAGACTAATACACAATATTTAACCATTTTTTTTTTTAACCATCTCCTCCAATTTTGAGATTATTTTTCCAATTTCTTATAATTCTTCAGGAAGAACTGTCGGTAGGCACTCCCCCAGGGATATCTCCCTGTCCCCTGGAACTCATATTTCCCATTTTTCCTATTCTGGAAAATGGGGGTGTACTGCCAAGCACTTCCCCGTGCAAGAGCTACCGCACACCTATGAGTTTACCAGATTCCCTGGTGTACTTCCGAGCACTACCCCGTGCAAGGATTACCGCACACCAAATTTCCCTGGTGTATTGCCAAGCACTTCCCTGTGCAAGGGCTTACCATACACCAAATTTCCCGAGACTCTTCCTTTCTCTCCCTTATCTCACGCTTCGTCCGTCTCCGGCCGCGCCCCTCGCGGAGTTACGGAACCACAGATCAGGACTCCACACTCGCTTCGTACAAAAGTACGTCTCAATCACACATCACACATCACACAGAGTCTCACCCGACCCCCAAGGCAATACTTAATATTTCTTACCTTGGTCTGTGCACAGAGTTATCGGATCAATTCTTAAAACCCGGAGTGCCTACCTTCTTCCTTTCCCCACTACTTCACGGATCCTGCCTCTTTAATCAGTCTCGGGCCCTCTGTCAGCTCTCCGCAGAGCCGCCACCGTCGATGCACAGGACCGCTGAAATCAGCGGGGCATGCCTTCCTGCTGCTGCGGCGGTGGGGCTCCCCGGTAGGTGACTGGATCCCAGACGAGCCCCCAAATTGTGAGAAACGCTCCGTAGCCAATAACTTAGGCTCAGGCGAGGATCTCAGTGAAGTAGTAATTTATTCGCGATTGCAATGGCGGGCGCCCCACAAGCAGGAGAGCGCACCCACTAGTTCCAAAACACAGTTTATATACTTTTTGATGACAGGACCCTCCCCTGTTTCCCCACTGGAGTGGGTAATCCAGGTTCACAATCTACCTGATGCTTCACAGACAATGCCTGGCCTTCAGTTGCCGGCCTGTTTTTGAGATGGTAATGTTTTCTCCCCTTATCTGGCTTGACTTAACATAGTGATTTTCACCTGATTGCTCTAAGGAGTCTGGTTGTCTGCATTTTAGGAGGTCACCTGCTGAGCTTTCTTATCACTGTAAGCATATCTCAATACCACATTCCTTCCTTCTATACAATGTAACACTGCAAAAACAACATTTCTATTCCCACAATTTCAAGGCCAGGGAGAAGATGACTCATTTACTAATTAGTCAGGGAGATTGCAGTACGGGGAGGGATGATGAGCACCAGAAAGAGCAGAGCAGCAGAAAGCGAGATGGGAGTGGGATGCGCAGGGCTTGGCTGCCCCCGGCTGTGCCCAGACACCCGCATGGGGCCAGGAAGGCTGGCCCCGCCGGCAAGGAGACATCTTTGTGACTCCAACAAAGTCGTTTGCCATTGTCTATGGGAAGAGGCAGAGGATGCTGGCAAGTGCCATGAGCCCAGTGGCCCATGCTCTTCCCACCACTGCCAGCGCTGTCGCCCCAATCCTCTAACCAACCCTTCATCCACCCAGAGACCACAAAAGGGAGCATGAGAGCTTAATTTAGTTATGAATTAAAGGAAGGGATGAACACGTTCTCTGCCAAATGGCGCTGTCCCTACCTGAAGTTGGAGAAAGATTTTAGCTTGTCAGGACATTTGGGAAAGAAGTGTGCTTAGCAGTGATTTGGGAAATGTTTAAACTTTGGGCATGTGCTGGAAGGAAAATCAGCTCTGATGTGCCTGTAAATCTCACCACAAGCAGGGATTCCTGCAGTGCCTAACAAGCCACCTCCCAGGCAAAGATGTTCCTGCTGATGAATAACTTCAAATAGGGGAAAGGAAAAATATTGAGTTACTTGGATGGAACCACTGGCTGGGGTAGCTGAAGGCAAACCCTTAATAATCGTCAATAACCCACTCCTATTTTTCACCATGCCACAGCAGGCAGGAGTTTATATCTAAAGGGAAAGGATAGGATCAGAAGACAGAGTATTACAGAGTTAGCACACAGTATCACAGAACATTAAATGGAAAAAATCTGCGGGGTATCTGGCACTGATGAAGTAGACTGAATATGGATGGATAATTACAATTAGATGAGGAGGGATGGGCAGGGGGATAGCCTGATCCATATTCTACTGTCCTTTGTGTGAGACAATATCAGATGGTCAAATCAAGGAATGAGGAGTCAGGACTCCCGGCTCTCTTTCCAGCTCTGCCACTAATTAAATATGTGACCATTCAGGCACTCTGTGCCTCCACTAACCTAAACTTCCAGGATTGTTGTCAGGCTCAGTTAATTACTGTCTGCAAAAAGCTTAGAAACCTATACAAGAAAGATGCTAGACAGGTACCCTGGTTTTAATGTTAAAGTTCAAAATATCATAATTGGAGAGCTGAAAAGGGGTGTGGATCTGAAACTGAAGCAACAGAATTACAGGAAGGCTTATAAAATGAAGGAAAACTAAGGAAAAATAATAATGTGGAGAATAAAGAGGGAAAAATGAAGACTACTAGGCAGGTGACAGGCAAGGCAAATTCTGGCTGACTGAGATAATAAGCCACTCTTCTGAAACTTTTTCACTTTTTCCTCTTGCTGCAGAAATGCTCTATTAACTCTCAGGAAGATGATTTACCATTTGCCCTTTACAGACAAAGCTGAAAAAGTAGGAACATCAGAGCAAAACATATGACCTAGCTTTTGGCACACCCTGTGGCTCCAAACCTTTAATGCACAACACAGGCTCTTGGAATCTGAAGGGAAATGACAGAGATGCTGCTGTACTACGGTGTTTATTAAATCATAGAATCATAGAATATCCTGAGTTTGAAGGGACCCATAAGGATCATCGAGTCCAACTCCTGGCACCACACAGGTCTACCCAAAATTTTAGACTGTGTGACTAAGTGCACAGTCCAAACGCTTCTTAAATTCAGACAGGCTTGGTGCAGTGACTACTTCCCTGGGGAGCCTGTTCCAGTGTGCGACCACCCTCTCGGTGAAGAACCTCTTCCTGATGTCTAGCCTAAACTTCCCCTGCCTCAGCTTAACACTGTTCCCACGGGTCCTGTCACTGGTGATAACGGAGAATAGGTCACCTGCCTCTCCACTCCCCCTTGCGAGGAAGTTGTAGACTGCGATGAGGTCCCCCCTCAGCCTCCTCTTCTCCAGGAAGAACAGGCCCAGTGACCTCAGCTGCTCCTTATAATATGTCTTCCCCTCTAGGCCCCTCACCATCTTCATCACCCTCCTCTGGACACTCTCCAACAGTTTAATGTCCTTTTTGTACTGTGGTGCCCAGAACTGCACACAGTACTCGAGGTGAGGCCGCACCAGCGCAGAGGAGAGCGGGACAGTCACTTCCCTCGACCGACTAGCGATGCCGTGCTTGATGCATCCCAGGATACGGTTGGCCCTCCTGGCTGCCAGGGCACACTGCTGGCTCATATTCAACTTGCTGTCAACCACAACCCCCAGATCCCTCTCTGCGGGGCTGCTCTCCAGCGGACAACAAATGGACAACAACTACGAAGAGGACCAGGAGAAGTTGCAAGGGGCAGATTCCTTACCCACAGGCAATGGAGGGCCTGGGTTTCTTGTGATTTATTTACCCTTCAGTCTATTGGGTGAAGAGAAATTTCCATGATGCATGACCATGAGGACAAAGAAGCAACAAGAGGTGGACAAGGTCACCTCAAAGAAAACTCTGAGGGGAGGGGAAAAAGAAGAAGAAAAGAAAAGCAATATTAAACAGAATAACAATGGAGTTTGGCAGTGACCTGCTGTATTATTACCTTTGGCTGGCTGGTGGGTGTTCACAGCCTCAAAAAATGGGATACAAATCACAAAAGCAACAAGTAATAATAACTGCTCTTTCCACCCTCTCTTTCCTCTCCTCAGTCATTTGTTGGCTGGTCCAGCTGAGTGTCCTGTGAGTAAATGGTTACTGAGTGAAAGGAGAATGATCTAACCAGCTCTGGTAACCTGCTCTTGAGCCTCTAGTCTCAAGATCACAGCTGGAGAAGGAACAAAAACGCTTCCCAGTGCTCAAAGACACACAATTTCAGCTGCTGCAATCTTGTCCTTGCCTCCTAAAGACTGAGAGGTACTCAATGTATCTGCATGGCTTAATAAAATAGAGTGTGAGACTGTAGGCCAGGACTCACACCACTATCCTGGACAGGTTTATTTACAGGTAGGGATGTAGGTGTTGTCCATGAAGTCCTTCAGTCCTGCAGGTGCTCTTTGCTTTACACTCTGTTGAAAAACCCAACCGCCAAGGATGCTAAGATGTAGGTTTTCTGGGGATGTCTTTAACATTGTATTATCCCATTATATATTCCCTAGCACAAGAAAGATGTGGACCTGTTAGAGCGGGTCCAGAGGAGGACCATGAAAATGTTCAGAGGCTGGAGCACCTCTCCTATGAAGGCAGGCTGAGAGCTGGGGATGTTCAGCCTGAAGAGAAGGCTCCAGGGAGACCTCACTGTGGCCTTTCAGTACTTAGGGATTATAAAAAAGATGGACAGCAACTTTTTACACAGGCAGATAGTGATAAGAAAAGGGAGGACTGTTTTAAACTAAAAAAGGGTAGATATAGATTAGATATTAGGAAAAAATTCTTCACTCAGAGGGCAGTGAGGCGCTGGCCCAGACTGCCCAGAGAAGCTGTGGATGCCCCATCCCTGGCAATGCTCAAGGCCAGGCTGTATGGGGCTTTGGGCAACCTGGGCTGGTGGGAGGTGTCCCTGCCCATGGGACATATGCTCTTTAAGGTCCCTTCCAACCCAAGACATTCTATGATCCTATGATTACTATTTCATTAGGCTACAAATAAGGGATTTTCTTCTCATTTATATAGGGAATATATCAGAGAGGAGTCAAGACAAACTAGATTCTCTCTCATAAGCTACACTATATAGCATGTTTATTAGCGTTATGCAGACATCCTGGAAATAAACATTCCTAAGCCAGAAACTGCTTAAGACTTTCATATACAGTGTATTAAGTCTTTGCCCAGCCCTTCTGCAATGAAACAAGCTGGCTTCACTAGTAGTCTATTGTGTTCTCTCATCTCTATTACAAATAATTTTAGTTGCAGACATGTAATTAATGTTATAAATATACTATTTATGATGTATTGTGGGAAATGACTGGCTCTCTCAGTATACATCATGTTTTGGTTTGTTGCCTTTCCCTCGGTGCAGTGGCCAGGTGCCTTGCAGGTTCCCAAGCAATCACAGCCTGCTCCACTGGTTCTAAAAGAAAGCCACCTCAGATTTCCCCTACTTCTAAATGCTAAAAATAAAGGAGATGAATCCCACCCCTATATAATGAATAGAGGCACACAGGGGCCTCTGGATTTCACAGGATTTTCTTTGGACACCTACAGTTAGAAAGTATTAGCACTCCTCTCTTGTGCCTGGGCTCTGATCCATCCCTGTTGCTGCATCCCTTCCATCTTAGCAATGTGCTGTCAGGCTTGGATTTCCAAAAAGAATCCAGAGGAGTGAGAAACTTTGATGGGATGAAAGTGCCCTTCTCCACCAGGCCTCAGTGAAATGCCTAGACTGAGTTTTCAGAATAATGCCATTCATGGAGTGGCAGGATTGCTTCCAACAGTGAGGTTTTTTTATGAGAAAAGTTTGAGTTTGTTGTAAGTTCTCGCCACACTTTTCCATCAGAGGATCTGAAACATCTTACACAATTCACTTTAGAAGAGCTCAAAACTCATGTGGGGTTTGACATCGTCATGGCTGGTGGTTTTCTTTTTTTCACTGAGTTAAATTGAGGCACCTCAAGGAAACCAGGAGAGCACAGTGAGCCAACAACCCATCAGACAGAATACAAAGTTACAGAGATGATCCTGTGGCTAAAGCACTCACTCAAGTATTAAAAAAAGAAAAAAAAATATATAAAATGATTTTCTTTTGCACAGACACCCATTACAAAGCAAAGTATTTAATCAGATCTCATCACACCTCCAGTTCCCCCCCAAAATACATGAAAAGGCACACTTCGTCTTGACTAAGTAGAAGTGCACAAGTAGTTTAACAGTAGGGTTTTATTCTCTGACCATACAGCACCTTGCACACTACACTGCCCGCTCCAGTAAGGATCAGCTGATGCTAACACTGTGGCCATTAACTGTGATAACAAACTTGTGATAAAGACCCCAGTTCCTGGACTAAAAGCACCAGCACATGTTCAGTGCAAATATCCTTGACACTGGTGGAAGTTTCATACACATACAAAGAGCACTGGCATTCTGGGTATCTGTGAAAGCTACTCTGATGTATTGCGGGCTGCTTGTGAGCTTCCACACATGCAACATGCATGTGCACACGTACTCGCTCACACAGACACACATAAGATAGAGTCTTCTGCCACTTTCTATCTGGCAACATATTAATCTTGTGTTTCGCATTCTCTAAAAGCTTCACCATTATAACATAATTACTGCTGAAATTGACCTTTAAAATATATTCCAAATTTCAAATGTCTTCAAACCCCTCAGTGAGCACCATTTTTCAATTTCACGTATTGTTTTCTTTTTTAGGAGAGGCGGGACAAGAGTTACAATTTCCCTTAAGGTAAATGAAAATGTAATAAGACTAACTAAAATGTTGCATTTGTGTCTCACCCTTACCGGAAGTAATTCAATCAATCAGTTTAGCTTCACTAATATTCAAATATATATCTGATACCAGCAATAGAAAAGTTCAGGTACCCCTCATCTTCTAAATATATTTAAACGCCATTTATTAGAACATGCACTTCCCTAAATTTGTATTAGTACTTAAAATTGGTTGTGTTTCTAACTCTACTTAAAGGAAAACATAACCTTGCTTGCAAATGAGATGCCAAACTGTGTGGGGAGACAGACTTCTGTAGCACGATGCCTCAGATTGAAAATGTGGGTATTATAACACACCAATGATCATGTGTGTGCTTACATTACTGTGCAAATCAAGTATGAAAGCACGTGAGGTAACTCCCATCCAGCAGCACTTTCGCCCAGCTTCATCCCTTCCACCTTACCCTGCCCCCAGGAAAAGGAGGACAGAGGAAAAGGAGGAGAGGGGAGGAAATTCCCACCTCTGCTGCTAAGGTGTGTCCCTGCGCTGGGTGGGGAAGGACAGCTGAGGAAAGGCGGCACGCAAAGGATGCTGTCCAGTGAAAAGACAGCAGGGGTTTATTCACATGGCTTCCAGCTGTGGACCTTCCTAGGGAAATCCCAGCTGGGAAAGGTGTGTTGGTTCATGGACTGCTCACTCTGTCTTCTCCCACGTGGGCAAGTGTACGGGCTGCACAGTGAGACCACACGTGCACATACGGCTCTGCTTTTACCTTGAAAAGGGGACAGCCTCACTGAAAACATTGGGCTTGTGTCCGGTCACTCCAGCTGAGGATCCAGTCCATTATTTCCAATTAGGTTTGATGAAGGATTAATCCAACCTCATGTGTTGGTTTCCTGCCCCCTGACAGCTGCTCGTGGCGCGACATGCATGCCGTAACCTGCTGGCCCACCTCACCTTTCCCTTTACAAAAAAACGCCATGCAGTGCCAAGTTCGCTAGAAATGAAGACAAATGAAAATCATCGGAAATCTCATTAGTGACCATCCAACAGCTTCACTGAAAAGTGGAAAGCTTTTGCTTTCCCTTGCACACACCTGTTTTAGGTTGTGGGGTTTGTTGCGCGTGTCATTCCCCCCAACACACACCTTCTCCTTCTTCCCTTCTGTGGTGTGGTGGGATAATGCAAATAAACTGTGTTGCCTCCTTCGCACAAAGGTTTACATATTGTGTTGTTGATAATGCTTTTGGTATGCCTATGTCCTGGTTCCAGTTAGGACAGAGTTAAGTAGCTCATAGTAGCTGGTAGGGTGCTATGTTTTGGATTAGGATGAGAAGAGCGCTGATAACATGCTGATGTTTTAATTGTTGCAGAGCAGTGCTTACACCAGGCCAAGGACTTTTCGGCTTCTCGCTCTGTCCTGCCAGCGAGCAGGCTGGGGGTGCAGCAGGAGCTGGGAGGGGACAGACCCAGGACAGCTGACCCAAACTGGCCAAAGGGGTATTCCATACCATCTGACGTCATGCTAAACAATATATAGGGGTGGCTGGCCGGGGTGGGGGGGCCGGCTGCTCGGGGATAGGCTGGGCATCGGTCAGCGGGTGGTGAGCAATTGCATTGTGCATCACTTGTTTTCTTACACATTATTATTATTAATACTATTATCATTATCACTATTATTATTATTATTGTTATTGTTATATTCCTTATATTCCTTATATTATTATATTCCTGTCTTAATAAACTGTCTTTATCTCAACTCACCGGCTTCACTTTCCCGTTTCTCTCCCCCATCCCAGAGAGGGAGGGGGGAGGGTGAGCGAACGGCTGTGTGGTGTTTAGCTGCCAGCCGGGTTAAACCACAACAGTCCTTTTGGCGCCCAACGTGGGGCCCGAAGGGTTGAGATATCGACAAATCTGACCAGAGTGTGTTAAACTAAAATTGGTATAAGTATTGGACCTGCTTAATAGTTGCTAGTCACGATGTGGATTGCCTTAATCTCAAGTCTGCTGTACCTGTATTCCAAATTGAGTTTTATGGTGCGTTACTTTCTGTATGTGCTCCCTGTTGCACTGTTTATCCTTTCCGGGCCCTGGTTTAAGATTGTTATGGTACTGTGCGGTGTAGCAATGGCTTATGAAATGATGAAATATCTGGTCAGGACTTTAACCTGGTATTTGTACTCAGCACTGACGTCGACTCTATACTTTGGAAACCATATCTCGGAAACTATTAGCAATTACACCTATTGCCTGTTTTCGTTAGGGAGCCAATCTGTGAAGGGGACAGGGGAAGACATGTTTCCCTACCTGTTCACTCTCCCTTTCTCCTTCACCACCACCCTCTTATCCCCCGAGCTAGTTACGGTGGTTCTCCGAGATGTTGAATATCCTTGGGATACTCAGACCAGCCTGCTCTTGTTGTTATGTCTCCTGAATGCGCTTCAGGTTTTGTGGAGGGTTAAACAACTACTTAGGAATCTCATCCGGAGATCTGTCTTGAGGCGGGATAGTTGCGAGTGGCAGGGAGTGTGGGAGGATATGGGCAGGTTTCTAGAGCAGTGGTCACCTCCAGTGTTTTGGACATTCACCCCTGAACAACTGCAAAATCCTAAAAAGCTGGCAGAATGCTTGAAAAAAAGGTGTCATGACTCTGGCAGTTCCAAAGAGACACAAATCACTGTAGCGTGCTGGGGTCTGGCTTGTGCCTATCGAGCTGCAATTGATGCTACTAGCAACCTAGCTCCAGCTCCTGCAGCCGCTCCTGCTCCTGCAGCCATTCCAGCTGCAGCTCCTGCAGCAGCTCCAGTTCCAGCTCCTGCAGCCGCTCCAGCTCCTGCAGCCGTTCCAGCTCCAGCCCCTGCAGCAGCTCCAGCTCCTGCAGCTGCTCCCACTCCTGTGTCTGGGTCAGAGAAACGAGCTGTAGCAGTGCAAGTTGACCCCGCAGAGGGTATTCCAACCCCTGTGGCAGACCCTGTGTCTGGGTTAGAGAAACGAGCTGTAGCAGTGCAAGTTGCCCCTGTAGACAAGGTGAAGAAATGGTATAGAGGCTCAGGTCGTTTACAACGCAAACAGTCTTCTGCTAAGTCTGGGCATAGTGAAGACGAGGCTGGGCCATCAAAGGTGCAGGAGACTGAAGATGAGGATGAGGATGTCGGAAAATCAACAGTAACTACCCGGACTCTACACCAGCCATCAAAGGTGCAGGAGACTGAAGATGAGGATGGGGATGTCGAAAAATCAACAGTAACTACCCGGACTCTATACCAGCGTGAGCTACGAGACGTGCGAAAAGATTTTGGTCGCTGTATAGGCGAGCAGCTTGTCACCTGGCTGCTCCGGTGCTGGGACGCTGGAGCCAATTATGTGGAATTAGAGGGCAAGGAAGCCAGGCGGCTGGGATCCCTTGCTAGGGACGCATGCATTGACAAAGCAATTGGAGATGGAGCACGATCTCGCAGTCTCTGGAGGCCGTCTCCTGTCAGCTGTGCAGGAAAGGTATCCCTTCAAGGAAGAACTTGTATGTCTACCAGGCAAATGGACCACCATGGAGAAGGGAATTCAGTACCTGAGGGAATTGGCCGTACGGGAAGTAATTTATAAGGACCTAGACGACGCACAAACATCCGCAGATCCAGATGCAGTCCAGTGTACACCACCTATGTGGCGGAAGTTTGTACGGAGTGCACCATCATCATATGCCAGCTCATTGGCAATACTAGCCTGGAAAGCGGAGGAGAATCCCCCAGTGAATGAAGTGGCTAAATTACTCCGGCAGTACGAAGGAAATCTCTCCTCTTCCCTACAGGCCTGTGTCTCGGCTGTGGAGAAACTCTCTGAAGAGAGATAAATTCTCTCTTCAAGAGAATTTATCTTCCCCTCCACTTGAACGAACCAGTGTCCACCAGCTAAAAAGAATGCTTTGGAGAAACTTTCTGAAAAGATCCACCAATTTGAAGAAAGATTATCTTCCCCTCCACCTGAACGAACCCGTGTCCACCAGCTAAAAGAGAATGCTTTGGAGAAACTTTCTGAAAAGATCCACCAACTTGAAGAAAGATTATCTTCCCCTCCTCCTGAACGAAACAGTGTCCACCAGCTAAAAGAGAATACTTTGGAGAAACTTTCTGAAAAGATCCACCAACTTGAAGAGAGATTATTTTCCTCCCCACCTGTACAAACCAGTGTCTCAGCTATTAGGGGTAAACGTTCATCTATGCAAGGAAGACAATATGGTGGGCACACACACCGCGCCACCCTGTGGTTTTACCTACGTGACCATGGAGAGGACATGAGAAAATGGGATGGAAAATCTACTGCGACCCTAGAGGCACGGGTACGTGAATTGCAAAAGAAAACAATCGGGAAAAAGGGGTTCTCTGAAAAGTTTGCTGATCCAACTTCCAGCAGGCAGTCCTTTAAACACAGAAACGAAGATTCTGACCAGGACTAGAGGGGCCCTGCCTCCAGCCAGGGGGAGGAAAGGGACAATCGAGTTTATTGGACTGTGTGGATTCGATGGCCTGGCACGTCAGACGCACAGAAGTATAAGGCTTTGGTAGACACCGGTGCACAATGTACTCTAATGCCATCAAGCTATAAAGGGCCAGAGCCCATCTGTATTTATGGTGTGACGGGGGGATCCCAGCAGTTAACTGTATTGGAGGCTGAAGTGAGTCTAACCGGTAATGAGTGGCAAAAGCACCGTATTGTGACTGGCCCAGATGCTCCGTGCATCCTTGGCATAGACTATCTTAGAAGAGGATATTTCAAGGACCCAAAAGGGTTCCGCTGGGCTTTTGGCATAGCTGCCTTGGAGACAGAGGACATTAAACAGTTGTCTACCTTGCCTGGTCTCTCAGAGGACCCTTCCGTTGTGGGGTTGCTGAGGGTTGAAGAACAGCAAGTGCCGATCGCTACCACAACTGTGCACCGGCGGCAATATCGCACCAACCGAGACTCCCTGAGTCCCATCCATAAGCTAATTCGTCAACTGGAGAGCCAAGGAGTGATCAGCAAGACTCATTCACCTTTTAATAGTCCCATATGGCCAGTGCGAAAGTCTAATGGTGAGTGGAGACTAACAGTGGACTATCGTGGCCTGAACGAAGTCACGCCACCACTGAGTGCTGCAGTGCCGGACATGCTAGAACTCCAGTATGAACTGGAATCAAAGGCAGCCAAGTGGTATGCCACAATTGATATCGCTAATGCATTTTTCTCCATCCCTCTAGCAGCACAGTGCAGGCCACAGTTTGCTTTCACTTGGAGGGGAGTCCAATATACTTGGAATCGGCTGCCCCAGGGGTGGAAACACAGCCCTACCATTTGCCATGGACTGATCCAGTCTGCGCTGGAGCAGGGGGAAGCTCCTGAACACCTGCAGTACATCGATGACATCATTGTGTGGGGTGACACTGCAGAAGAAGTTTTCGAGAAAGGGAAGAAAATAGTCCAAATCCTTCTGAAGGCCGGTTTTGCCATAAAACAGAATAAAGTTAAAGGACCTGCACGAGAGATCCAGTTTTTAGGAATAAAATGGCAAGATGGACGCCGTCAAATCCCAATGGATGTGATCAACAAGATAACAGCTATGTCTCCACCAACTAGCAAAAAAGAAACACAAACTTTCCTAGGTGTCGTGGGGTTTTGGAGAATGCATATTCCAAATTACAGTCTGATTGTAAACCCGCTCTACCAAGTAACCCGTAAGAAGAATGCTTTTGAATGGGGCCCTGAGCAACGACAAGCCTTTGAACAAATTAAGCAGGAAATAGTTCATGCAATAGCCCTTGGGCCAGTCCGAACAGGACCAGATGTAAAGAATGTGCTCTACACCGCAGCCGGGGAGAATGGTCCCACCTGGAGCCTCTGGCAGAAAGAACCTGGGGAAACTCGAGGTCGACCCCTGGGGTTTTGGAGTCGGGGATACAGAGGATCTGAAGCCCGCTATACTCCAACCGAAAAGGAGATATTGGCAGCATATGAAGGAGTTCGATCTGCTTCGGAAGTGGTCGGTACTGAAGCGCAGCTCCTCCTGGCACCCCGACTGCCGGTACTAGGCTGGATGTTCAAAGGAAGGGTCCCCTCTACACATCATGCAACTGATGCTACATGGAGCAAGTGGGTTGCACTGATTACTCAGCGGGCTCGAATAGGAAACCCCAGTCGCCCAGGAATCTTGGAGGTGATTATGGACTGGCCAGAAGGCAAATACTTTGGGATATCATCAGAGGAGGAGGTGGTTCGTGCCGAAGAAGCCCCACTGTACAACAAGCTACCGGAAAATGAGAAGAAATATGCCTTGTTCACTGACGGGTCCTGTCGTATTGTGGGAAAGCATCGGAGATGGAAAGCTGCTGTATGGAGTCCTACACGACGAGTTGCAGAAGCTGCTGAGGGAGAAGGTGAATCGAGTCAGTTTGCAGAAGTGAAAGCCATTCAGCTGGCTTTAGATATTGCTGAACGAGAAAAGTGGCCAGTTCTCTATCTCTATACTGATTCATGGATGGTAGCAAATGCCCTGTGGGGGTGGTTACAGCAATGGAAGCAGAACAACTGGCAGCGCAGGGGCAAGCCCATCTGGGCTGCGGCATTGTGGCAAGATATTGCTGCCCGGGTAGAGAACCTGGTTGTAAAGGTACGCCATGTAGATGCTCATGTGCCCAAGAATCGGGCTACTGAAGAACATCAAAACAACCAGCAGGTGGATCAGGCTGCTAAGATTGAAGTGGCTCAGGTGGACCTGGACTGGCAACATAAAGGTGAATTATTTATAGCCCGATGGGCCCATGACACCTCAGGCCATCAAGGTAGAGATGCAACCTACAGATGGGCTCGTGATCGAGGGGTGGACCTGACCATGGACACTATAGCACAGGTTATTCATGACTGTGAAACATGTGCTGCAATCAAGCAAGCCAAACGGTCAAAACCTCTTTGGTATGGAGGACGATGGCTGAAATATAAATATGGAGAGGCCTGGCAGATTGATTACATCACACTCCCTCAAACCCGCAACGGCAAGCGCCACGTACTTACAATGGTGGAAGCAACCACCGGATGGCTGGAAACATATCCTGTGCCCCATGCCACCGCCCGGAACACTATCCTGGGCCTTGAAAAGCAAGCCCTATGGCGACATGGCACCCCAGAGAGAATTGAGTCAGACAACGGGACTCATTTCCGAAACAACCTTATAGACACTTGGGCCAAAGAACATGGTATTGAGTGGGTGTATCACATCCCCTATCATGCACCAGCCTCTGGAAAAGTTGAACGATACAATGGACTGTTGAAGACTACACTGAAAGCAATGGGTGCTGGGACATTCAAAAATTGGGATACACATTTGGCAAAGGCCACCTGGTTAGTCAATACGAGGGGATCTGCCAACCGAGCTGGACCTGCCCAATCAAACCTGTTACGCACTGTAGAAGGGGATAAAGTTCCTGTAGTGCACGTAAGAAACATGCTGGGTAAAACAGTCTGGGCTACTCCTGCCTCAGGAAAAGGCAAACCCATTCGTGGAATTGCTTTTGCTCAGGGACCTGGATGCACTTGGTGGGTAATGCAAAAGAATGGGGAGGTCCGGTGTGTACCTCAAGGGGATTTGATACTGGGTGAGAATAGCCCATGAGTTGAATTGTAGTATGTTAATTATTATATAATACTGTATGTCATCACTACCATGATTGCTATATATCATAGATGAAAATGGTGATTAATTAGAATGTATTGGAAAGAGTGTAACCTGAGCATGACATAAATGGTATGGAATAAGGGGTGGATATCTGTCCTGGTTCCAGTTAGGACAGAGTTAAGTAGCTCATAGTAGCTGGTAGGGTGCTGTGTTTTGGATTAGGATGAGAAGAGCGCTGATAATATGCTGATGTTTTAATTGTTGCAGAGCAGTGTTTACACCAGGCCAAGGACTTTTCGGCTTCTCGCTCTGTCCTGCCAGCGAGCAGGCTGGGGGTGCAGCAGGAGCTGGGAGGGGACAGACCCAGGACAGCTGACCCAAACTGGCCAAAGGGGTATTCCATACCATCTGACGTCATGCTAAACAATATATAGGGGTGGCTGGCCGGGGTGGGGGGGCCGGCTGCTCGGGAATAGGCTGGGCATCGGTCAGCGGGTGGTGAGCAATTGCATTGTGCATCACTTGTTTTCTTACACATTATTATTGTTAATACTATTATCATTATCACTATTATTATTATTATTGTTATTATTATATTCCTTATATTCCTTATATTATTATATTCCTGTCTTAATAAACTGTCTTTATCTCAACTCACCGGCTTCACTTTCCCGTTTCTCTCCCCCATCCCAGAGAGGGAGGGGGGAGGGTGAGCGAACGGCTGTGTGGTGTTTAGCTGCCAGCCGGGTTAAACCACAACAGCCTAATAGCAGTATAAGGGTAATAATCACCCTGGCAGAGCATCCTAATAGGGTTTACACAAACCTGAAGGACTATGGCTAGGGCTCAGAATAAGCTGGTTGACTGATAGTCTTCAGGAAGACCCTCTGCAAAGTAAGGGATGTCACCGTATTAGAATAAATTTCCAGAGTTAAAGCAAAAGTGGGTATTTTGAAACAGCTAAATTAGAAAGCATGTTCTTCTGTTTATCTTCCAGAGTAGGATCTTAGTATTCAGCATCTCCTCCCATTGCTGACTCTGCCATAAACTAAAGCATCTCTTCACTTACTGATCTCCAAGGGTATATAACTTTTTAAAATTGCCTGGGTCTCAAGTTGTCTATAATGGCAGTTCTCTGCCTGTTCCTGCTTCCTTGCAAAACAAGCAAACATACTAACAAACAAAACAAAAAGAAAACAAAAACAAATTTAAAAAGAAAATAACACACCTAAGTTGAATGCCTGTTGTGACAATCAGGCT
>NC_137704.1:17065337-17075337 GCF_964034855.1 Anser brachyrhynchus
GCTCCTTTCCGCTCCTTTCCTTTCCTTTCCTTTCCTTTCCTTTCCGCTCCTTTCCTTTCTGCTCCTTTCCGCTCCTTTCCGCTCCTTTCCTTTCCTTTCCTTTCCTTTCCTTTCCTTTCCTTTCCTTTCCTTTCCTTTCCTTTCCTTTCCTTTCCTTTCCTTTCCTTTCCTTTCCTTTCCTTTCCTTTCCTTTCCTTTCCGTTCTGTTCCGTTCCATGCCAGAACGCCCTGCTGCATGCACTGTTATTTCCAACGCGTGGACGACCTGGGGGCTTCTGAGAAAACCCAGCCTGACTGTGCACTGCTGTCTGATCGTAGCTGCACGCAGCTACCTGGTGGGTGCTCACATGGAAATGCTCAGGTCACTTGGACTGGAGTCTTCAACTCGAAATGACTTTTAATAGGCAACATCTGACAGTACCAAAGCCCTTTGCAGCCCTGGGTAAAATTATGATAATGAGAAAAAAGCTATTACTGCCAGCATGCTTTCGTTATGTAAATGATATTAAGATAGGCTGTGCAGATCGCCTGTGGCTATGCTATAATCTCCATGCAGTGATTATGTGTCAAACTTTGTCATTTTGATTATGACGTTAATTACATGCCATCCTCATGCAGACATGAATATTACTCGCAGTCAAACAAAACACAAATTGGGGGCATTGATTTTTTGTTTTGTTTTTTCTTTTTTTATTTGAAATGTTGTTGATTAAATGTATTAAAAGGTAAAGAGATACATAACATTGTAAACTTGTTAAACACTGGCCAAGTCCTCCCTGTCTGCCTGGGCATAGACAGGGCTTTCTTTTTTAAAAAAAAAAAAAAACACTTCACAATGTTATTGTTTGTGTTTTTGGTTTTTGTTTTGTTTCGTTTTGTTTTGTTTTTTGGTCCCAGCAGGGGTGGCGTTTAAAAAATATATATTTCATAGACATCATCTTTGGATTTTAAATGGAAGAGCATTGGATCTTTTAACTCCTTCTGGTGCTTATCAGAAGAGGGTGGCTTGGAGCCATGCAGGTGACCTGGGTGTCCCCATGTCTGTCGTAATACAACGCCTGTGGGTCACCCTGCTGTGGATGCTTCCCATCCTCAGGTACCTTAATTTCAGAGATTGTTTTTACTTTTTTTTTTTAAATGTTCCAAAGTTTTCAGAGGACAACCCCTTTTTTCTGCTGCTCCACCTTGTCTCTATGGCAGATCCTGCTTAATCCTCCTGGAAGAAAAGGAGGGGAAAAATGATGTTTTCCAATGAAAATATATTTAAAAATATTGCCATTTTGAATGTAGCTCACTGTAAAATACACAATTTCAAGGGAGATGGTTTCAATAAAATATTCCCTCCTGATGAAATATGCCATTAAATATAGATACAGATCAGAGAACAGATCTTCCCACCGAGATTCCCCTGGATGAGATATCTAGGTAAGAGGCTGAATTGTCGAGGCACCTCTGTAAGTATGGGATGGAAAAAAAAAGACACCTCACAAGGGAGCAACACTTAATGAGACTTATAAATAGCTGGGACTGCAACTTTCCTGATTAATTTGGGGAAAGAAGCCTCACTGAAAGTGTTTTGCAAATTCATCAGTTTTCCTTAGTACTTCAGTCCTCTCTAATGTTTAAAAGTAATATATTAGCATCCAAGCTAAGGCTTTGTCTTAGGTAATTAAATGCTTTGAGTTACTGGTTTATCAACAGTGCTCTGTTGATCACTGCATCATCTCTTCTGACTGAGAGAGGGGAAAAGAAAAAAAAAGATGTTGGTGATGAAGTAAAATTGTGCACAAGAGACTGGTAGCAGCTAAAATTTGCATGGCTCCCGAAAAGCAGACTCTGGGCAACCTCCCTGGAGAAAAGCTGCTGCACAAGTGTCCCTCCTGCCTCTGCCACACCTGTGTTTGGGGGCAGCGCTATCACCAGAGAGACCTATCACCGGTGTGATGAGCGTGGCAAGGCTGAACTTGCTTTTGGGCTGAATTTGGGGCATTTGGGGTGCAGACTGACCTTTCCCACATTCGCTGATCTTTGACTCCATCTTGCTGTCACCATTTTGGCATCAGGCAAGTTGGCTGTTCGCTTTTAATGCGCAAAACAGATTTTAAATAAAATAAAAGGAATCCCCCTAAACATTGTGTTTTTATGGAGGGACATTTCAAGGCAAGTTTTACACAGGTTTAGCCCAGAGGGAAATTAAACTCTACATGTAAATTGAGTTTACACACAAAGGAAGCCATTACTTTCAATATTTCTCAGCAGGAGGGTTCAGAGTTATTTAAATAAGTTTAGATATTAAACCTAAAGTAGCCATTAAAGGAATGTGGATTTGTTTGCCTAGTTTTTATAGAAATCTTTTTTTTTTCCAGCTGACTGAAAAATCCATTGCTTGCATGATGGTGAATATTTTAATGCATAAAAAAATCAAAGAACTTTCAATATAGTACTTCCTTTGAATTTTTAAGCACCAAATTACAGAATAGTTATTACAGCAAAATGTCTTCTTTAGGAGACATTAAACTGCAAACATTTTCCTTACTTTTTTTCCCTTTTCCATCTATTCTTTAGAAGAAAACTAATATAAACACTGACATTAAACCATATTGGCTATGTAAGGCACTTTGATCGTCACTGAGATTATTTTAAAAGTTATTTAGGTCCCTGTGTTACATCTTTGCAACTGCATGGAAAATGTTTCACCATGTTTCTCTTTGCAACATTTCTTTGGGGATTCATAAATATTGATTGTACTGTAAAATTTGATGGAATCTTGAAACAGACTGCAGTCTTGGTAGCTCGGGGAATTTACTCAATTTTTCTCAGTAGCTGCAGTCTATAAAAAGAGGAGATTTTGCAAATTGTTTCTCACCTTGTGTGGTGGTTTTACCATGCTAGGTAGCTGAACGCCACAACCGCTCTCTCCCTCCCCCCTCCTTAGATGAGGAGGGGAAGAAGAAAAGGAAAGAACAACTCACAGGTTGGGATAAGGATGATTTAATTAAAGGGAAGAAAAAAATAATTAAGGAAAGATTATTATTAATTAAACAATTTAACTAAACAATTTAAACAATTAACAATTTAACTAAAGGGGAAAAAGGAAAGGGGAAAAAGGGGAGGGGGAAAGGGAAAACTAAGCGAAACAAGCAAAGGCTATGTGGAAGTGCAGAGGAAAGAAATTACTCTCTACTTCCCGCAAATGAGCGATGCTTGACCACGTCCTTGAACAGGGCCTCAACGCACGTAGCCGGTGTTCGGGAGGAGGACAGACGTTTTCCCAACGAGAGCCCACCCCTCCCCTCTTCCTCCTTTTTCCACCTTTTATTGCTGAGTGTGACATCATATGGTATGGAATATCCCTTTGGTTGGTTTAGGTCAGCTGCCCTGGTGATGTTTCTTTTCTCACATTTTTGCCCACCCCCTAGGAGGGTTAGAGAGAGTCCTGATGTTGTGCCAGCACTGCTCAGCAGCAGACACAACACTGGTGTGATACCAGGGCTGTTCTAGCTACAAGTGCAGAGCACAGCACTGTATGGGCTGCTGCAGGGAAAGTTAACATCCCAGCCCAACCCAGTACAGCTTGTCTTTTTAGTATTTAAGAGCTCTCAGTTCTGTAGCCTTCTGAACCATGCACTGGGTGCATTTTCCATCAAAACTGTATCAGGCCTATTCAAAGGGAATTAAAAGGCAAGGAGTCACCAAGGGGTTAAACTGCCACCTGGCTGGCGAGCACCAGCTTCGTTACTGGTGGCAGTGTGGAGCCATCCTAGTGCTTGTTGTACGAAAACTTTTGTGAAAATAATGTCCTTAAATGTTAGTGGGTGTGTGCGGAGATGGGAAAAAAACCAACAGATTTCTCTCTTGATTTAAAGAAACAAAAAAATTGCCTTGGATGCCAAGGAATCCCTCAGCATTTTAGTGTTAAGCACAGGGTGTACAGGTAGAAATGGCACAGGATTTTCTCCTCTTGGCTTGGAGACGTTTTAACTCCCTTCACACAGGCAAAGGAGATGTCCATGGCAAAGCTCCTGGTGGAGCCTGCAGCCCAACCCCAACCGCCCTTAGCCCACCCCACGGGCCAGCTCTGGGCCATCCTCACTGGAGCCCCTCAGGATGACACTCAGGATATTTTGGTGTTATAAAAAGGAAAGCTGGGCGGGCAGGGCTGCGTGCAGGCGCAAAAAGCAGCAGTAGCTTTGCTTTGCTCCTATTTCAGTTTATGAACATCCTGCGAATAAACCAGAATAAAAGGGGCACAAAGACACTAGCAGGAACCCGAGCCTGATGCCAACGACTTGTACATGGGTTTCAATGCTTCTTCATAGCTGGTCCTGATTTCTGCAAGGTTTGATCAAAACCACCTTCATCAGTTGGTTTCTGGTTTTAGTTTTCTTTGCAATGTCCAGGGCTAACATACAGCTCTGTAGAGGTGGGAGTGTCCCCAGTCTCAGGGGTGATAGGGCCTTTGCTTTTGTTCATTCAGGATGGGTGCAGCCCTGGGACGCTTTGCAAGGAGGTGCCTGGGTGTGCTGTTGTGAGAAACAAAGTTGTGTTTTTGCAGTAGAGAATTACTTTTCTGTATTCCAAGGTAGCTGTGTAGTCATAACAAGGAGAAATGCTAAGTAGATAAGTGGACAGTAGAAGGCCTCACTGTTCCAAAATAAGGTAGCAGCTTGAGAAAAACAGGATGAGCAGCGTGAGAACAGTAAAACAAAGATCACAAGTTCTCAAAACATAAGAAAGGAGAAATTAAAGTGTTGAAAAAAATAAAAATTGTACCTATATGGTATAGAGGAGCGTCGAGTAGCTTGTGAACCTGTAGTACTCAGCCAATGAGGAAACAGGGGAGGTGATCAGGTGTCCGGTAATAGGGAATAAAAGGTTATGATTTATTTACTAAAATGCGCTCCTGATTGACAGGACGCCCGCCATTGCAATCGCGAATAAAATAGCTTCACAGAAGATCCTGTCTGAAGAAAATTATTTGAGATGTTTCTCACAATTTGGGGGCTCGTCCGGGATCTTGTCACCTGCCGAAGATTTCTTGCCACCACAGACAGGAAGGTGCACCCTGCTGATTTCAGCGGTCCCGTCAGGGGTGGTGGGCCGTCTCAGTATGGCCATCAAAGGACCGAGACTGTTAATCTGGAGACAGGCTCTGCGAAGCTCTGGGGAGAAGGGAGGCCAGCACTGACATACACAGACACAGCCCACATATAGTCCAGCCCGGTTCGGGAACAGGCACTGGGATTACTGCTGATAACCCGGACCGGGAAGCCGTGCACAGACCGAGGTAAGGGAAACTTTACCGTATCTTGCCTCGGGTTGGGTTTGGGGAGACTCTTGTGTGGAGTGTGAATGAGACGCACTTTTAGTGTGAAGCGAGTGTGGAGTCCCGATCCGCGAGGTTCTGTAGTCCTGCGAGGGGATGAATGAAGTCCCCTCGGCTGGAGAGGGACGGAGCGAAAGAGAGACGAGTGAAAGAGAGTCTCGGGGGGTTTGGGCCCTTAGGTGTACGGTACCCCGAGCACGGTGAAGTGAGGTTCTCGGCAGTGCACCCCACCTCTGTCCTAATCCTAGGTGAAGGCGTGTGGTATCCTGTGGGTGGTAAAGTCCACAGCAGCACGTCAGGAAGAGCTGGGGATTAAGGGTTCCAAGAGTCAGCAGGGTGGGGGTGGAGACCCCGGGACTGTGCCTAAAGATAGCCCTTTGGAGAGAATGATAAAGATTTGGAAAAACAACCCAAAAATTAGGGAAAAGGATTAAAAAAATACATAATTAAAAAAAAAAAAAAGGTTTGATATTGTGTAATTGTCTGGTCTGAAAAGCTAATAAAAGGAACTTCAGTATTTTGGCCAAAATACAGGTCTGATGAAAATTCAGGCTTTAAATTTATATGTAAACAATAAGGTTTTCGGAGGAGGAATCAAGTTATGCTCCCTATAATCCTAATATTGCACCGGAGGCAGCGGTAGGTGCTCCAGGAGGGGAGACAGGGACTGCAATTGATGCTGTCCCTGGAGAAGTCACGCCAGGGAGCGCGGAGTGGCAGGAGCGGCAGTGGGGGGGTCCAGGTGGGACCTCGGGGCCGTGCAGGGCCAACGCGGGGCCAGTGCCACTCCCCCCTTACCAGCAGAGAGGTTAGGAGTTTTAAGAAAGAAATGAAGTCTTTAATTGAGGGCCTAGCAGAACAGTCAAATCCGTTTCTAAGGCCTACTTTGTATTCCTGGGGGAGAGATGTCAATCCTGAGTATGTTATTCACTGGAGAAGAATGTTTAGGAGGGGAATGATTCGGCAGGCAGCTATGCAAGAATGGGAAAGAACTAACAACCCCCCCCGGACTGAGAGTAATTCCGATAGAGCAGAAATATCTGCTTATCTAACTGCGATAATAACAACCCACAACATAGAAATCCTATGAGAGACTCAAGGTCAGAATTAGAAAGTACTTGGGGATGAATCCTGAGGACCCGGTAGCCTAAGGGCTCTTTAAAGTCCCTTTTGTGATTAAAGCCTGGCCAGATACACAGAAAAAGCTCCAGAAGGTGGGAGGATGGAGTGAACAGTGCAGGTAGTATGAAGGTGTATGCCAGGAGGGGAGATGAGAAGGAAAAGCAGAGCGCGAAACTAATGATATTCACAGCGTACTGGGTAGTGAGGCAGAGGGAGAGATAGAGGGCCCAGGATGGAAAGGAGAGGAAGAGAGATGAAGGAATAACAGACAAGGAAAGCTACCTGTGTTGCAGCCTAAATCCTAGCAGGGACAGGCTTTGAGAAGATGTTTTAAGTGTGGCCAGGCCGGCCACTTCAAATAGGAGTATCTGGTGTGGAAGAAGGAGGAGAGATTGCTGTTATAAATTCAGAATAGGGGAGTCAGGGCTTCTCAGAAAGCTAGTTCCCTACCTCAAGGGTTCCTCAAAGTGTACCTCAATGGGGATCACTCTATAATTATTGTTACAGGCAAAACAGACTTAGCATAGGAAGATTAATGAAATTTATTACCTATTGCTGACAGGCTGGAGCAGTGAGAAACAGAGAAACAAGCTGGGGGCACCTTTCCGCATCCACTCTCTTCCACCTCTTCCCTGCTCTGAGTGGCGCGGGGGGGGGGGGGGCGGGAGTGGGGGCTGCAGTCAGTCCGTGGTGCTTCGCTTCCACTGCTCCTTCACGGTCACTCTCCCCCCTGCTCTGTTGTGGGGTGCCGACCTTCTTGGGCTGGTCCTGTGTGGGTTTCTCCACAGGCAGCGAAAAGCAGGCTCTTTGGGAGCTGCTCTGTTGTGGGGTCCCTCTCGTGGGGTGCCGACCTTCCTGGGCTGTTCCTGAATGGGCTGCAGCGTGGAGATCTGCTCCGCTGCGGTACACCATGGGCTACGGGGGTCTGCCTTCCCCACCAGGGGCCTCTCTGTGGGCTGCGGGGGGGGCTTCGGCTCCGGCACCTGGAGCACCTTTGCACTGCACTCCCCCTCCTCTGCACTGACCTTGGTGTCTGCAGGGAGGTTTCTCACTCCTCACTCTCCCAGCTGCTGTTGTGCAGCAGTTGGTTCTTTTTTTTTCGTTTTCTTGGATGTGCTCTCATAGAGATTTAAACTGCATTGCTCATGGCTTGGCTCTGGGCAGTGGTGGGCCCCTTTGGAGCCAGCTGAAACTGGCCCTTATCTAACATGGTGTTATGGTTTAACCTGGCCGGAAGCTAAACACCACACAGCCGTTCGCTCACCCTCCCCCCTCCCTCTCTGGGATGGGGGAGAGAAACGGGAAAGTGAAGCCTGTGAGTTGAGATAAAGACAGTTTATTAAGACAGGAAAATAATAATAATAATAATAATAATAATAATAATAGTAGTAGTATTAATAATAAAAATGTGTATGAAACAAGTGATGCACAATACAATTGCTCACCACCCGCTGACCGATGCCCAGCCTATCCCCGAGCAGCCGGCCCCCCCACCCCAGCCAGCCACCCCTATATATTGTTTAGCATGATGTCAGATGGTATGGAATACCCCTTTGGCCAGTTTGGGTCAGCTGTCCTGGGTCTGTCCCCTCCCAGCTCCTGCTGCACCCCTAGCCTGCTCGCTGACAGGACAGAGCGAGAAGCTGACAAGTCCTTGGCTTGGTGTAAGCACTGCTCTGCAACAATTAAAACATCAGCATGTTATCAGCACTCTTCTCATCCTAATCCAAAACATAGCACCCTACCAGCTACTAGGAGGAAAATTAACTCTGTCCTAACTGAAACCAGGACACATGGGGCAGCTGCTGGATTCTTCTCACAGGGGCTACCACTGCAGCCCCACCCTGCTACCAGAACCTTGCCATGTGAACCCAATACACTGAGGCAGTTAGGTCGTTACTGGCCTGTAAAGTATCAGGGCTTAAATTAACTAATGAAACCCTAAATGTGATGGGGGCAGAAGGGACTCGGATAACAGTGCCACTTTTTGGGGACACCAAGCTGAGACTAGGGATAGAATGATCACTGGGCAATTATTGTATGCACCCGAGGCAGGGACTAACTTGTTGGGAAAGGATTTGATAAAGAAATTGGGCATTCAAATAGTAAATTGTTAGGTTAGAATAATGGTGTTATTAATGGGGTGCTCTCAGACTCTGAGAGCAAAGATATATTTGCCTTTGAGTGGAAAGATCCTGAAATGGGGCGGAAGCAGCAATACAAATGGACAATTTTACTTCAGGGGTTTACAGGGCCACCCTACCAGCTACTATGAGGAAAATTAACTCTGTCCTAACTGGAACCAGGACAAATCCATACTGTACTGAATATGGTAGCCACGGGAATGCTAATATACATAATGCACACCAGATGCAACATGAGAATCCTGTAACCGGATGGCCTGTCCTGAATGGCAAGGGGTGGTACTGGCTATGTGGCAATAAAGGCAGGAAGGTGTTGCCCCTAGGATGGAAGGGAGCTCGCACCCTGGAGGCAATAATTCCAAATGTAACTATTATTGAAGACTATTATTGAAGCCCCCTTGAGACCACACGCAGAATTAAGCGGACTCCAGATAATCTTCTAGTAAAATTCTCTAGCATTTCACAATTTTGCAAGGTGGTTTTTACCTTGGTTAGGGGTGAGTGAATTAGAAAATGCTATTGTAAATATCTCAGCTATAATTGAAGAACTAGAAAATAAGTTAGATAAGTTTGCAAAAATAGTACTCTAGAATTGAATGGTATTAGATTTATTAATAACCTCATAAGGAGGAGCGTGCACTGTAATTAATACTAGTTGCTGTATATATGTAGATCAAATGGGACGAATTTGACTGATCTCAAAAATATTTGGGAAAAAAAAAAACAAAAACACAACAAGATCTTACATAGAGTAGTTCAAGATGACACTTCCTGGGGATTTAGAAACTTTTGGGAGAAACTAACTTCATGGTTACCTGAATAGAATTGGCTCAAACAACTATTTGTTGGCAATGTAATAATATGGCATTGTATATCTATCATCCCCCGTGACATCCAAATAAGAATATTGCACCTTAATGTTGGAAAAACTCAAGAGTGCGGTATGTGAAGAGGTGCAAAAACAACAATAGGAGTAAGAAAAGAAGAGGGGGGAATTGTAAGAACCTAAATTGTGTTTTTGCAGTAGAGAATTACTTTTCTGTATTCCAAGGTAGCTGTGTAGTCATAACAAGGAGAAATGCTAAGTAGATAAGTGGACAGTAGAAGGCCTCACTGTTCCAAAATAAGGTGGAAGCTTGAGAAAAACGGGATGAGCAGTGTGAGAACAGTAAAACAAAGATCACAAGTTCTCAAAACATAAGAAAGGAGAAATTAAAGGGTTGAAAAAAAGAAAAACTGTACCTATATGGTATAGAGGAGCGTCGAGTAGCTTGTGAACCTGTAGTACTCAGCCAATGAGGAAACAGGGGAGGTGATCAGGTGTCGGGTAATAGAGAATAAAAGGTTATGATTTGTTTACTAAAATGCGCTCCTGATTGACAGGACGCCCGCCATTGCAATCGCGAAT
>NC_137704.1:17077837-17270591 GCF_964034855.1 Anser brachyrhynchus
GGCAATGATATGCACGGAATTTTATTACTGTACCTGCCAGCGATACAGCAGGCCCCTGCTGTTGATAATAGATCAGTTTGCAGGAGTTTGTTAGAGGGGCAGCCGTGGCTGTTTCTGTTTGCTCACACGCAGACAATGTCAGCTACGCACGAACCACCTTCATCACCGCCAGTCACATCCGCGGGAGGGGAGGGAGCCGGGGAGCGCGTGCTGCCGGCGTACCCTTGGAAAAGGCAGAGCAGAAAAATGAGAGGAACGCGGTCATCCTGTGGTTTTTTTGGAGAGAGAAAAGGCAGTGTTACCCTGGAAGAAAAGCATTATATTTAAGCAAGGGAAACTTTTGCCAAGTCTAAATTTGCTAAGCCTAAATATGTGGTATATAAATGAATGATATTTAAATGAAAAATGGGTGGCAGGTCAAATTGTGAATAAAACAGTTTTTGGAGTAAACTCTGGATAAATACCTCTGGGACCATATCATCCATGGGTCTGGGTTAGCTCTGTTAGCTGTACAGCCCTTTTTTCCTAGACTATGCAGTTCAAAATGCATTCCACACCTCTTGGCTGTGGTATTCTGTCTGCTCCTGCCAAGCAGCACATTTCTTTGCTGGTGGCTGCAGTGGGTTTTACTTGCCTTTATTCTCCCGTGGTTTGGGATGTGAAGGGACCCCGGCACATGCAAGAGATGGCTGAGACATGCTGCTGTAGCTGCTTGGGGGAAAATAGGGGAATTGCCCCAAAGCAGCGTAGGAGCTCCTGCCTTAGCCAAGCTATCAGTCAGTGTGGTCCATGAGCATCCTCACATCCCTTCCCAAGTCACACCATCTGCATGGGAAGCGGTGAAATCAGCCCCTCATGTGGGACGGGTGGAGGGATGGAGGGCAGGGGCACTGCTCCCTGTCCCCCTCTCATCAACCTTCTGCTGCCCCTGGCACTGCCAGCTTCTGCACCTTGGTTTTCTGGCTGTGGAAGAACAGAGAAGCAGGCAGAGACCCAGCAGGTTGGCAGGGATGCCAGGCAAGCCAACTCCTTCAAGCACTGTCATCGGATGCCTTCATAAAATCCTGCCAGCAAAGTAGTTTTGTTTGATATTTCACGTGTTTTTTTCTCATATTATTTCTTGGTGATGCCTTTTTCTTCTTGCTCCTCAAACCATTCACTTACACGTGGATTTAATTTGAAATTGCACACAGTTCAGATTTCCGCTTTGCCAACCTCCTGCTTGTCTTATCTGTGGTGCTGTGGTTTGGTCACTACTTCACCAACATATTTTTTTTTTTTTCATATTTCCTTGTAAGTGATGCCCTTCAGATCCTTCAAAAATATTTTCCTTTATTTTTCAGCCATTTCATAGAATCATAGAAGTATTTAGGTTGGAAAAGACTTTTAAGATCATCAAGTTTTGTACATTTTTAGAGACTTTGTTCCTTTCATGGCCTTAAAAGGCATCATAGCATCCTTTTGGGACCAGACAAATAAGACGTGATGTTCAGGAGTCCCCCCCAGCTCAAACCCGAGCTTTGGGTTACCAAAGCAAATAGGGGTGATGCTGCATTTGGTTCAAACATGATGGGGTTCCTCCTAGAAGTAAATGTTCCCAAATGAACAAGCAACCCAGCTCCAGCCTGTGACTTTGGGGTCCCTACTCTCAACCCAGGCTATTTCCTAGGCACAGCATTTTTTTTTAATTGAACCCTTCATACATGCACTCTGTTTTTTCAGTTCACCCCTGCTGAAACAGCAATAACAGTCTTTTATGACAAGAAAGGCTCTTTAAAAATGCATTTACAAAAAAAGTTAAGAAACCCTCAGAAGTAGGTAATAATGGGTATCCTGGAAATGAGGCAAATGGAGAGGAAGCAGGGATACCCTTTAGCTCGCTTTCGGTGCCTCGAGCACCAGCAGTGCTTGTTGCTTCCATATCCCTGTGCTCACACACTCCCTGACCCTCCACCTGCTGCAGCGTGGTATTCAGTAGGGGAATGTTTCAAAAAACTTTTGGATTTACCTGAGTATCTACTTTGACCCAGTTTGCATATGCATTGAAGAGGAAAATTTGGTTCTTCTATTTACCCCCTGCTAGTGAAATCAGGAAACCACCTCATGTATATAAAAAGCCCAAGATTATTTCAAAGCTTTGGGGAAAAAAAGGGGGGCTGGAGGGGGAGGAGCTGTGAAAGATCATTTGCGACTAATGCGACTGTTAGATTTGGCTGCTTTAGCAATCAAACTTTTCCTTTATTTGTTACCCCTACAGACCCCTGGTTAGAATAGGATCCTGAAGTTGAGTCTGCCAGAGCATTGGGCTTACATGATTCAATTAACCTTTAAGGTAGCTCTGGAAGTTGGTACTCTAGGAGATCCTTTTGTAATTGGCAGCCTGACACAGACAATTAAGTTTGATCAGATGAAGAGGGCATCAGGGACATCGTTAGCATACTGTACCGAAGACTACATGGTGTGTAAAAGTTGTTTAATTTCTGCCAAGGAAGAAAGCAGGGGGCTGGGGGAGCCCTCCTTGCACATACAGTATTTTGCTTGTTAAATATTTCATTTCCCTTGCCATAAGCCTTGAATGTTCCCATTTTTTACCTCTCCTTTTTGGTTTCTTCCCACTGCAGTGAAATCCACAGAATGATCATTCCTCTCTTATTAAAACTTCTGCATTCCACTGGAGGTGTTGCATTAAAACAAAACACAAAACCACCACAACAAAACAGAGACCAGCAGAGAGGTTTGCTTCAGGGATACAGCCACACAGTGCATGGAGCATGAGCAGGGGCGGGTGGCACGGCCCAGCAGCTAAAGGCAGAACTGGGAGCTAGGCTGGGTGAGCTTCAAGTCCTTTAGCCAGCAGAGAGCTGTGCCATAAGGTACCTGTGGCTGTCTGCCACACCAGGTCTTGTAATGGAGGTGGCCCTTCTGCTCTGGTTGGCAGGGAGAGATTTCCTGTTGTTGGTACAGAGTGCCACCAGCTGCTCCTCACCAAGGTTTGCAGCCATGGTGTCCAGGTGGGTTCAATATATTGCCCCAGGTAGAGGCAGCTGTAGCACCTAAAACTGATGTGCACACCCTGACACCCATGGCTTTCAGAGAGCCTTATGGGAACATATTTGGAGTGGAAACACAACCCCTTGCTCTCATCCCACTGCTGTGCTGTCTTCTTTGCTTACTCTTGTTTCTCTAACCCTCTTTCTAGAGCCAGAGAGAAGGCACCTGGAAAGGGAACAAGGTAAGTAAAGCCTAATGGGCACATGGTATCAGAAGTTTCTGTCCTTATATTACACAGGCAGGCTCTCCTCTTTCTCATTAGACTTGCATGGTTGCTTCAGCAATTGTGGTTTATACTGCATAATTCTTATAGCATTAGTCTTACTACATAAGTCATTAATGTGCTAAGATAGTGAAAGTAGCAAATGTAGACTCCTGTGTTATGCGATGCTAATAATATCTATAAGATTTTAGTCCTAATCCAGTGAGATATTTTCAGTTCTCTACTGCCATAGTATCATGTAATGGAAAACTAATGGGAAGTTGCAAGTGCAGAATGAGCATGTGTTGTTGTCTTGCTGGCTAGCTGTGCTGCTTGTAAGGGTGTAGTGGCAAAACAAAAGAGCACTGACTAAAGATTAATCCAGACTACTATCCACCAGTGACCAACAGTCAAAGCCTTGAGGAAGAGATAGGCACAGAGTGAGCACACAGCATCTCTCCAAGCCATACAGCATCTCTCCCAGCCTCTCCAGCCATGGCTCCAGGACCTCCCATGTTGCAGGTCCAGCCTTTGTGTTCAATAGGTCTCACTGTTGTTTTTATCTGTTTTTTTTTTTTTCCTGGGCTTTTCTGAGCTCTCATAAACTTCTATTTCAAGGTCTTAGCTGGAAAATAATAGAAACAGGTAGTAACTGTCCATTGCCCTCCCATGGCTCAGTTGGCTTTAAGCTGGATAAGTGTTAAGTAAATGGGAATGCTGAGATCTTTAGGTTTATTCATAAATCTGTGCCAATAAATCCCATTACTGTTAAGCACTTGGTGGAGGCACTTTGGGGCAGCACTGACCTTGGGGAGCCCCAGTTGCTCCCTGCAGCTGTCGATGAGAGATGGAGATGGGGCAGCCATGCTCTGAAGTGGGCTGCCTCCTGTAAACACCTCCTGTTGGAGGTGGGATGAATCCAGGCAAGATTGCTTCCCATATAGAGGCCAAGTCAGTCATGCACACATGGGCTCACTTTGTCCCTTTTCCTCCCTGAGAATCAGGGATTCCCACTTACACCATGCTATGTTTCTCACCTCTTTTTCCTCTGGTGACCTCCCCTCAAAATGGGAAATGCAAGGTTTTTAGTTGTCTGAACTCTAAGTAGGGAAGCAAGGCAAAGCAAGCCTCCTTGGTCTGGCATGGTGCAAAGTCATAGTCCTTGTGCAAAGACCTGCAGGTCAATGGCAAAACTTTCAGTCTTGCCACTTTAATGGATATGTGTAACCAAGATGTTAAATAAGATCCCGGGGAACTTGACTCAACTCGGTTGATTTGTCTTTGTTGGAAAGATCTGCTTAGGTTTTCAGCGAAATGGTAGGAAACCTGGGATAGCAAAACCCACTTGGAAAGTAGTAAAATCCACTCAAAATCTATGCAATTTTAGCAGACTCTGGGGAAAGGAAAAAAAAAGGGGGGGGGGGATTTCATAAGCTTGCTGAGCATTCATGTGGATGTCATGTAAGTGCTGAGAAATAGACTTTTACAACAAACAGTGGTGACAATTTTATAAAGTAAAACTGTGACTCAGCCCAGAACCACAGCTTTCTTCAGAGCAATCAGGGAAAGGCAAGGAAAGGGACACAAAAAGGTTGAGAATTATGAGTTTTTACAACTGGACACAAGTCTCCAGCTCATTGATGTTATGTGTGTGCTTATAAATGGGAGGGTGCATCCTGACATGGAATGGTCAAAAAGCTTTTTCTGCCAAGAGATGGAAATATGCACAATTCCTCTCCAAATCCCACCTGTGGAGTGGGACTGCTGCCGTCCTGCATGTCACAGGGAAGTCCTGATGCAAACTCAGAGACAAATAGGCATTTTCATGCTCCATCTCCCACATTAGAAGCATAAGGAAAGGGGAAAATAGGATTTGTAAAGCCAAAAAAGTGCATCAAAGGCAGATCACTGCTTTAGTAGGCTGTGCTGACAATCAGGATCACTCATGGATGCCTGCAAGGAGACATGCCCCTTGCACTAGGATTGAGGGTGGCCTGTTTCTGTATAGCTGCAGTATAGGTTTTTTTTTTCTTTGAACCATAACAGAATAATACTTGAAATGTATAGGCTGTACAGTTTCATTAAGATGACATAACATCTTGGATAGATTATAACTTTATAATACCTTTGCATGCCACTGCTATTATTACTATGCTGCTCTATGATGATGTTAATATACAGATGTTGCTTTAATCTGTTTTTTAATTTACTTTGTATATCCCCTATGTACATTTTGTTGTAAGGTAGTTTATTTTGTAGCAGCTCATTTATTTTAAAAGTTGGAGGTTTTTTTATATCACTGATAGCATGCTAATTACATTTATACGTGTACTCCTTAATCTCTCCCCTAGTTGCCTGGTACAGAGCACAGACATGAACATTTCTCAGATTTTTTTAAGTGCTGAGAACGGTATGATTAGGGATTTTATTTTAGGGCTTCATTTTTTATTTGGAGCTCCCTAGGAAGCTCTTGAGGGCAGGGCTTGTAGATGGCTGTGCACCCTCTCAAATTAGGGCAAGGCAAAGTCCGGAGCAGACCTGGACACGGAGCAACCCTCCAGCAGCCACATCCAAGTCGGGGCCTGGATTTAAAAATTCATATCCCTGTCACATGTCAAAGCTAAGACCAAAGACTAAGCTGTTCCCATGCTCGGATATAGATGCTGTATGTAGCCTGAAGCGTGAATTCTCTCAGCTGGGTTCACTTGGAGCAGGACTTTGTTTTTGGGGTTGTATCAATGGAGGAAGTAGGTCTGACTGGAGAACAAGGATGCAACAACTGGAGACTGGTGAAAAAAGAGGGGGAGGTACGACCTGGATTTCTGGCCCCGGTTGAATTACACTGTTAGGTGTGTGTTTAGTCACAGTGGTGTCACGAAGTCCCATTTCAGAAGGGCCTTCGTACAGTGCAACATGATGTGAAGGAGGGGAGGCACTTGGTGGCAGGAGGAGGAGGGAGCGGCAGGCTTCTGAGCAGCTTCCCATGCTGGACTTCTCGAATTATGCCTAATTAAGTCTTCTGCCCAGAATGTCATCAAAAATGTCCAAAATGTCATCAAAATGTCATCAATTTGTTCAGTTGAACAAATTGCATTGAGTTTGGTGGGACAACTCCTGTGCTTCATCCCGGCACCTTGCTGCCCTGCAGCGACTGCTCTGTCTACGGCTCTGCCTCTCTGGGTTCCCAGTGAAACTGCTTCTGAAGCAAGGAAAAATGAGCAGCCACCACCTCTATGGGCTTCAAATCCACAGCCTTGCTGCATTATCCTCCTGCCTCCTCAGGAAGACTTCCCTACTCCCCTTAAAAAATGTATGTTGGGAGAGGCCTGAATATTTTTCCCATAACTTGGTGGGATGGAGCTCGAGAAACACTGCCTTATATGGTTTCATGTTGCCAAAATGTATTTGCTATTTGATGATGTGGGCTTTGGAAGGCCTGCTGTTCCCAATTGTCCATTGCATATTAAGGATGGTTATAGCCAAGAAGACTTTTCTATTTATTTGCTCCCTTTTCACTATGACTTTATGCATGAGCGGCTTGACTGCGATACTTCTTTTGTTTTATGTTTTGCATTCATTAAAAACCAGTCATCTGCATATTTTGTGAACACTCAGGGGTCTCTTCTCCCCTTGATGCATGCGTGCCAGTCCCATTAGCATGGATGGGAATTAGGAGCTCATGCTGAAGGAAAACACAGGCACCACTCCCCCTGTTTCTCTCCTTACTGCTCAACTAGGATATTAAAAAAAAATAAATAAATCATTACAGAGGATATTCAGTTTAGGTTTGAAAAAAAAAATGAATAGAAAAGAAGACAGGAAGAAAAACTTAACTGTGTATCTCAGGAGATTCTTCTTATCTCCCAGGAGCAGAGGCTGCATAGACAGAGGGTGTAAATGATTTTAGCATCACCGATGTTTACAGCTATGTCCTTATCAGTAAGTTAAGTTGGTCCCGTTTTCCCCCACTCCAAAAACAGTGCAGGCTGCACCATGGTCCTGGTGACTTCCTGATGATGCTGAGGGTGTGGATGTAGGCTGTGATGTTTTCCTAAAAGCAATCGTGGAGTCCTTGCTGACCACCCCAAGGCCGGTCCTCACCAAGCCACAGAGCTGAAGGACTGCAGCCCCTGGTGATGCTCCAGCAGTGGACAGGGAGGGCTGGTCCTGCCATTATCCCTGTGCTGTTTGTAGGGGGCTACCCACCTCCCACCCCTGCTCCTGCTCAAGGTTCAGGCTCTGTGGTTTTGCTCCCTGCCTACAACAAGAGGTTTTTTTCCATTTTGGTTAGTACTGCCAATGCGTGGTATAGGGATCCATGATTTTCTCTACCTTATCTCTGAGGGTTAGAGCAACCATGCTTTTCCACCCAGACAGAAGTTTTGTATAAAACCTCCCCTGCTCTTCTGTGTTTCAAGTTTGACAGTTTCCCCCTTTCACACATGCATGCATGGGAAGACACACAGAGAGATATGAATTTATTTTCTGCGTTGTTAAAGCTTCAACATTGCCTTCAAATCATCCTGACACAAAGCTCAGTTCACCAAACAGTACATTTTGCCCTGAGCAAAGACACTTTCCCATGCATGGAATGATCTCCCACTGTTTCTCATAAGAGCACCGGGCTGGCTAGAGAAATCAAATCAAAACCTTTCCAACACAACAGCCCACCCAATTGAAACAAATGAGGGCTCGGGCTGCGGCTGGATGGTGCTGGTTGGAGACGTGGCTCGTGGGGTTAAGCAGTAACCCCATTGCTTCGCTGCTGGCATGGCTGGAGCATCCTATGGTCCTTGTCTTGGCAGCACGGTGTTTGCTGGGAGGACTAGGTCCTCTGTGAGTTCATAGACTTGTCTGAGTCGTGCACAAGGGTCCCCAGCAGGTTTGGGGACAATGGGTACTTTAGCAAGTCAACCACGTAGATGGAGCCCATCTTGCCTGGCTAATGGGGGGTGGAGGGGACGGATAAATGGTTCTGGAGAATGAGGCATTCTGTGCGGCACGGATCCTGGCTGTTGGGGCTCTGCTTGCAGTCCAAATGCTCTCCCCAAATTAAAGGAGCAGTCTGAGGGTCAGCACTAGGTATGAGACCAGAGGAGCCTGATTCCTGAGTGCTCCTCAACCATCATCTCTCTGCTGTCCTTGTCTTGCTTTATGTCCTAGCAGCACATCAACAAGTAGAGAAATTACTTAGCAGAGGCACAAAGCAAAAGGGTGTCATTTCCAGGGTAAGAGGTGTCACTCAGCTCTTGCTCGGTTCGTATCTCATAACTTAGGCTGCTTGGAGATCACCTGCAGGTAATGGAACAAAATAATGTCCCATATACTCTTCTGCTCACTCTTTTGGCTTCTTTTAACTCACAAACTGTTTTAACAGCTGAAACGTGGGACAAATAAGCACTTGCTTAATAATGGCAAGGTAGGAGGCTGTAAGTTGTCCTTAGGTTGGTGCCCAGCTCTGGAGTTTGTGGCCTTCTGACATCCTTCAAATTATGGTACAGAGAAATTCTTCTTGTCTGTTTTGCACTTCTCACCAGTGTGGGATTTACTTTTGTACCTTGACTTATTGCAGCCCAACTGGTTACTCTCAGCCTGTACTTACTTCTGGATAACTTCACTAAAGCATCTCCTGCATTGTCTTGTCCATGTACTTGCTTCTCTTGGCATCAGACTTTCCGATTATATCGCACAATGCCCCTCAGATGGGAGGGACAACCACATTTAAGAATCAAGTCTGAAGAAAACTTGGATTCAGCACCGCTGACTTCCTCTTACTCCACTGAAACAAAACAAGAAAAAACAAAAAGGATGGGAAATGATTTTACTGGAAGCAGCATCAGCAGAAGCCATTTGTGAATCAGTTTGTTAAAAGAACCAGCCTCCATTTAGCTAAAATGCGCTAGCTAAATTGCAAGAGTGGCCTTCACGTCTGCAGCTCTCTACGTACCAGCTTTGATTCAGCATTTTGCAATAGTAAATCATTAATGGTCCCATAAGAAAGGCAAACAAGTTCATAATAAGAGTTTGAAATGGGTAGAAGAACAGGCTTTCCATTCCCAAAATAAAGTTTTGCATTCGTCTTGAATATATGGAGAGCACATGGAGGGCTGAAGGCATTCCCTTGGTTAAATATTTACCATGCAAGTATTATTTCACAGAGCACTTCTGGAACTTTAGCTAAACAGGATGGAGTAAGTGTTATGCTCAGGTGGGTCAATAGGACCGTTTGCCAGAGTGGCTTGTTCTTAAATGTGAATCAAAAACTGGTCAGAGAGCTCTGTAATTTTTGACTACTAAAAGCATTGCTCGCAAAAACACAGCAGTGCACTGGCTACAAGAGACCAGCCATCAGCTTGTCTCACTGACATAGCCAGGGCAGGAGTTCCTTTCCATTAGCCGCTGTGCAAAATCCTGGACATGAGCAGGGCAAGCTCCTGTTGGCGTGGTAGGAACCCGAGGGTGTAGAGGAAGACATCAGTGAAGATGTGCGTGGTATTCCACCCAAATCACATGTTATTTATTGAAAGGTCCTGTATTTAGAGCGGGTTTAGCCCACCAGAGGTCCTATCATTCTCCCTGCAAACTTTTTCACTTTAAAATGAATGAGGTTTGCTTTTCTTCCCCAGATGTTTTTAAGGAAATTTTTACTGGATTAACTGCTAGCTAAATTACTCCCATTATCTACTTGGGAGCGAGCAACTGTATTGCCCATGAAGCTGTTCAGGAGAAAGATAAAAGTTCTTATGGGTGCAGCTTGGCATGTGGGCTGCTCTCATGGCTGTTTCTGTACCTCCTTCTGACTAGAGGCTCTCAGAGAACTTTATGGGCTTGAGGGAAGGGTATCTGTAGAGCAATTAGTGTCAATACTTGTTTAGGAGATGCTGATTAAAATGTCATGTATATTTGCTTTTCTACTAGGTTATGGGACCTCTGAAAAGTTGATCTTATTTTTTCAGTAAGATTATATTAGTACAGAACACTGTTCAAAATGTCTTGTTTTCTCAGCATTTTGATTTTTTGGCTACATTCTTATTGCTGTATTTGGCCAGCTTCATTTTTTCCCCATATAATCTTGTAAAAGAAATACCTTTTGCGAACATCTTATTGGGAAAAATATATATATATCTTTGTGGGTTTTCTTTTTTAACCTCATCCTGCACGTTACTGCAAAACTTGCAAGGAACGGCTATAAAGGGCATGATTGCCTAAAGTAACTTGGAAAATAAAACTACTATTCACATTTTAAAGAACATGTACAGCATTGAAGAGGCTTTCAGGGTAGGGTGTAGCTGAGCGTTCAGGGTAGGGTGTGTAACCTGAACGTTCCCTAGGCTTCCAACCTTAGATGTTACCGCGCTAGGGGAACCTGGTGTGCTAACTCTAAGGAACAGTACAGAGCATAGAGCGGAGTGGAGACACTGCTTTTAGTTTACCGCTTTTCCCAAAACAGGGACACTCACTGAAGAAAACCATGTTGCAGCTGATATTTCACACTATTTTACGTACTCTCATTGATTAAATAACTGAAAACTATTTTCTTACGCATATAAAACATATTGCTTTTCCTGTGCCCCCTTTTCCAACACTCCCACCTGTTTCCTTGCCACCTTCTTTCTCTGGGGTGTCCTGGGTTTCAGTGCAAGTTATGGCTCCATCATACAGTCACTTCTGAATACTGTTTCTTTTCATAGGGCTTGGAATATGCTATCAACTTTAATAGTTCAAATATTTATAGAGAAAAAATAATAATATAAGGTATTGTTCATCATGCTCTAAGGGCTATAAAATTTTACTTTTGAATTTGTTGACTTGAGTCTTGTGAAGCAACTCTGTGACAAGAGGGGGGGGGGGACTCGATTGTTCTTGTGCACACCGAGACCGATAAGCTGCACTTTTGCTACCCTGAGCCAATGACCTGTCATGTTTTTGACAAAATGCTGTACTCTAGTGAACTCTTGCTCATTATAATACTAAAACACACCTCCATCCCAAAAGCCACCCGCCTCCAGGATGCGACCACCCCTCACTGACCATGTGCTCTGAATTTCTCGGAGCCTATACCTTTAAACGAAAGCAAGAAAACTTTTCACCAATCACAACTAAGATATGCTTGACTAGAGTCACTCAAGCTCCACCTAAAAGATAGAAAATAATATAAATTGGCCTAAGAGAGAGGGGATGTTAGGGGAGATACCATCATGAGGACCTCTTGATTTCTGGGATCAGTCGACAGGCTGAGCCTTTCTCCCCCCCATTGGGACGCCTTTGGGTGAGATTTGAACACTTGGTTATACTGGGTGTCTCCGCGGAAACTTAGAAATCTCTATAGAGTCTTTGTGCCTTTTAATGCATTAATAGCCAGCCTGTGCACCTGTGTATTTCATGCATGCTAGCTTGCTTTTGCAGACAGTAAATTATCGCTGGCAATCCAAAAAACCTGTGTACCTGTTGCTGTAATAAATTGCATTGTTCCTAGCTGTGATAGTTCTCATTGAGCGTGACTAGAGTAAGGGCGTGTTAAGTTGTTGGAGAATCTGTGATCGTGGTAGTTCAGTATCCTGAATCTGGCCAGGCCCACATTAGTTAATATGTTAGTGGTGAATCTGTGACCGTGATCCAACCAGACCCGTAATGGTTAACTGGCTACGCCCCTTTAATGTGACAGTCCCCAACAGGCTGTCAAGAAGGGGGTGACAGCTGCTGAATGGTGTGTCCCAGAAGAAGGATGGAGAGGTCTCTAATGGAGTGCTTTGCCACCTGTAGGTGCCTGCATGAAACTTGCCCTTTGGGAAGGCAGAGGAGGTCATCCAACATTTGCTTGTTGATGGGATGTGTATTGGTAGAAAAGCCTTTGCAGGCATGGAAGGTGATTACGTTGGATTATACAAGCAAAACTGCTTTGCAGCTTCATCCGAACCTTGGAGAAGGAATTTACCCCTGTGCATCAAGCAGTGTCCTCCATGTCTTGTAGGGCAAGACCCTGCCTGTGGGTTGGGGCAGGAATGAAGCCACATTTTTGGGTGCCCAAACCAGCTCATGGGACCCTCCCAACACCTCAGATGCTCTTGTTCCTGGGTGGGTCTATAGCAGCAGCAGCAGCAGAACAACTTCTTGCAGCTTTGGAGAAGGCGCTGCCCTCTAGCTGCACTGTGGAATGGGGCTATTTGCAGTCTGTTCAGCAGAGAAGTGAGAGCCAGGGTTATTTCCTAGCTGTGGTTTCTTGCTAGTGTATGTCAGAAGTCTCATGGAAATTAGAAATGTTTTGAAGAGTCAGTTGTGACTCCTTTTTTTTTTTTTTCTTCCTTCTACCTCTTTTTGTTTAAGACCCAAACAAACCTCCCATAGCATGGAAAATGCTTGATTTTTTTTCTTTTTCTTTTTTCCCCTTGGGAAGAGTCTATAACCAAATACGGCTTAAAAAGCATCCAAAAAGGGATTAAAGTGACTAAAGAAATATGGAGAGTCCCACGAAGGAAAGCCAGTTGCCACACTTTTTTGCACAAGAGCTGGGTGAAGCAAAACATCCATGAATGGAAGGAGAAAATATCTATCAGACCAAGATGGGTGGTGCCAGCATCTCCTGTGCGCAGCCTTCTCCTGCACTACCTCCAGCCATGGTTTAAAGAGCTTGAATCCATGTCTCACCTTTAAAATACCAAAGCACGTTAAGGCTCACTCAGACATGTGATACCTTCTCTGAACTCTCTCTCTGCTTTCCATTTTTTTGTGCAATAGAGCTAAATGTGGTTGCTCTGAGCAAATTACCTCCCTTCCATGAGCTCATCTGTCTCCCCTTGAGTGTAGGCAGGCTTTGAGCATCCAGTGTGATTTAAGGAAGCTAGGTGTGACAAATAAGGACGAGTCACATAGATATATGCATATATATATATATATAAATTATAAAGTGTAGCCACACATCAGTGGCTAATTCTGATTCACAAATACACTGGAGAAACTTGTAACCTAGGAAGGTTTTGTGAGCATGAAGAAAACTACAAAATTTGTCATGCCTCAGGAACCAGTCAGCTCCTTTGTATTTCCAAAATTTACATCATGCTAGGCAGGTATGCATTACAGCCCAAGTTCAGGGAATCCAGCCCTTGCTGGGGAATTGCTGCACTGCAACCCACTGCTATAATTTAAGTCTCTTCAGACATCTGAGTAGCAACCAAAAATTAAAAATACTATAAAACAATTTTTGATATCGCTCTTTGTTCAGTTAATTTTGAAAAACAGCCCCTCATCTTCTATGAAATATTACTAGTGTATTTAACTATACTGTACTGGGTCTGGCTGGGATGTTAACTTGCCCTGCAGCAGCCCATACAGTGCTGTGCTCTGCACTTGTAGCTAGAACAGCAGTGGTATCACACCAGTGTTGTGTCTGCTGCTGAGCAGTGCTGGTACAACATCAGGACTCTCTCTAACCCTCCTAGGGGGTGGGCAAAAATGTGAGAAAAGAAACATCACCAGGGCAGCTGACCTAAACCAACCAAAGGGATATTCCATACCATATGATGTCACACTCAGCAATAAAAGGTGGAAAAAGGAGGAAGAGGGGAGGGGTGGGCTCTCGTTGCGAAACATCTGTCCTCCCGAACACCGGCTACGTGCGTTGAGGCCCTGCTTCAAGGACGTGGTCAAGCATCGCTCATTTGCGGGAAGTAGAGAGTAATTTCTTTCCTCTGCACTTCCACATAGCCTTTACTTGTTTTGTTTTTTCCCTTCCCCCTCCCTTTTCCCCTTTCCTTTTTTCCCCTTTAGTTAAATTGTTAATTGTTTAGTTAATAATAATCTTTCCTTAATTATTTTTTTTCTTCCCTTTAATTAAATCATCCTTATCCCAACCTGTGAGTTGTTCTTTCCTTTACTTCTTCCCCTCCTCATCTAAGGAGGGGGAGGGAGAGAGCGGTTGTGGTGTTCAGCTGCCTAGCACGGTAAAACCACCACAGTCCTTTTTGGCGCCCAACGTGGGGCTCGAAGGGTTGAGATAACAGTAGAATTGATTAAAACGCTTACAACTAACACACTTACTTGCTAGTCACCATGTTCAGTGTCCTGTTAATATTGGCTTGTTTGATCATGTGTCATGTAATCCGTGTCACGTTCTCCTTTCTCCTCTATATCCGATCCGAGAATGTGCTACAATCTGTGTTTGTTTTTTTTACTTCGCTGTTCTGCCAAGCACTGGCCTTCTTTAATCTGGCTTTCAGGCTCTGCACTGAAAAGATGCATTTTTGCATCATTTGGGTTTCACGGAAACTATCTTTTAGAGAATATTCAGAATTACACGACCATCTTTTCCTCATCTGGAAGTCAGTTTATGAATAATATCAGGAATGGTACCTCCTCCTTCTTTCACAGTGGGCTAATTACAACAGTTTCTGAGTATTTTGAATATCCATGTGTAATCCATATATTGCTATTTCTAATTCTGAATAACGGATTTCCTCTTCTCTCTAAGATTAGTTGACTGTTTAGAAAGCTTAACTGGGAATCTGTCCCAAAACAGTCTTGTGGTGGGTGGCAAGGTGTGTGGGAGGATATCGGCAGGTACCTGTCACGGATGTCTCCTCCAATAGTTTTGAACTTCATCCCTGAACAAGTGCAAAATCCTAAAAACCTGATAGAATGTTTGAGAGTCGTATGCCCTGACCCTGACAATGCCGGAGAACAAAAGCTTGCAGCATTGTGCTGGGTCCTGGCTTACTCCTATCAAACACTGTTTAACATCATCCAGCACCTTGAAGAGAGGGAGGAAGTCTCTGAATCTGATGACCAGATAACACATGCTGTGACTGACCCGGAGGATCAACCAACTATGGTATCAGTCGCTCCCATAGTCAAGTCAAAACAATGGAAACAGAAGTCAGGTGGTTTAGTAAGGTGTCCTGGCTTCAGGTAGGACAGAGTTAATTTTCCTCCTAGTAGCTGGTAGGGTGCTATGTTTTGGATTAGGATGAGAAGAGCGCTGATAACATGCTGATGTTTTAATTGTTGCAGAGCAGTGCTTACACCAAGCCAAGGACTTTTCAGCTTCTCGCTCTGTCCTGCCAGCGAGCAGGCTAGGGGTGCAGCAGGAGCTGGGAGGGGACAGACCCAGGACAGCTGACCCAAACTGGCCAAAGGGGTATTCCATACCATCTGACGTCATGCTAAACAATATATAGGGGTGGCTAGCCGGGGTGGGGGGGCCGACTGCTCGGGAATAGGCTGGGCATCGGTCAGCGGGTGGTGAGCAATTGCATTGTGCATCACTTGTTTCCTACACATAATTATTAGTAATACTATTATTATTATTATTATTATTATTATTATTATTATTTTCCTGTCTTAATAAACTGTCTTTATCTCAACTCACAGGCTTCACTTTCCTGTTTCTCTCCCCCATCCCAGAGAGGGAGGGGGGAGGGTGAGCGAACGGCTGTGTGGTGTTTAGCTGCCGGCTAGGTTAAACCACAACAGTCCTTTTGGCGCCCAACGTGGGGCTCGAAGGGTTGAGATATCGACAAATCTGACCAGAGTGTGTTAAACTAAAATTGGTATAAGTATTGGACCTGCTTAATACTTGCTAGTCACGATGTTGATTGCCTTAATCTCCAGTCTGCTGTGCCTGTTTTCCAAATTGAGTTTTATAGCATGTTACTTTCTGTATGTGCTCCCTGTCGCGCTGTTTATCCTTTCCGGGCCCTGGTTTAAGATTGTTATGGTACTGTGCGGTGTAACAATGGCTTATGAAATGATGAGATTTCTGGTCATGACTCTAACCTGGTATTTCTACTCAGCACTGTCGTCGACTCTATACTTTGGAAACCGTATCTCAGAAACTATTAGCAATTACACCTATTGCCTTTTTTCGTCAGGGAGCCAATCTGTGGAGGGGACAGGGGAAGATATTTTTCCCTACCTGTTCACTCTCCCTTTCTCCTTCACCACCCTCTTATCCCCCGAGATAGTTACGATAGTTCTCCAAGATGTTGAATATCCTTGGGATACTCAGACCAGCATGTTCTTGTTGTTATGTCTCCTGAATGTGCTTCAGGTTTTGTTTAAGGTTAAACAACTACTTAGGAATCTCATCCGGAGATCTGTCTTGAGGCGGGATAGTTGCGAGTGGCAGGGAGTGTGGGAGGATATGGGCAGGTTTCTAGAGCAGTGGTCACCTCCAGTGTTTTGGACATTCACCCCTGAACAACTGCAAAATCCTAAAAAGCTGGCAGAATGCTTGAAAAAAAGGTGTCATGACTCTGGCAGTTCCAAAGTGACACAAATCACTGTAGCGTGCTGGGGTCTGGCGTGTGCCTATCGAGCTGCAATTGATGCTACTCTCAACCTAGCTCCAGCTCCAGCAGCTGCTCCAGCTCCAGCTCCTGCAGCTGCTCCAGCTCCAGCTCCTGCAGCCGCTCCAGCTCCAGCTCCCGCAGCCACTCCAGCCCCTGCAGCAGCTCCAGCTCCTGCAGCAGCTCCCACTCCTGTGTCTGGGTCAGAGAAACGAGCTGTAGCAGTGCAAGTTGACCCCGCAGAGGGTATTCCAACCCCTGTGGCAGACCCTGTGTCTGGGTCAGAGAAACGAGCTGTAGCAGTGCAAGTTGACCCCGCAGAGGGTATTCCAACCCCTGTGGCAGACCCTGTGTCTGCGTCAGAGAAACGAGCTGTAGCAGTGCAAGTTGCCCCTGTAGACAAGGTGAAAAAATGGTATAGAGGCTCAGGTCGTTTAGAACGCAGACAGTCTTCTGCGAAGTCTGGGCATAGTGAAGACGAGGCTGGGCCATCAAAGGTGCAGGAGACTGAAGATGAGGATGGGGATGTCGAAAAATCAACAGTAACTACCCGGACTCTATACCAGCGTGAGCTACGAGATGTGCGAAAAGATTTTGGTCGCTGTATAGGTTAGCAGCTTGTCACCTGGCTGCTCCGGTGCTGGGACACGGGAGCCAATTATGTGGAATTAGAGGGCAAGGAAGCCAGGCGGCTGGGATCCCTTGCTAGGGACGCATGCATTGACAAAGCAATTGGAGATGGAGCACGATCTCGCAGCCTCTGGAGGCGTCTCCTGTCAGCTGTGCAGGAAAGGTATCCCTTCAAGGAAGAACTTGTATGTCTACCAGGCAAATGGACCACCATGGAGAAGGGAATTCAGTACCTGAGGGAATTGGCCGTACGGGAAGTAATTTATAAGGACCTAGACGACGCAAACATCCGCAGATCCAGATGCAGTCCGGTGTACACCACCCATGTGGCGGAAGTTTGTACGGAGTGCACCATCATCATATGCCAGCTCATTGGCAATACTAACCTGGAAAGCGGAGGAGAATCCCCCAGTGAACGAAGTGACTAAAATACTCCGGCAGTACGAAGGAAATCTCTCCTCTTCCCTACAGGCCTGTGTCTCGGCTGTGGAGAAACTCTCTGAAGAGGTCCACCAACTTAAAGAGAATTTATCTTCCCCTCCACCTGAACGAACCAGTGTCCACCAGCTAAAAGAGAATGCTTTGGAGAAACTTTCTGAAAAGATCCACCAACTTGAAGAAAGATTATCTTCCCCTCCACCTGAACGAACCAGTGTCCACCAGCTAAAAGAGAATACTTTGGAGAAACTTTCTGAAAAGATCCACCAACTTGAAGAGAGATTATTTTCCTCCCCACCTGTACAAACCAGTGTCTCAGCTATTAGGGGTAAACGTTCATCTATGCAAGGAAGACAATATGGTGGGCACACACACCGCGCCACCCTGTGGTTTTACCTACGTGACCATGGAGAGGACATGAGAAAATGGGATGGAAAATCTACTGCGACCCTAGAGGCACGGGTACGTGAATTGCAAAAGAAAACAATTGGGAAAAAGGGGTTCTCTGAAAAGTTTGCTGCTCCAACTTCCAGCAGGCAGTCCTTTAAACACAGAAACGAAGATTCTGACCAGGACTAGAGGGGCCCTGCCTCCAGCCAGGGGGAGGAAAGGGACAATCGAGTTTATTGGACTGCGTGGATTCGATGGCCTGGCACGTCAGACGCACAGAAGTATAAGGCTTTGGTAGACACCGGTGCACAATGTACTCTAATGCCATCAAGCTATAAAGGGCCAGAGCCCATCTGTATTTATGGCGTGACGGGGGGATCCCAGCAGTTAACTGTATTGGAGGCTGAAGTGAGTCTAACCGGTAATGAGTGGCAAAAGCACCGTATTGTGACTGGCCCGGATGCTCCGTGCATCCTTGGCATAGAAGAGGATATTTCAAGGACCCAAAAGGGTTCCGCTGGGCTTTTGGCATAGCTGCCTTGGAGACAGAGGACATTAAACAGTTGTCTACCTTGCCTGGTCTCTCAGAGGACCCTTCTGTTGTGGGGTTGCTGAGGGTTGAAGAACAGCAAGTGCCGATCGCTACCACAACTGTGCACCGGCGGCAATATCGCACCAACCGAGACTCCCTGATTCCCATCCATAAGCTAATTCGTCAACTGGAGAGCCAAGGAGTGATCAGCAAGACTCATTCACCTTTTAATAGTCCCATATGGCCAGTGCGAAAGTCTAATGGTGAGTGGAGACTAACAGTGGACTATCGTGGCCTGAACGAAGTCACGCCACCACTGAGTGCTGCAGTGCCGGACATGCTAGAACTCCAGTATGAACTGGAATCAAAGGCAGCCAAGTGGTATGCCACAATTGATATCGCTAATGCATTTTTCTCCATCCCTCTAGCAGCACAGTGCAGGCCACAGTTTGCTTTCACTTGGAGGGGAGTCCAATATACTTGGAATCAGCTGCCCCAGGGGTGGAAACACAGCCCTACCATTTGCCATGGACTGATCCAGTCTGCGCTGGAGCAGGGGGAAGCTCCTGAACACCTGCAGTACATCGATGACATCATTGTGTGGGGTGACACTCCTCTGTGTCATCTCCTCCTGTCATCACTCCTCCTGTCATCACTCCTATCATCTCCTCCTCTGATGATATCCCAAAGTATTTGCCTTCTGGCCAGTCCATAATCACCTCCAAGATTCCTGGGCGACTGGGGTTTCCTATTCGAGCCCGCTGAGTAATCAGTGCAACCCACTTGCTCCATGTAGCATCAGTTGCATGATGTGTAGAGGGGACCCTTCCTTTGAACATCCAGCCTAGTACCGGCAGTCGGGGTGCCAGGAGGAGCTGCGCTTCAGTACTGACCACTTCCGAAGCAGATCGAACTCCTTCATATGCTGCCAGTATCTCCTTTTCAGTTGGAGTATAGCGGGCTTCAGATCCTCTGTATCCCCGACTCCAAAACCCCAGGGGTCGACCTCGAGTTTCCCCAGGTTCTTTCTGCCAGAGGCTCCAGGTGGGGCCATTCTCCCCGGCTTTAAACACACAGAAGTGTTTAAAGGACTGCCTGCTGGAAGTTGGAGCAGCAAACTTTTCAGAGAACCCCTTTTTCCCAATTGTTTTCTTTTGCAATTCACGTACCCGTGCCTCTAGGGTCGCAGTAGATTTTCCATCCCATTTTCTCATGTCCTCTCCATGGTCACGTAGGTAAAACCACAGGGTGGCGCGGTGTGTGTGCCCACCATATTGTCTTCCTTGCATAGATGAACGTTTACCCCTAATAGCTGAGACACTGGTTTGTACAGGTGGGGAGGAAAATAATCTCTCTTCAAGTTGGTGGATCTTTTCAGAAAGTTTCTCCAAAGTATTCTCTTTTAGCTGGTGGACACTGGTTCGTTCAGGTGGAGGGGAAGATAATCTTTCTTCAAGTTGGTGGATCTTTTCAGAAAGTTTCTCCAAAGCATTCTCTTTTAGCTGGTGGACACTGGTTCGTTCAGGTGGAGGGGAAGATAAATTCTCTTTAAGTTGGTGGACCTCTTCAGAGAGTTTCTCCACAGCCGAGACACAGGCCTGTAGGGAAGAGGAGAGATTTCCTTCGTACTGCCGGAGTATTTTAGTCACTTCGTTCACTGGGGGATTCTCCTCCGCTTTCCAGGTTAGTATTGCCAATGAGCTGGCATATGATGATGGTGCACTCCGTACAAACTTCCGCCACATGGGTGGTGTACACCGGACTGCATCTGGATCTGCGGATGTTTGCGTCGTCTAGGTCCTTATAAATTACTTCCCGTACGGCCAATTCCCTCAGGTACTGAATTCCCTTCTCCATGGTGGTCCATTTGCCTGGTAGACATACAAGTTCTTCCTTGAAGGGATACCTTTCCTGCACAGCTGACAGGAGACGCCTCCAGAGGCTGCGAGATCGTGCTCCATCTCCAATTGCTTTGTCAATGCATGCGTCCCTAGCAAGGGATCCCAGCCGCCTGGCTTCCTTGCCCTCTAATTCCACATAATTGGCTCCCGTGTCCCAGCACCGGAGCAGCCAGGTGACAAGCTGCTAACCTATACAGCGACCAAAATCTTTTCGCACATCTCGTAGCTCACGCTGGTATAGAGTCCGGGTAGTTACTGTTGATTTTTCGACATCCCCATCCTCATCTTCAGTCTCCTGCACCTTTGATGGCCCAGCCTCGTCTTCACTATGCCCAGACTTCGCAGAAGACTGTCTGCGTTCTAAACGACCTGAGCCTCTATACCATTTTTTCACCTTGTCTACAGGGGCAACTTGCACTGCTACAGCTCGTTTCTCTGACCCAGACACAGGGTCTGCCACAGGGGTTGGAATACCCTCTGCGGGGTCAACTTGCACTGCTACAGCTCGTTTCTCTGACCCAGACAAAGGGTCTGCCACAGGGGTTGGAATACCCTCTGCGGGGTCAACTTGCACTGCTACAGCTCGTTTCTCTGACCCAGACACAGGAGCTGGAGCTGCTGCAGGGGCTGGAGCTGCTGCAGGGGCTGGAGCTGCTGCAGGGGCTGGAGCTGGAGGGGCTGCAGGAGCTGGAGGGGCTGCAGGAGCTGGAGGGGCTGCAGGAGCTGGAGGGGCTGCAGGAGCTGGAGGGGCTGCAGGAGCTGGAGGGGCTGCAGGAGCTGGAGCTGGAGGGGCTGCAGGAGCTGGAGCTGGAGCGGCTGCAGGGGCTGGAGCGGCTGCAGGGGCTGGAGCGGCTGCAGGGGCTGGAGCGGCTGCAGGGGCTGGAGCGGCTGCAGGGGCTGGAGCGGCTGCAGGGGCTGGAGCGGCTGCAGGGGCTGGAGCGGCTGCAGGGGCTGGAGCGGCTGCAGGGGCTGGAGCGGCTGCAGGGGCTGGAACTGGAGCGGCTGCAGGGGCTGGAGCGGCTGCAGGAGCTGGAACTGGAGCGGCTGCAGGAGCTGGAGCGGCTGCAGGAGCTGGAACTGGAGCGGCTGCAGGAGCTGGAGCGGCTGCAGGAGCTGGAACTGGAGCGGCTGCAGGAGCTGGAGCGGCTGCAGGAGCTGGAGCTGGAGCGGCTGCAGGAGCTGGAGCTGGAGCGGCTGCAGGAGCTGGAACTGGAGCGGCTGCAGGAGCTGGAGGGGCTGCAGGGTCTGTCACTAGGTTGCTAGTAGCATCAATTGCAGCTCGATAGGCACAAGCCAGACCCCAGCACGCTACAGTGATTTGTGTCACTTTGGAACTGCCAGAGTCATGACACCTTTTTTTCAAGCATTCTGCCAGCTTTTTAGGATTTTGCAGTTGTTCAGGGGTGAATGTCCAAAACACTGGAGGTGACCACTGCTCTAGAAACCTGCCCATATCCTCCCACACTCCCTGCCACTCGCAACTATCCCGCCTCAAGACAGATCTCCGGATGAGATTCCTAAGTAGTTGTTTAACCCTCAACAAAACCTGAAGCGCATTCAGGAGACATAACAACAAGAGCAGGCTGGTCTGAGTATCCCAAGGATATTCAACATCTCGGAGAACCACTGTAACTAGCTCGGGGGATAAGAGGGTGGTGGTGAAGGAGAAAGGGAGAGTGAACAGGTAGGGAAACATGTCTTCCCCTGTCCCCTTCACAGATTGGCTCCCTGACGAAAACAGGCAATAGGTGTAATTGCTAATAGTTTCCGAGATATGGTTTCCAAAGTATAGAGTCGACATCAGTGCTGAGTACAAATACCAGGTTAGAGTCGTGACCAGATATTTCATCATTTCATAAGCCATTGTTACACCGCACAGTACCATAACAATCTTAAACCAGGGCCCGGAAAGGATAAACAGTGCAACAGGGAGCACATACAGAAAGTAACGTGCTATAAAACTCAATTTGGAATACAGGTACAGCAGACTGGAGATTAAGGCAATCAACATCGTGACTAGCAACTATTAAGCAGGTCCAATACTTATACCAATTTTAGTTTAACACACTCTGGTCAGATTTGTCGATATCTCAACCCTTCGGGCCCCACGTTGGGCGCCAAAAGGACTGTTGTGGTTTAACCCGGCTGGCAGCTAAACACCACACAGCCGTTCGCTCACCCTCCCCCCTCCCTCTCGGGGATGGGGGAGAGAAACGGGAAAGTGAAGCCGGTGAGCTGAGATAAAGACAGTTTATTAAGACAGGAATATAATAATAACAATAATAATAATAATAGTGATAATGATAATAGTATTAATAATAATAATGTGTAAGAAAACAAGTGATGCACAATGCAATTGCTCACCACCCGCTGACCGATGCCCAGCCTATCCCTGAGCAGCCGGCCCCCCCACCCCGGCTAGCCACCCCTATATATTGTTTAGCATGACGTCAGATGGTATGGAATACCCCTTTGGCCACTTTGGGTCAGCTGTCCTGGGTCTGTCCCCTCCCAGCTCCTGCTGCACCCCTAGCCTGCTCGCTGGCAGGACAGAGCGAGAAGCTGACAAGTCCTTGGCCTGGTGTAAGCACTGCTCTGCAACAATTAAAACATCAGCATGTTATCAGCGCTCTTCTCATCCTAATCCAAAACATAGCACCCTACCAGCTAGTAGGAGGAAAAATTAACTCTGTCCTAACTGGAACCAGGACACAGCCAAAAGCGTAGTTGCTTCCCTGGAAGATATACTTTGGGCAGACAAGTTCTTGGCTCAGTTAGGGGGGTCACTGGACCAAGATACAGAGGAAGCCAGACTTAACTGTTCTGGCCTCCATACATCTCTGAAATCCTTCCACAGAGACCTGCCCCAGGACGCAAAAGATACATAGACTAAGGTCAAAGTGTTGGGTCAGGCATGTACATCTTTGTCTAAGACTTCTCTCCCTCCTCCCAGCTGAGCTAAAGTGATGGAAGCCGTAGCCACCAAGCTGAGGGGCAGTTTGGTAAAAACACTGATAATGCACTTCCAGTTCTTTCTTCGGAAGATCATGCAGTTTCTCAATGTGTGAGGGCAAAAAAGATGCACTCTTGACAAAAGCATAGATTCACTGAAGCTTACAATTAATATTTAATACCAACAAGTCTTCTGTGATGCTGTGAAGATGTAAATAAGTGGAGAGAACATGATATTTACCCCGCTATAGATCATTCATGAGAGCTAAGCTATTTACAAAAGCTAAATACGACACTGTATTTAGTGTAGGTCACCTCCTAGGGTTAGAGATGAAAAGTTTTTGGTCTAATGGAGAGTAACATAATACACCATAATAACACAACCACTGTCTTGTCTGCAAAGAATTATCTCCTGTCTCCTTTCTATTGCAATTACAGGTGGGTAAAGCCACTACTGGGGAAAAATAATAAAAAACAAAAGGAAGCAGTGCCTTAAGGAGACTCGATACCTTGGGCTTGTTTTACTATGGGTTCTTGCTCATTGTTGAGAATCATCATGTTCATGCAGGAACTCAGGTCAGTAGACAGGTATGTGGGATGACTTCACTTTAATGGAAGTTACACTGTCTCAGGATTACAAATTAAATATCACGGTGTGTTGAAGTGATCTGGGGCTTCCCTTCCACTCCAATATAATTCAGATTTCCCCCTGAAAAGTTTCCTTTGTACATACTCAAACCTGCAATCAATATAGATGGTTAAAAGGGATTGTCAAAACTTAAAATACCAGTATGCTGGGAGTGAATTCACTGATGCAAGTCTCATGGCATTATGCTCAAGATTTATAGACCAGAATATTTAGGAACTTGTTTCCATGAACTAACACCCACAGCAGACCCCCCCACCAGCCAGCTGTATTATTTGCTATAAGTCTCAGAAATCACCAAAGAATTGTCAAAGCCAAAGCAGAGTCCTGATTTAGGAAGCATTTGGGTGAAGTTGTATTATAAAGACTAACAAAAATTGCTTAAAAAGACACATTTATCTCTGAAGTCTGGCTTTTTGTTTCTCTTGACATCCAAAAGCAAGCTGAAAAATGATGTGAATAATTCCTGTGGTGATAGGCACTTTTGGTGAAGTAGCAAATGAAAAAATGAAAATGAAAAGGGGCAAAGAAGCTTCAGTCCTTCGTGCAGATGAAAAGAAAATGTGTTATTGTGAACAAATTATGAATGAATCAATGCCATCTACCTCAGTTTACCCTTTAATCACCAAAGTATTTACCAGTTGGTGACTTAAAGATAAGAGTCTTCAGCTGTTTGAAATTTTTTCAGGGAAGGAAAAATTAGGATGGCTAAATGGGTTATTTGTTTACCATGAGTTTTACAGGTATGAAAACAATAGGGTTAAACTGATTTAGGACTGCAAAGGTGACTGTCTTGCACATAAGGGAAGGTTTTGAAAAAGCACTCATTAAAAATTGGAGTAGTAGCTAACATCTCCCTTCCTCCTTACCTTCAGGAAACTTCCAAGTAAAACAGGATCCCCAGCACACGTGCCAATGTCTTTCCCTACAAATCCCTTTCTGACAGCTGCCCCAAGGTGCACTGTTCTAATGGGCAGCAGCATCCAAATGTTGCTTCAGAAACCAAGTGACACTTTCTCTTCCAACTCCTGTGTGAGACCCTGCAGACTTTCCACCTCCTCTGGCTCCTGAAGATTGAATCCGAGGAGCTGAGAGGGGTGTATGCACTGACCCTAATATGACACAAGCAAAGGGGCCACATCCTCAAAAACCCCACAGTCTCCCATCCACATCAACATGTTTGAAGTGTATACATATTTTTGGTGATCTAGGAGCAAGTGATTTGCCCAAGGTGACTCCACCTAGTTAGTAGCAAAACCCCAGAGCGCTCTCCTTCTCCAGTTATTAAGCTCTGCTCCCTATACAACCATCTATAGATCAAACCAATGCTGGAACCAGTGACAAGATAATGAACAGAGACAGTGGTCTTTAACTAAGACCTGAGATCTATCTCTGGGGGCTGCTCTTGGGAGTAAATCTTACTACTGATATGCTCAGCGTGCATACTTCAGAACAGATGATCTATCACTGTGCCATGCAAACCCTTTGTGATACCTACTTATTGCATTCCCACAGAGACAGAAGTTTCAGTGTGATTTATGAAAGAGAACCAGTAAAAATAGGGAGGTCTGCACAGTTTCAGAATTACTTAAGAAAAGATAGCTTACCCTATCCCCCAAAAAATTTTCCACAAAGATTAAAAGATTACCCTTCATACCTGGCATTTGGTGCTTCTGAAACCACAAGCAGATGGAGACGCTGTGCTGAGAAATCAACTGCAAAGCCCTTGCTTGCCTCCTTCACAGCCCAAAGGCAGTGTAATTTTGGAACCCAAACTCAGGCTTGGTGGCATTTGGGCCCACTGGCAATGTGATGCAGAAGTTGCAGATGACCCGAATGCAGGGACATCTCATCGATCCCTTAGTGATGCAGGTTGGCTGGATGGAGTCTCGATGGGTCTCAAGGTGTCCTGCCACATTGGTCAAACTAGCAAAGTGTCTAAATGAAGGTATCCAGTGCTAGATGCCTTAGGACATCCAAAACATCTCCAGTGGTATGACAGATTGAAGAAATGACCTACTGAAGACATTTCTTGCACAGCAGCTGAAGGTCTTGGGTGCATTGAGACATCTCAGATGCGAGTGAATACCTAGGCTTTCACCTGAATTCAACTCCAGACCCTGCAGTCAGTACTCCGGTCATTGCCCACACAAGTTTGGCAACCAGAACAAACCGGGGGACTCCTGGACAACAGAATAGGGGGGTTACCTGGAAGAAGATCATGCCAGAGAAAACAACATCCTGTTGAGATACATCCCACAAGCCACAAAGAAAGAAAGAAAATAATATTTTTCCAGTAAACTATAATATACGTTGCCTTCAAAGAATTACCACTCAGCCACACTGGATTCTTATTACATAGATTTGTTCCAGGTGACTACAGACAAAAAAAAATCATGTAGAGATTTAAAGGTCCAGTGGAGGTGCTTTTCCACTATGAGCAAAGTGACATTTGCCATGTCAGCAGCTCCCATCTTTGCCCTCTGGGCAGGTCTAAAATGGAAGATTTGGCCACTATCTTCATTTCACTATGGACGGTCTATCTGAACCAACTTAAGTAGATATACAGAAATGAACAAGAGCAGAACAAAGCTTTAGAAACATACTGAATAAAGCTGGGGCACAGGATATTTGTTAGGAGCAATGCATTTATAATACCAAAATGTTTCTCATACCTGTATTGATTGTATCAAGATATTTTTTTAATAAAGAAATGGAAAAGTTTTAGAATACTGAAATCTCTCATTTCAATAATTTTTCTGAACATTTTAATTTCATCTTAAGACATTCTTTATTCCTATATTTTCCAAATCTTTTTTTCCCAATGAAGCAGTTGTCAGAACAGAATTTTTCCCAACTTTAATTTCAAAAAGGTATCAGAATGTTTGAATTTGATATGAATTTATTGAAATATGAATTTTGAACCTTAATGTTTTCTGTAAGATAAAAAAAATCCATTTTCCAACTTGCTTTACACACAAAGCAACTCCCAGAAATTGAGACACTCAAAACCATTGTCATAAGAAATTCTCATCCCAAGGCCATATTTTTGGATCTCACTCTGTTTTCTCTCAAAAACTGCTCTGAAACACATTTCCTCTTGCATCACTTTCCCCTATATTTCTAGCTATAATTTTGACAAAATCAGCTTCTAACAACACTATTCTCATCACATAGCCACTTTATTTGGGAATATTCAGAGTATGCATTGCTCCCAGAGAAGGAGAAATGATCCCAAATAGAATGGAGATGTGTCCTGGTTCCAGTTAGGACAGAGTTAAGTAGCTCATAGTAGCTGGTAGGGTGCTATGTTTTGGATTAGGATGAGAAGAGCGCTGATAACATGCTGATGTTTTAATTGTTGCAGAGCAGTGCTTACACCAGGCCAAGGACTTTTCGGCTTCTCGCTCTGTCCTGCCAGCGAGCAGGCTGGGGGTGCAGCAGGAGCTGGGAGGGGACAGACCCAGGACAGCTGACCCAAACTGGCCAAAGGGGTATTCCATACCATCTGACGTCATGCTAAACAATATATAGGGGTGGCTGGCCGGGGTGGGGGGGCCGGCTGCTCGGGAATAGGCTGGGCATCGGTCAGCGGGTGGTGAGCAATTGCATTGTGCATCACTTGTTTTCTTACACATTATTATTGTTAATACTATTATCATTATCACTATTATTATTATTATTGTTATTATTATATTTCTTATATTCCTTATATTATTATATTCCTATCTTAATAAACTGTCTTTATCTCAACTCACCGGCTTCACTTTCCCGTTTCTCTCCCCCATCCCCGAGAGGGAGGGGGGAGGGTGAGCGAACGGCTGTGTGGTGTTTAGCTGCCAGCTAGGTTAAACCACAACAGTCCTTTTGGCGCCCAACGTGGGGCCCGAAGGGTTGAGATATCGACAAATCTGACCAGAGTGTGTTAAACTAAAATTGGTATAAGTATTGGACCTGCTTAATAGTTGCTAGTCACGATGTTGATTGCCTTAATCTCCAGTCTGCTGTACCTGTATTCCAAATTGAGTTTTATGGTGCGTTACTTTCTGTATGTGCTCCCTGTTGCACTGTTTATCCTTTCCGGGCCCTGGTTTAAGATTGTTATGGTACTGTGCGGTGTAGCAATGGCTTATGAAATGATGAAATATCTGGTCACGACTTTAACCTGGTATTTGTACTCAGCACTGACGTCGACTCTATACTTTGGAACCCATATCTCGGAAACTATTAGCAATTACACCTATTGCCTGTTTTCGTCAGGGAGCCAATCTGTGAAGGGGACAGGGGAAGACATGTTTCCCTACCTGTTCACTCTCCCTTTCTCCTTCACCACCACCCTCTTATCCCCCGAGCTAGTTACAGTGGTTCTCCGAGATGTTGAATATCCTTGGGATACTCAGACCAGCCTGCTCTTGTTGTTATGTCTCCTGAATGCGCTTCAGATTTTGTGGAGGGTTAAACAACTACTTAGGAATCTCATCCGGAGATCTGTCTTGAGGCGGGATAGTTGCGAGTGGCAGGGAGTGTGGGAGGATATGGGCAGGTTTCTAGAGCAGTGGTCACCTCCAGTGTTTTGCACATTCACCCCTGAACAACTGCAAAATCCTAAAAAGCTGGCAGAATGCTTGAAAAAAAGGTGTCATGACTCTGGCAGTTCCAAAGTGACACAAATCACTGTAGCGTGCTGGGGTCTGGCTTGTGCCTATCGAGCTGCAATTGATGCTACTAGCAACCTAGTGACAGACCCTGCAGCCCCTCCAGCTCCTGCAGCCGCTCCAGCTCCAGCTCCTGCAGCCGCTCCAGCTCCAGCTCCTGCAGCCGCTCCAGCTCCTGCAGCCGTTCCAGCTCCAGCTCCTGCAGCCACTCCAGCTGCAGCTCCTGCAGCCGTTCCAGTTCCAGCTCCTGCAGCCGCTCCAGCTCCAGCTCCTGCAGCCGCTCCAGCTCCAGCTCCTGCAGCCGCTCCAGCTCCTGCAGCCACTCCAGCTCCTCCAGCCGCTCCAGCTCCTGCAGCCGTTCCAGTTCCAGCTCCTGCAGCCGCTCCAGCTCCTGCAGCCGCTCCAGCTCCAGCTCCTGCAGCCGCTCCAGCTCCTGCAGCCGCTCCAGCTCCAGCTCCTGCAGCCGCTCCAGCTCCAGCACCTGCAGCCGCTCCAGCTCCTGCAGCTGCTCCAGCTCCAGCTCCTGCAGCCGCTCCAGCTCCAGCTCCCGCAGCCACTCCAGCCCCTGCAGCAGCTCCAGCTCCTGCAGCTGCTCCCACTCCTGTGTCTGGGTCAGAGAAACGAGCTGTAGCAGTGCAAGTTGACCCCGCAGAGGGTATTCCAACCCCTGTGGCAGACCCTGTGTCTGGGTCAGAGAAACGAGCTGTAGCAGTGCAAGTTGCCCCTGTAGACAAGGTGAAGAAATGGTATAGAGGCTCAGGTCGTTTACAACGCAAACAGTCTTCTGCTAAGTCTGGGCATAGTGAAGACGAGGCTGGGCCATCAAAGGTGCAGGAGACTGAAGATGAGGATGGGGATGTCGAAAAATCAACAGTAACTACCCGGACTCTACACCAGCCATCAAAGGTGCAGGAGACTGAAGATGAGGATGAGGGTGTCGAAAAATCAACAGTAACTACCCGGACTCTATACCAGCGTGAGCTACGAGATGTGCGAAAAGATTTTGGTCGCTGTATAGGCGAGCAGCTTGTCACCTGGCTGCTCCGGTGCTGGGATGCTGGAGCCAATTATGTGGAATTAGAGGGCAAGGAAGCCAGGCGGCTGGGATCCCTTGCTAGGGACGCATGCATTGACAAAGCAATTGGAGATGGAGCACGATCTCGCAGTCTCTGGAGGCGTCTCCTGTCAGCTGTGCAGGAAAGGTATCCCTTCAAGGAAGAACTTGTATGTCTACCAGGCAAATGGACCACCATGGAGAAGGGAATTCAGTACCTGAGGGAATTGGCCGTACGGGAAGTAATTTATAAGGACCTAGACGACGCACAAACATCCGCAGATCCAGATGCAGTCCAGTGTACACCACCTATGTGGCGGAAGTTTGTACGGAGTGCACCATCATCATATGCCAGCTCATTGGCAATAATAGCCTGGAAAGCGGAGGAGAATCCCACAGTGAATGAAGTGGCTAAATTACTCCGGCAGTACGAAGGAAATCTCTCCTCTTCCCTACAGGCCTGTGTCTCGGCTGTGGAGAAACTCTCTGAAGAGGTCCACCAACTTAAAGAGAATTTATCTTCCCCTCCACCTGAACGAACCAGTGTCCACCAGCTAAAAGAGAATGCTTTGGAGAAACTTTCTGAAAAGATCCACCAACTTGAAGAAAGATTATTTTCCTCCCCACCTGTACAAACCAGTGTCTCAGCTATTAGGGGTAAACGTTCATCTATGCAAGGAAGACAATATGGTGGGCACACACACCGCGCCACCCTGTGGTTTTACCTACGTGACCATGGAGAGGACATGAGAAAATGGGATGGAAAATCTACTGCGACCCTAGAGGCACGGGTACGTGAATTGCAAAGGAAAACAATTGGGAAAAAGGAGTTCTCTGAAAAGTTTGCTGCTCCAACTTCCAGCAGGCAGTCCTTTAAACACAGAAATGAAGATTCTGACCAGGACTAGAGGGGCCCTGCCTCCAGCCAGGGGGAGGAAAGGGACAATCGAGTTTATTGGACTGTGTGGATTCGATGGCCTGGCACGTCAGACGCACAGAAGTATAAGGCTTTGGTAGACACCGGTGCACAATGTACTCTAATGCCATCAAGCTATAAAGGGCCAGAGCCCATCTGTATTTATGGTGTGACGGGGGGATCCCAGCAGTTAACTGTAACACGTAAGAATCATGCTGGGTAAGACAGTCTGGGCTACTCCTGCCTCAGGAAAAGGCAAACCCATTCGTGGGATTGCTTTTGCTCAGGGACCTGGATGCACTTGGTGGGTAATGCAAAAGAATGGGGAGGTCCGGTGTGTACCTCAAGGGGATTTGATACTGGGTGAGAAAAGCCCATGAGTTGAATTGTAGTATGTTAATTATTATATAATACTGTATGTCATCACTACCATGATTGCTATATATCATAGATGAAAATGGTGATTAATTAGAATGTATTGGAAAGAGTGTAACCTGAGCATGACATAAATGGTATGGAATAAGGGGTGGATATCTGTCCTGGTTCCAGTTAGGACAGAGTTAATTTTTCCTCCTAGTAGCTGGTAGGGTACTATGTTTTGGATTAGGATGAGAAGAGCGCTGATAACATGCTGTTTTTTTAATTGTTGCAGAGCAGTGTTTACACCAGGCCAAGGACTTGTCAGCTTCTCGCTCTGTCCTGCCAGCGAGCAGGCTAGGGGTGCAGCAGGAGCTGGGAGGGGACAGACCCAGGACAGCTGACCCAAACTGGCCAAAGGGGTATTCCATACCATCTGACGTCATGCTAAACAATATATAGGGGTGGCTGGCCGGGGTGGGGGGCCGGCTGCTCGGGGATAGGCTGGGCATCGGTCAGCGGGTGGTGAGCAATTGCATTGTGCATCACTTGTTTTCTTACACATTATTATTATTAATACTATTATCATTATCACTATTATTATTATTATTGTTCTTATTATATTCCTGTCTTAATAAACTGTCTTTATCTCAACTCACCGGCTTCACTTTCCCGTTTCTCTCCCCCATCCCAGAGAGGGAGGGGGGAGGGTGAGCGAACGGCTGTGTGGTGTTTAGCTGCCAGCCGGGTTAAACCACAACAAGATGTTTAGCCATTGGTGTTTTGGAATGTTTCTTGTAACATCAGTCCAGGAAGTTTCTCTAATTACAAATTTCTCTTCTCATTTATGAATTAGTGTGGTGCTGAGTGACGGTTTGCCCAGCATCCATACCGGTTGCACACTGCCTGCACCCAGAAACAGTCCCTAACACAGTATTTCTGCAGACAAACCCCACTGTTGTGGTTTAACCCGGCGGGCAGCTAAACACCACACAGCTGTTGGCTCTAATCCAAAACATAGCACCCTACCAGCTACTAGGAGGAAAAATTAACTCTGTCCTAACTGGAACCAGGACAGATATCCACCCCTTATTCCATACCATTTATGTCATGCTCAGGTTACACTCTTTCCAATACATTCTAATTAATCACCATTTTCATCTATGATATATAGCAATCATGGTAGTGATGACATACAGTATTATATAATAATTAACATACTACAATTCAACTCATGGGCTTTTCTCACCCAGTATCAAATCCCCTTGAGGTACACACCGGACCTCCCCATTCTTTTGCATTACCCACCAAGTGCATCCAGGTCCCTGAGCAAAAGCAATCCCACGAATGGGTTTGCCTTTTCCTGAGGCAGGAGTAGCCCAGACTGTCTTACCCAGCATGATTCTTACGTGCACTACAGGAACTTTATCCCCTTCTACAGTGCGTAACAGGTTTGATTGGGCAGGTCCAGCTCGGTTGGCAGATCCCCTAGTATTGACTAACCAGGTGGCCTTTGCCAAATGTGTATCCCAATTTTTGAATGTCCCAGCACCCATTGCTTTCAGTGTAGTCTTTAACAGTCCATTGTATCGTTCAACTTTCCCGGAGGCTGGTGCATGATAGGGGATGTGATACACCCACTCAATACCATGTTCTTTGGCCCAAGTGTCTATAAGGTTGTTTCGGAAATGAGTCCCGTTGTCTGACTCAATTCTCTCTGGGGTGCCATGTCGCCATAAGACTTGCTTTTCAAGGCCCAGGATAGTGTTCCGGGCGGTGGCATGGGGCACAGGATATGTTTCCAGCCATCCGGTGGTTGCTTCCACCATTGTAAGTACGTGGCGCTTGCCGTTGCGGGTTTGAGGGAGTGTGATGTAATCAATCTGCCAGGCCTCTCCATATTTATATTTCAGCCATCGTCCTCCATACCAAAGAGGTTTTGACCGTTTGGCTTGCTTGATTGCAGCACATGTTTCACAGTCATGAATAACCTGTGCTATAGTGTCCATGGTCAGGTCCACCCCTCGATCACGAGCCCATCTGTAGGTTGCATCTCTACCTTGATGGCCTGAGGTGTCATGGGCCCATCGGGCTATAAATAATTCACCTTTATGTTGCCAGTCCAGGTCCACCTGAGCCACTTCAATCTTAGCAGCCTGATCCACCTGCTGGTTGTTTTGATGTTCTTCAGTAGCCCGATTCTTGGGCACGTGAGCATCTACATGGCGTACCTTTACAACCAGGTTCTCGACCCGGGCAGGAATATCTTGCCACAATGCAGCAGCCCAGATGGGCATGCCCCTGCGCTGCCAGTTGTTCTGCTTCCGTTGCTGTAACCACCCCCACAGGGCATTTGCCACCATCCATGAATCAGTATAGAGAACTGGCCACTTTTCTCGTTCAGCAATATCTAAAGCCAGCTGAATGGCTTTCACTTCTGCAAACTGACTCGATTCACCTTCTCCCTCAGCAGCTTCTGCAACTCGTCGTGTAGGACTCCATACAGCAGCTTTCCATCTCCGATGCTTTCCCACAATACGACAGGACCCATCAGTGAACAGGGCATATTTCTTCTCATTTTCCGGTAGCTTGTTGTACAGTGGGGCTTCTTCAGCATGGACCACCTCCTCCTCTGGTGATATCCCAAAGTATTTGCCTTCTGGCCAGTCCATAATCACCTCCAAGATTCCTGGGCGACTGGGGTTTCCTATTTGAGCCCGCTGAGTAATCAGTGCAACCCACTTGCTCCATGTAGCATCAGTTGCATGATGTGTAGAGGGGACCCTTCCTTTGAACATCCAGCCTAGTACCGGCAGTCGGGGTGCCAGGAGGAGCTGCGCTTCAGTACCGACCACTTCCGAAGCAGATCGAACTCCTTCATATGCTGCCAGTATCTCCTTTTCAGTTGGAGTATAGCGGGCCTCAGATCCTCTGTATCCCCGACTCCAAAACCCCAGGGGTCGACCTCGAGTTTCCCCAGGTTCTTTCTGCCAGAGGCTCCAGGTGGGGCCATTCTCCCCAGCTGCAGTGTAGAGCACATTCTTTACATCTGGTCCTGTTCGGACTGGCCCGAGGGCTACTGCATGAACTATTTCCTGCTTAATTTGTTCAAAGGCTTGTCGTTGCTCAGGGCCCCATTCAAAAGCATTCTTCTTACGGGTTACTTGGTAGAGCGGGTTTACAATCAGACTGTAATTTGGAATATGCATTCTCCAAAACCCCACGACACCTAGGAAAGTTTGTGTTTCTTTTTTGCTAGTTGGTGGAGACATAGCTGTTATTTTGTTGATCACATCCATTGGGATTTGACGACGTCCATCTTGCCATTTTATTCCTAAAAACTGGATCTCTCGTGCAGGTCCTTTAACTTTATTCTGTTTTATGGCAAAACCAGCCTTCAGAAGGATTTGGACTATTTTCTTCCCTTTCTCGAAAACTTCTTCTGCAGTGTCACCCCACACAATGATGTCATCGATGTACTGCAGGTGTTCAGGAGCTTCCCCCTGCTCCAGCGCAGACTGGCTCAGTCCATGGCAAATGGTAGGGCTATGTTTCCACCCCTGGGGCAGCCGATTCCAAGTATATTGGACTCCCCTCCAAGTGAAAGCAAACTGTGGCCTGCACTGTGCTGCTAGAGAGATGGAGAAAAATGCATTAGCGATATCAATTGTGGCATACCACTTGGCTGCCTTTGATTCCAGTTCATACTGGAGTTCTAGCATGTCCGGCACTGCAGCACTCAGTGGTGGCGTGACTTCGTTCAGGCCACGATAGTCCACTGTTAGTCTCCACTCACCATTAGACTTTCGCACTGGCCATATGGGACTATTAAAAGGTGAATGAGTCTTGCTGATCACTCCTTGGCTCTCCAGTTGACGAATTAGCTTATGGATGGGAATCAGGGAGTCTCGGTTGGTGCGATATTGCCGCCGGTGCACAGTTGTGGTAGCGATCGGCACTTGCTGTTCTTCAACCCTCAGCAACCCCACAACAGAAGGGTCCTCTGAGAGACCAGGCAAGGTAGACAACTGTTTAATGTCCTCTGTCTCCAAAGCAGCTATGCCAAAAGCCCAGCGGAACCCTTTTGGGTCCTTGAAATATCCTCTTCTAAGATAGTCTATGCCAAGGATGCACGGAGCATCTGGGCCAGTCACAATACGGTGCTTTTGCCACTCATTACCGGTTAGACTCACTTCAGCCTCCAATACAGTTAACTGCTGGGATCCCCCCGTCACACCATAAATACAGATGGGCTCTGGCCCTTTATAGCTTGATGGCATTAGAGTACATTGTGCACCGGTGTCTACCAAAGCCTTATACTTCTGTGCGTCTGACGTGCCAGGCCATCGAATCCACACAGTCCAATAAACTCGATTGTCCCTTTCCTCCCCCTGGCTGGAGGCAGGGCCCCTCTAGTCCTGGTCAGAATCTTCGTTTCTGTGTTTAAAGGACTGCCTGCTGGATGTTGGAGCAGCAAACTTTTCAGAGAACCCCTTTTTCCCAATTGTTTTCTTTTGCAATTCACGTACCCGTGCCTCTAGGGTCGCAGTAGATTTTCCATCCCATTTTCTCATGTCCTCTCCATGGTCACGTAGGTAAAACCACAGGGTGGCGCGGTGTGTGTGCCCACCATATTGTCTTCCTTGCATAGATGAACGTTTACCCCTAATAGCTGAGACACTGGTTTGTACAGGTGGGGAGGAAAATAATCTTTCTTCAAGTTGGTGGATCTTTTCAGAAAGTTTCTCCAAAGCATTCTCTTTTAGCTGGTGGACACTGGTTCGTTCAGGTGGAGGGGAAGATAAATTCTCTTTAAGTTGGTGGACCTCTTCAGAGAGTTTCTCCACAGCCAAGACACAGGCCTGTAGGGAAGAGGAGAGATTTCCTTCGTACTGCCGGAGTATTTTAGTCACTTCATTCACTGGGGGATTCTCCTCCTCTTTCCAGGTTAGTATTGCCAATGAGCTGGCATATGATGATGGTGCACTCCGTACAAACTTCCGCCACATGGCGGTTGTGTACACCGGACTTCATCTGGATCTGCGGATGTTTGTGCGTCGTCTAGGTCCTTATAAATTACTTCCCGTACGGCTAATTCCCTCAGGTACTGAATTCCCTTCTCCATGGTGGTCCACTTGCCTGGTAGACATACAAGTTCTTCCTTGAAGGGATACCTTTCCTGCACAGCTGACAGGAGACGCCTCCAGAGGCTGTGAGATCGTGCTCCATCTCCAATTGCTTTGTCAATGCATGCGTCCCTAGCAAGGGATCCCAGCCGCCTGGCTTCCTTGCCCTCTAATTCCACACAATTAGCTCCAGTGTCCCAGCACCGGAGCAGCCAGGTGACAAGCTGCTCACCTATGCAGCGACCAAAATCTTTTCGCACATTTCGTAGCTCACGCTGGTATAGAGTCCGGGTAGTTACTGTTGATTTTTCGACATCCCCATCCTCATCTTCAGTCTCCTGCACCTTTGATGGCCCAGCCTCGTCTTCACTATGCCCAGACTTAGCAGAAGACTGTCTGCGTTCTAAACGACCTGAGTCTCTATACCATTTTTTCACCTTGTCTACAGGGGCAACTTGCACTGCTACAGCTCGTTTCTCTGACCCAGCCACAGGGTCTGCCACAGGGGTTGGAATACCCTTCCTAGATGAGGCCACGCAGATCTGGAAAGGTGATTTTTCTCGAGTTCACACCCGCACCTTGGGGCTTGGGAGCAGGGAGGGAGGACAGCAGGGAAGACGCATTCCTCGTTGCAAGGGGAAGGGATCGGAGCATCCTGAATTCCAGAGTGAAAAGGTCAAAGAGTAAGAAATAAAAGCATTCACCACTGCAGTGGGGGAGAAAGAGAAAAAGAGAAGGACCCTGAAAGCATTACATCTTGATCAAGGAATGACTGATAATATTCCAGTGCACCATCTTTCAGGCCCCTTGTTTGATGACAAAGCACAGCCAACATCCCACATCCATTATCTGCTTCCCTCCCCGAGACGAGCACATCAATAATGCTCCCGCTGCCTTCCCGTGCCGTGTCCCCCGTCTGCGCCATGGCACGGCTGCTGCCAAGGGCTGCTAGGCATTTCCATACAGTCCACGTGCATCATTACAGCCCACCAATCTTTCACTGCTCATACAGCGGATCCTGCTGCTACACAGGAGCTGTGTTTTTAACCAGTTCCTCTCGTTCAAGGATGCTCCATTCATCCCAGGAGGTTGAGAGAAGGAGAGCAGGGAATGCTCTGTCAAATCACGTAAGGTCCACCTTTTCCTTTACACCTAAAGATTGGAAAACCAGCCTTTAATTACTGGTGGGGAAAAGCCTCCCAGCATTTTGGCACCACCACCTTTTTATTTGTTTTCCTTCTCCCCAGCTTTTATTTAACATCCTCCTCCTGCCTGGTTCATCCAAGAGGGCAAACAGTTTAAATCTGAACATGAACATCTTCAAAAAATCTGTTGCCATAATTTGGCTGGAATAACAGTTTGTTCGACCATCTGCCGCTCGCCAAGAGCGGAGTTGGTTCCTGGCATGTGTGGTCCTGTCAACCCGCTGGCCCCAGCTGACATGGGGACGGCCTCATCCATGTTTTGATTTTCCCCTCAAAACAGCAATGGTTCCCAAGACCTGCAGAAGTCAGGGGCAGGTCTGAACTCCTCACCTACAAGCTCCAGGTGAAGACACAATGCTTTGGCTTGCAAAGAAAGTGAGCCAAACACACCACCAGGACCTTGGTGTGGTTCTCCCTGAAAGTGTTATGGAGCACTGCTCAAGTCTTCAAGCACCAATTATGGGAATTATTTGAAATAATTCACCATGGGGCTTCCCCAAAGCTGCAGGATGGGAGAGCTGCAGCTGGGATAATATCTTGTGCCCAGGAGGAACATCAGTGTGGCAAAGATGAGGAAGATGCCAAGCGAGAACAGATTTAGAAGATGTGTTAGTCAAAGCTTGGACTAGCACTAGGTTAAAAAAAAGGTTTAAAACAGAGTCCGTTACCCTCTTGGCTTCTCAGCAGTCTTGAGTGACTCCTGGCAACTGCTCCTGCATCCATAGTTTGCATTTATTTGAGCCAAAAAGGTGCAGCTTCAGGTGTGGAGAAACTAGACATCAACGCAGACAGATGGAGCCGTAGCAGAGGCAGCTCTTCCACCACTGCTGTGCCCAGTCCAAAACCAATTTGCCACTTCATGCTGGAGCCAGCAGCAGATCCTCTTCTCCCTCTGCCCTGCCTCTCCAAAGTCAGCCCATTGCCTCATCACTCCTCTTCACCACAAGTGACCCAGCAGGACAGCTGGTGGTGGAAAGCAGGGCACACCCAAGAAAAGCAGCTGAGAGCTTCTCTTCCAATTACTGGTTCAAATCCCAGTGGGATCAGTGGTGGGTTTGAAACTGGATCAGCTGAGTTTCAGGCAGCTTCAGGAGCTGCAGGAAAAGACCACTTAGTTCAAGCCCTTTGAAAATGAAATCTCAGCAAATCAGGAAAACTTCTGTCTCTTAGCAGAGTCCCCCATCCAGTTCCAGGATAAATAGGAGCAATTCCAGGGAAATCAACCCATTGGTGCTGGAAATATCTGTAACACACCTTTGAGAATGTTACAGAATAAATAGGGGATTTTAAGGATGAGATATCCACTGTAATGAGAGAAAGAAAAAAAAAAAGTGTTCTTGCAAACACTCCAGACCCACTGAGAAATTTTTGTTCTTGATGGAGCAAAGGGGAGCCCAGCCCATTCCTCCTGCCTTCCCCATTGTAGTTTGCACTGCCAGGACTCCGCCACCACCCCACCAGCTCTGCAGACACCAAATCACTCCCCTCTGACAGGAAAAGGTAAAATATGCGGGACCAAAACCTGTGCTTAATGCGGAGGGGTGAGGGCCAGGCAGTCTCCAACCTGTCACCTGTTCCAGGATGGGCTAGCAGGGAAAGGTCAGCTCCGTCAAAGCAGCCAGCAAAGTAAGCCAGCTAATAGAAAACCTGTTTCTAATTGCTTGCTGTATTATAGCTACACCTTCAGCCACCTGAGACCATCAGGAACCTATTCAAAGCCTGGCTTCCTAGCTTACACATAAGGCTTTCATGTTTTATTATAACCCTTCCGATTTTTGCTTTTATTTATGTGCAGGAAAAAGTGTCTGCTTTGCTATCCTCAGCACACATGGGGACTTTTTTAGCCTTGTTTCCGCATATATTGCCTACAGAAACCCTCAGCATTTCCCCTCTGGATTCCTGCAGTCTGATGCTCAGTGCAGTTGTGTGCAACACACCACCCGTGCCCTGGGAGAGGCTTTTCATCCGTGTTTGCATGGACAGCAAAACCACGTTTAGTGCTCTCCATGTCTTGATGGTGCTATTTTGAGGTGCAAACTTTTAAGTCCCCTGTCTTAGTGACTGCAGCTGCTACCAAGACATGGAGGAGATCCTCCAAGGAGCCCCTTGAGACTCCTTGCACCAGCAGCTTTTACCATGGCCTCTCACTCATGCCACATCCACCTACCCCTGTATGACGCCACGTGCATCAACCCATCTAACCCATTCCAGGCTCAGCTAGGTCCCCTGTGACCTCAGTCAAGCCACGGATCAGTGAAGAGTTGGGATGCAAAGCACAGGGAGGAAGCAGAGCCAGCCCCATCGCTCCTCTCCCCAGGACACCCCAGCTCCTGCCCACCACAGTATGACCGTGGGGCTTTTACTGCTGCAGGAAGCCCCACGAGCTGGCAGTGCTCTTCTCCACCACCCCAGCATCCCAACAGCGGGGCTAACAAATTCCCCGTATTCCATCGGTGGGATGGCAAATCCTGCCTTGATGCTAAACACCTCTCCCTGCGTGATTTGCGTTCCCCTTGACAGCCCACACCTTGGGCAGTTCATTCCTCATCACCAACTATTAATATTTCATAGCAGCAGCCAGAACCAGGATGCCACTGCAACAGTTGCTTCACAAACATGGGTAGACCATCCAGATACCCTGCTCGCTAAATCACTTGGGGTCTCTCCAGCATCGGAGGACTTTTTCTGGCATGGCACAAGCTACAGCAAGGGGTTCCCACCAGCACCAGCAAGGGCCCTGAGTGTTTGGTGGATGCAAGGGGAAGGCTGCAGCCAAACCCAGCCACCCTCCGTGCTCAGTCCTAGGTTGCTGAGCTCTTCTCTCTGCTCCTTTTCCTTTTTTTTCTCCCTTCTCCCTGTTATTTAAATGATTTTGAGCAAGAAAGTAGGCCGTGAAAAAGGGGGTAGCATTGTTTTAATAATTAGCAATTATGATCACTGCAATATTAATTGCATATTTCCATAGCAAACACCCCCCTCGAGGGGAAAAGTGAGTGGTGGTTAGAGACCGCTGAAGCCTAAAACTGGAATTGCTGAAAACAGGGAGGGGAAAAAAAGGGAGAGAGAGAATGAACTTCTTACATTCAAGTAAATTACTACAGAGATTCCTTAGAAACCTTTAATTAACCCTGCTCTGCTGTCTCATTGATTGGTCTGAAACTCATCAATTATTCAATGGCAGCAGCTCTTCCTCTGTTTTTTTGTTGTTTTCCCTTCTTTTCATCCTTTAGGTGGAAGAGCCTGCTCTGAACCTGCTGGGACATTTCGGTTTCCATGCCACTGAGCCATGGGCAGTGAAACTTGGCTGGATTTCTGACCTCCAGCCCAAACCCATCCAGGACCCAGGATGATTTTCACACCCGAGGATGGGGCCCTATGCCCTCGCCTTGCTGGCTTGGTGAGGATGGGTGGTTAAGGGGTGCTCTGTGCTGCTTTTTAGGGATACTGCACCAGCCCTGGCTGCTTTCCAGCTTCTGAAAGTAGGTTTTTCTGAAAGACATGGTGCTCCTCACGCCCCGTATCCCTGGGGGAAGGTGTCATGGCTCATTCCCAGCAATAATTTTCATGTGGGAAAGTCGTTTTGGGGGAAAAGCAAGAGAAGGCGATGCAGCAGACAGCCCTCATCAGTGCCGGCACAACAATAGGGTGACCTGGATTTGTAATTAATTGCTCCCAAGCCCAGTTGAGCCCAGGAAGTTTGGACTCCTGAATGCAATGCGCTATTTGTGAGTTATTATTTCACCACCACGAGTTGGCTCACGGCTGAGAAATCAGCGTTCTCCATCTCAACTTGGCCAAAAAGTCATTTTCCCCATGTTCATTTCCCCAATGCGGCACAGCCTTGGTTAGCCAGCACTGCCATTTCCCACGCCATGGGTACCCCCTGCTCAGGAGCCAAAACGGCCCTGGAGCCATGTTTTTCAGGCTTCGGTGTAAACCCCTACCCCTACACCCCTTACCCCTAGTGGTGTAAGCCACTTGTCCCCATGCAACCACCTTTTGACTAGCAGTAAGAGAAGACTTAAAGGACTTGAGGGGTTTGAAAGGCAATGGGGAAGCCGCATGACTCAGCGCCTGCACTCTGCTGGGAGAAGCAGAGTGAGGTTCCCCCTTTTGCAACAGTGGTGGGAAGCTGAAACCATTGGCATGGTGAAGTGCCCAGAACTGCTTTTCAAATTGCTACTCATCTGAATGCAAACCTTTAAAAAATGAAGTGATGACCAGCTTTTCACAGAGAACTCATCCATGTGTGATTTTTTGCATTTTCCAACCAAGTTTTCCCCTCTCCAAAACAAAACTCCAAAAGAGACCTAAATAGTATTCAGATGAAGCAGAAAACGGGCATCTAACTTCTCCGCACTCAAAAATAAAAAAAGAAAACATTTTTCAATGAGAAAGTATTTGTTTCAAGAAATCCCAGGCAGCTCCCATGCCTGTCCCTTCTGCTAGTGTTCCTGTTTGTCTCATCATCCCAAGGCAAACCCAACACATGAATTGCCCTGGAGAGCAGTGCATCCAGAAAAGCCTTCTCTTTTAATGAAAATGGCCTTGGGAAGATTAGGATTGCTTTAGGATAATTTATCAAGAATTAAGCTAAAATTGGATGCATGCTATATAAAGGAAAAGTAAAAATGCCATACCTGGACAAAACCTCCAAACGCAGTGTATCTGTGCTCATACCCCAGAGAAAGATATATTTAAAGCAACAAGCAGAGAAAACTGGGACAGCCAAACACCTTTTGCAGGGTTGCTGATGCAGAGGCTCCATCAGTCACTGTCCCATAGCACAATTTCAACCCTTCTCCCTTATTTGCCTGCGAAATTTTGGAGAAAAACAGTTTGTCCAACCCACAGGTGAAGTTCTTCAATTTTTTCTATTAAAGGTGAAAACATTTATTTAGATTAAAATAATGTTTATTTTGACCCAAATTCTTTATGTAAATTACTTTTTTTTCCCAAGACAGAAATAGGGACAAGGGCGTCACATTTTCAACTTAATTTTGGACAGTCAAAACACTATTTTGAAATTAAAATACCCCATTTGAATTAAATAATAAGGATGCATTGCCTCAATTTTTGGTGCACTTTTTTCCCCCTAGACAAAATTTCTGCTTAATTTGATGCTATTTTGTGACCAGTTTTGTTCACCCCCAAATCTACCTTTTGACATGGGAACTCTGTTCTTCCCTCCCCTCCCACCTCCATTCACCTCTTACACACTCCACAGTTTCCTTTCAGTGACGATGGTTTTCCTATTTAAAACAGAGAGGAACAGTTCATTTACCTTAGCAACAAAAAGAAATTAAGATGTGGCACTTATGACATTATCCAAAGATGGGACTTTGGGTGCCTGGGACATGCCCACAGACCCCAGGAGGGTCAGGACAGTCCCACTGGCATTCCCCAGAGTCTCCCACTCTTGCTCCCACATCCAGGGATAGCTGCAAAGAAATCACTGATGCTTATAGACAAAACAAAAATCCAAACAAAACCTGAACCCCTTGCCCCAAGAGGGAGATAAGAAGTGATCTATTGACTACGAGAATTTCATTTATCTTCCCATCTTTCTCGGTACGAGCAGTTGCAACAGCATCGCTCATGGTGTGCATGCACATATTAGCCTGTATATTTCCCATCCTACTTATTCCTGGGAATTTATTCTAAAGCTTGCTTTTGGAAACCCATCAGTATGACATAATTTGAAGGATTTGGCGTTCTGGTCAACGTTTTGTGATGCAGTTATTGTGCAAGCCCTGCTATTGTGGAGAAAAATGTTCTAAAACCAAAACAAAACAAATCAGAGCTGTACAAATGTGAACATCCACAAGCACATAGGATGCTTGGTTTGCCTACTTGGGCCAGACAAGCACTTGGAGCCTATTTTACCCTACAATAGGCACAAAGGCATCCCCTTGCTGGAGGCAGCTCTGAGTTTCACACCAGGCAGCCAGGTGCAGCTGTGCTACCCAAAATTGGCAGAAATGCTGCCAGTTGGGAACTTTTTTTGCCATGGATAATAATTTAGGTCCTGTTATTGGGGAGCTGGAGCACAGGAATGCCTCTGCCCCTGTGGCACAACCCAAAATATGACATTAAAAAGTCCTCAAAACTATTTTTGCCACCAGCTTTTTGAAAACTGGATTGTTTTCTTTAGCTTTGAGGAGAGGAGGAGGAACAAGGTGACTGCTCTCCCCTGACTCACCCTGTCCCATCACATCTTCTTTCTAAAAGAAAGAGAAAGCCAAAAAAAATTAAAACTTCCTAATTTTTCAAATCATTTCCCTTTTTAATTACAAATACACGTGGCAAAGGTTGTTTTTTTTTCTGGGGGAAAAAGGAGAAGAGTGTTCAATTTCCTATCAAAGTCATGGTGCTACTTGAGAACTGAATAGAGAGAATCGATCAAAAAATTAACCAAAAATATACTTTGACCTTGACAAAACACCCACCATCACTAAGGTAGCTAAAGAAGTTCTACTTCCAGGGAAAATAGTTAGATTTTTATAGGACATTGTGGAACATCTTTGCTTCAAATGCAGTATTATTCTTACTGTTGGAATTTAAGTCTCCTGGCTTAGAAATTAAAAATAAAATATATTTTGATATGCATATACATATTAGAACTTCACATTTTCTCTCCTTCCCTTGTCACACTTTTTTTTTTTTAAAGAAACTTGTGCTTTCAGTACAAACTTTTTCGCTCTTACTCTATGAACCCTACTCTGGGTGAAGCTGGAGAAGAAGGGGGACTCTGCACCCCACCAGCATTGGCCACCTGCTGGGACCATGGGAGGCCCCAGGGACATGAGCGAGGGGACACCAGCACTGGTTCTGCCAGTTCTTAACCTTAACAGACATCCCAGAGCTGGGCTCTCCCTTCAGGCCAGCCAAGTCCAGGTGAAAACCCCTTGTACATGGTGATGCAGGGTAAAACTCAGCCTCCACTAAATCAAAATTTCATGCACTGTCAAAGGTATGTGCAAGCTCTTTAAATCCTTACCCTATAGCAAAAGACTTGAGACACTTACCCACCACTGCTAATGTCTTCTTTATTCAGTTCTCTGATCAGAGCTCCGCTGTCCCTGACACTTTCCATAGGTGTCAGTAAAGGTAAACCCCTTCCCAAGAAAAAAGTTTACACCCTGACTGCACCCGGGAAGGATTGCTTGCGCTTTGGCCCACAAAGCTTGCTCAAGGACACTGAGGAAGCTGGAAAAAAGGGCTGAGGGCGAAAGTTGGCCCCCTTCTTCCCCAGGGGCATCCTTGATGCCACAGCCTTGTGCTGCAGCACGGAGACGCAAGAGGGCAGGGACCAAAATGCCACCTGCCTCGCAATTGTGTTCTGGGGTGTGGGTTTAAACCTCGATCTCTACAGTCCATGGGAAAAGGCTGTGTTTTATTTTCCTCTTTTTTCATTTTTCTTTTGTCCCCTCCCTTCATGCCCGAAGGAGCCCCGTCACTAACACACACACGTGCCTGTGCTTAAGGGAGTGCCAGTTACTTGGGCCCTCTCCTCCCCCCAAATTTCAAGAACACACAGCTCATGAAAATTTCATGCCATATGTAACAAAGCAAAATGAATATTAAATTGGGGCTTTTATGTGAAACCAAATAACATAAACCAGTTACAGGAAAAAAAAAAAGCTCTTTTAATATTAGATAAAAACTGGTACTGAAGCAGTTAAGCTATTGGCAACAAGCAGCTCCTAATAAACAGCTAATTCTGTAGGAAAAGCACTAATTAGAAAAGCAATAATAATCGGTGTAATTGCTCTAAATTATCCTTCTCACAGAGAAGTGTGTTTGGATGGGGAAACAGCTGCTCCTGCTGCATCCAAGCACTCACAGCCAGAACTGCTCTGCTTTTCTCTGCTGCCCTCTCCAGGTCCAGCAAGGGGGGAAGAGCTGTCACCTGTCCCGTCCCAGGGACAGGCAGGGGACAGTCCCGCACCCTGGGGTGTCCCCCGCTAGCATTGCCTGCCTGCTGGTGGCTCCAGAAATCACAGCCTGAGGCTCCAGAGCTGGATTTGGGGAGGCTGAGGAGGTGCAGGGAGGGTCAGCAAAAGAAGCAAAAGATCCAGCTGCTTATTTATCTGCCCAAATAGAAGAAGCAGAGCTTGGCAGTTGGGACATGATAGGCTGCAGTTGCTTTGGTGTCACTTATAGTGTTGTAGGGCTCCATGCTGAAACATCACCCAGGCTCAGAGCAAGAGCCAGGCAGCAAGGGGACCCACAGACACCTCCAGGCGGTGGGGGCCCTTCCTCAGCAGCACTTAGTTAGGTGCTCATGGTTAGGAAGAAGAGGACACTGAAGACACCATTTTTCATGGTTCAGAGTACAGCCAGGCTTTAATTAAGGGTCCTCAGGTGCCATCCTGCTACTTGCAGAGTACTGAAATGAGTGCAACAATGCTCTCTTGCAGAGTGTTTTGGGTTATTGGTGAATTTGTTTACACTAACTTGCATAGTAGAGAACAGAACAGCAAAACGTTCATTGGCCAGCCAGTGAGGCTGCACCAGGATGATAACCAGCACTTTCAGAGCAGTAAGTTACCTCCCCATGCAGTCAAAGGGGCTAGAAGACAAGCTCAGAGTGAGCAGAGGAGGCCAGCATACAACCAGGCTTTAACACAACCACATCAGCTTTACCCAGCTATGATGCTGAGCTCGTCCTTCTCCCCAAAAGCCAAACCAGCTGCAGACCAAGAAGCCCTGCAATTTATTATTGACCCACACACCTGCATAAGTCAGCACTGTCATCGCACAGGCAGTTTGGAGACAAATAACCCCACCAGTATCCCACCATGCCTCCGCTCAGCTCTCACCTGCTTTAATAGCACAGAATAATTTAACCCAAAAATGCTTAAGCTGTAACCAATGAGACACAGCCATTACCAGGTAAAACAGAAGCGTTCACCTCTCCAAGAGGTCTGTGACCTTCTCCTGGGGGCTGTGCCTTTCTCAGTGCTGGCTGGGTGTCGGTAAGCTCAGGGCACCTCATCCCCAGGTAGCAGCAGTGCAGCTGCCAGGCAGGGTTTGCCCAAACCAGCCCAATGCCAGCTTCTTGCTCCCTGCTCCCAGATGGCGGACACACAAGGGTAACACCGAAACACTTGGCAAACCTGGCCCCATGTACTGAGTCTGGCTGGGACGTTAACTTTCTCTGCAGCAGCCCATACAGTGCTGTGCTCTGCACTTGTAGCTAGAACAGCAGAGGTATCACACCAGTGTTGTGTCTGCTGCTGAGCAGTGCTGGTACAACATCAGGACTCTCTCTAACCCTCCTAGGGGGTGGGCAAAAATGTGAGAAAAGAAACATCACCAGGGCAGCTGACCTAAACCAACCAAAGGGATATTCCATACCATATGATGTCACACTCAGCAATAAAAGGTGGAAAAAGGAGGAAGAGGGGAGGGGTGGGCTCTCGTTGCGAAAACATCTGTCCTCCCGAACAACAGCTACGTGCGTTGAGGCCCTGCTTCAAGGACGTGGTCAAGCATCACTCATTTGCAGGAAGTAGAGAGTAATTTCTTTCCTCTGCACTTCCACACAGCCTTTACTTGTTTTGTTTTTTCCCTTTCCCTTTTCCCTTTAAATTGTTTAATTAATAATAATCTTTCCTTAATAATTTTTTCCCCTTTAATTAAATTATCCTTATCTCAACCCGTAAGTTGTTCTTTCCTTTTCTTCTTCCCCTCCTCTTCTAAGGAGGAGGAGTGAGAGGGCAGTTGTGGTGGAGTTCAGCTGCCTAGCACGGTAAAACCACTACACCCCACATGATGTGATACCTTACTTCATGTCCAGCAGCTCCCACAGCAGTAGGGGAGAGAGCTTTTTAAAATTTCATCTTGATAGAATCATTAGAGGAAATTATTTCAGGAAAAAAGTCAGACAGTCTGCCCACAATATTCCCCTTCAAACAGAAAGAAAATTCAGAAACCCAAAGGAGAGCTTTGGAGGGTCAAACCCCTTCTGAGCTTGGTCATATCCTGTTGCTCATGCTGCACCGCAGCCCCAACAAGCGGACAGTCATGCTCTGAGTTTCCCTGTGTAATTACATTTAAATCCTCATTGCTTCCATGCATGCTTCAGTGTTATTTATATTGGTTTAACGATCCGTTAAACAAATACTGTACTTTGGGAAGTGCTACTTTGCTTCGGAACAATTACAGTTTCTCCAGCTTTCAGCAGTGCTAACCACAAGCAGGAGGACCACAGCACAATGGTGCGCAGCTCGCTGGGAGCAGTCATTTGGGCTCCTGGAGGTGCAGGGATGGCTTTTAGCAGTGTTAATTTGCCCTGCAGAAATGCTTTGTGGTTTTGTGTATTTAAAAAATACATATATTTTGAGGGCATTCAGAAAGCTTTTTTTTTTTTAAATGAACTGCTTTCTGCAAGAAAGCAAATTAAATGTGACCTGACCGTGCTTGAGAAGGACTTCCTACTTGGTAGGATTTACTGAACGGAAGCCCAGTCTTGCAAATACTTTCAAAATTTTGCTGCTGTGAAGCACATCCCATGAGACAACCTCACCTTCCTCATTGCAGGCACTGTGTCCAAGCATGTGTGTTGGGACACATACCACAGTGACCATAAAATTGACCAAGAAGACGACATGGCCCTGACCCTATGGTGAACAGCCCCATTCCCAGCTGTCCCAAGAGGTCTACCCGAAGAGGTTCTTTGCAGGCAAGGACAAGGACAGAAATCCCAACACCAGGGAAGAGATGGGATTTTGGTCACTACCCCTCAAAAGAGGATTTCAGCTAAAACCACCATGCCTGTTACATCCCACTGTTGCATGCCCATCACTTCAGCCTGAATTAACTGATTTTATCTGATTTTTATTTTATTTTTAAACAGTCTTCAGTTGAGCAGCTGAATTGTTTTTTTATTTTTATCTTTCCAGTTTGCTGCACCTCTTTGGTGAGCCCCAGCACAAGGTAGGGATGTGAAAAGGGACCAGAATGCGTATAGGCAAGCAGAGGCCAGCCCGTGACAAGGAGGTAGATGGGGAGGACTCAAGGGGCCAGGGACATCAGGGGGATCACAGGGTCAGGATGGTTTTGTGTTCCACCTAATTAGCCCACCCAGATCCACCTGAACAGCATGCTGACTCTTCCATGTGCCCATTCACCCTTTACTCCTTTCCAAAGTGGCCTCTTGTGTCTTAATAACTGTCTTCTTGTGCTTGCTCTGGCAGAGTGGAAAATTTAATTTTAAACTAATTAGTTTCTAAGTTGCTGAATATACTCAAATTACTGGGCATCACCTTTCCCAAAGGGGGAGAACAACGTAACTCACCTGTATCCAACATTTGACACTGCTGGAGCCAAGAGCACAGAAACAAAGGAACCCCAATTGCTTATTGGCCCAAACATTGAGAGTTGTTTGTGACAAAGCTCTAATTAATAGTTTAGTACCTGTAACTAACCAGTCTCTTTTGTTGGCATTTAGTATTATTAGCTAAAGGTTTGCTTTGAATGCAGAATAAGATTATCTTTGAAATCAACTTGTTCAGCTTTCCTTGGTCTTCAAACAATGCCTCCCTCCAGCCTGCGGCTGCACTCCCCGAGCACAGGCCTATTTGTGGCAACTGCTTTCCGCCTGAAACCAAGTCATATGAACGCTCTTGCTCTGATTACTTGGTCACCAGAAGGTCACATGGATATAAATACTATTTTCCATTTATTCTGATAAAGGGCTTGGTAATTATGCAAAGACCAGGCAGCTCTTTAAAGCTAAGAACAGCAGTGATGAGCATCCAAATTTCGTTTTTCAGATTCACACAACAGCTGGGTCACCCTACCTGCATGCAATCAGGTGAAGATTCAGGACCCAAAGGAGCCTCAGATCCCAGTGAAGCACAGATCCAGACTGGGCTCCAGTTTGAGCTCTCCAAGCCAAACTTTTCTGAGAAACAACTCCAGCTTTGGGAATTATCAGTTCAATTTAAGTTTGAATTCTGGAACAAGCCTGTGAATCAGGCACTGAATGCATCCTCAGCCCTGCAGCCAGCTCCTGCACACAACAAGCATCCCCCTTCCATTTAACCACAGGGAACATCTCCCAGATTGAAGAAATGAAAAGCAACATTTCAGCAGCAGACCACAATAAGGCTAAACCAAAGCAAATTTGGCCTCTCAGTTCAGCAAGCTGTGGTAGCTCTCCTACTGCTTACTTAGCTGCAACCGCTTCAAACCCTTGTGGCACAGATCAACACCTGGTGGCAAGCCAGAACCTTGCACCCTCATCCAACTGCCCTCCCAGGGGGGCCTTTTGAGCACAAGGAGATCTTGGTTCCCTTACTCACACTAATGGGCCAGTCCATGTTTCAACCAGCAAGGAGCCCATAAGCGGGCACAAGCACGCCAGCCTGCATGCAATGTCGCTTCAGTAGTCCCTGCCCCAGAGACAGTGCTCATGTTAAAAATGCTCGTGAAGCACCAGAGCACTACCAGCCTCCCCCTTGCTGCCTTTTCTGTACATGGCAAAAGGGAAGAAAAATTATTCCCAGAAAAAAAAAAGCCATTCTGTGCTCTTCTCATACGCTTTTGTCTCCTAGCTTCCCCTCCTCACTTTGCCACAATGTCTATTTGCTGAGTGCTCAATATGCCACAAGGTCCCAGTGACAGCGCTGATCACCGCTGATATATGGCAGATTTTTCCATTCATCGGAGATTAAAAAAAATGTAACTGGGGGTATAACTGCAAAAAAAAGAGTAAGTTTAAATGTTATATTGTGGGGCTGAACATTTTTCAACTGGATAATTTACAACTATATTTTTCCCAAATAAAATTGAAATCAAAATAACTCCTATTCAAAGTGTTTCTTATTTCGCTTTAAAAGTGTTCCTTTGAGATATTCCTTAAAGCTTTCTTAAAGCCCAGCTGCTTGGGCTAAGAGGCTTGGCAGAACAGATGCTAAAATTCATCAAGTGTTTCAGTGTCACAAAATCAGGTTTACTCATTGACAAGAATTTCAGTCAAAAAGTGATCCCAGGCTTTCCCTAATGCTGCGTGTGATGGACATTGTGGCAGATGGGAACCTGTCTCAGCAAGTTGTGCAGGGACAGAGGATCCCTTTGATTTACTTCAGGGAAAACCCTCACCCAATGCAAATCCATAGGCATCCCTCCCAACCTGCATCACCAACAAGGCCTCCACAGGTTTCCTACACCAACCCATGTCTGGGCTGCAAGCGCAGCCCTGTTCCACCCCTTGCACCAGTTACTGTCCCCCTTGCAGGCCCCTGTGTTGCCCCCGCTCTTCCCATGTCCTGTTCCTTTTCCCCCCAATACATGGCCCCAAAGACAACTCTGGGGCAGACCTGCAGCCAGGAGAGGACCCAGCACCTTGCAGGGGCTCCGTCCCAACCACGTCAGAGGAGCTTGTGGCTTCAACACTCCTCAGCCAGGAAGCACCAACAAGTTGATGGTGCCAGGTAAGGCCTGATCGGGCCATGCTCCCTAGTCCCAGCAAGATAAAGGATTGTGGTGGGAGAAGCCGGTCACATCCCTACGGTGCATGCCCCATGTCCTTGTCCGTTCTGGCAAGCCCTGGGAAGATGCTGGTGGCATGGTCAAGCAAATACTGTTTGTACTGCACAGAAAGGTGCTTGCTCTAAGTTGTAGTGTTGGTGGGTCTCACCCCTTTCCTCAAAATACCCTTAGGCACACCAAGACTTCAACTGTTGAGAATTTCTATCCCTTACATAACAGCTCCCCAAGTTTGCTTTGGTACTTCTCATGCTTGAACACCCCATGGTCCGGCAGCCGCTCCCAAATTCCCCCTTCGCTCCACCTGCACCTTATCCTTGCACTCCTCCCAACACCTGCAGAATTAGGGTCCACGGCCGGATCCAGCACCACTTGCATGGACAAGCACAGCCACCCACCCTGCTCCCAAGCCATGGCTGCCCACCTCGCCTGTTGCTTTCTGAGGGTGCTACAGCTTGGCAGAAGCCCCCTTCCCTCACACCCCGGGCACTTCACGCTGCTCATGGTGTAGTGGTGACTCCTAAAGCAGCATCCAAATCCTGCGTGGCCTTTCCTCTCCGGTAGTGCACCCTGGTGCTGAGCTCTCCCCAGGGAGAGGGGACAGTGGCTGTGGCCTTGGGCAGGACACATTGCCCCTTGAGTCCCCAAGGTGGCCACCGCGCACCCAGCCTGATTCCCCATTCCCCGTTCTCTGCTGCCATCAGGTGGATGCTGGGTTTTCTTCAGCTTCGAGCTGCAAAACCCCACTGCAGACTTCCTGGCTGGAACCAGCTCAGGCCTGGGAAGCAAATTCCCGGCCTTTGGTCCCGCAGGCAAAGCCACAGGAGCCCAGAGAGGCGGAAACGTCCCCGGTGTGCTCCCCTCCCAGGAAGATGCTGATTTTGGTATGCCAGAGGGCACCTGGCACTGCTGGGCCTTGCTTTGAATGAGTGGTCTGGATCCAACCTCACCTGGGAGACTGGAGTTATTCATTGCTCCCCTTCACTGTGTTGTCAGCATCTCCCTTGCAAATCCCACCCCAGAAGGGGCACAATTGTAAGCAGTGGCAGGATCATCACTAGCGCCTGCCTTGGCATGACCCCAGGGCCAGCAGACTTGCTGTACATGCTCATTCAGACCTCTGCTGTCTCCAGCACAGAAGCCCAAGACAGGACAGAGCAGGTCTGTATTGAGCAGGGCACTACAGCATCTTGGAGACCTGGTTCTGAAAAGTGGAAGTGATGCTGCTGGCAGAGGAATAAAAGCATCCCCCTCCGTAACTTCCCTGCCAGCACTGTTGAGATAACTGCCAGCAGCTGCACCGGACAAGGACTGCTCCTATACAGCACCACAAATGCATCACCTTAGTGGTGCACCCTCCCAGGGCACCTGGGCATTCTGCTTCAAACTGCAGAATTCGTATTTTTTTTGGAATTGTTTTGCACTTACCAAGCAAAGCAGCAGATAATTTAAGAGGTGCGTATCACTACATTCCACAGCACAGCCATACAGGAAACTCAGAGTATTAGCTCAGTACTGAAATTCAGACAGATACCATGCTCGTACAGGAAAACTTCAGGAGTTTGATGGGAGAATCAACCAACCTGACACTGCTCAGAGCCAGGACACTGCCAAGATGTTTGATGCCAATGCAGTATGATGTGACCCATCCCCTACAGTAGTTAGAGACAACAACCCCAAGTTGTTCACTAAGTTCACTAAGTTCACTTAGGGTGAACTTAAGGGGCTTTTCCAACTTAATGATTCTATGGCAAACTGTTGCAGACAAAACACCCCAGGAAGGGAGAAAAATGCAGGTTTGGGGCATGATTTGCAACAAGAATATTCCAGCGAAGTGTCACTGTTCCACTCATAGGCATCTGCTGCTGGCCCGCTTGGAGACATGACCGTGGCAAGAAGAGAGCTTTAGCCAGGTCCCTGCAACCATTTTCACCCAGGCGTGGTGCAGTCCAAGGAATTACCAACCAGCACAACATATGGCAGGGAGACAGGAGCACCCAACAATCAGTGCTGCAAAAGGCTGGGGCTCTGGCCTGTCAAAATCAGTACTAACGAAGCAGTTTAAGAGAGCAAAAAAAGGCACAAGCAAAGCATGACAAAGAAAACCAGAGAGAAAGGGGCAGCCACAGAAGCTGTATGGCCAGAAAGCAGGAGCCCAAGTGCCCAAACGCCCTCTCTAGGCTCCTGCTTTTCCTCTGCCCCTAGAGTAAATCAGATGCTCAGGCGGTGACAAAAGACTGTCAGCAGAAAGCAAGGTTAAAAAAGCAATAATTCAGCCAGTTAACTGCCATCGTTGTTCCTTCCTATCTCTGCATTCTTGATAAACAAATTCATAACAAGATTTTACTGCTCCGTTCCCTGGAGCGGTCTATTAATCAATATGCACTACCAGTTGAAGCCAAGCTCCCACAAAATCCCTTAATACCATCTCTTTTGCATTCACTATGATGTAATTATGCTAATTAGCCAGCCTGCTTTGATATCCTCATAGTTTCCAGGAGGTTTATGATCAAATCTGTTCCTTTAATTTCCTTTCGCTATCATCAGAGTCAGCATGTTTTTGTGTGTTGTGCCACATGCACACCTCTCTGTGGGCTGTCACAGCTTGTCAAGGCCACAGGGAGCTCAGACATAACTTTGTCCTGGTTGACAAGAACTTTAAAAATCACTTCTCCTAACTAGCATTTAGCCATGCTGGATGGCTCCCCCTGCCTATAACATTACACCAATAATGCCCGTGCATTTCAAGGTTTCATCTTTTTGCAGTGTAGTAAGTTCCCCAGGAAACCTTCACATATTTACCCTTCCACTTGCAAGGAAAGCCCTGCCTGTTAGATTAACATTTATCTGTGCAAAAAAGAGTTTTGGAGGCCAGATCCTCACAGCTCATATAAAACTAATGCAGCACCCATGAGGAAGAAGCTGGTTTTGATGTCTGGAAGGATTTTTTTGTATGTATTACTTAAAGCAATTTGTTTGACATAAAACTCTCATTACCTTCCTGACAGCCTGAAATATAGCATGGTTCAAACCATACCAGAGTGGATGACAGAAAGTCTTTCTCCTTCAATGAGTATTAGCTTACTTAGGAATATTTTCTTTTGTGTTTATAAAGTTTCAGTACAAATGGGCTGCAGAAGATAGGTTACATTAGCTTTTTCATTTCAAGTTCTGCTGTATGCTTTCTTTTGAAAAAGAAATTCTGAATTTTCATGGTTTGGGGCTACCACTAGTTTTTCTCCCCATTAAATGTGATTTAAATACCAAGAACAGTCGGTCATACAATAAAATAACCAAACATGACCCAGATCCCTATTATAGAAGGTTCTTTTTGGGGTGCATCATTTCTTGGTGTGAGGTGTCCTTCAGTATTTTGAAAGCATTTTCACAAACTATTTCCTTCCCCCCATTACCATTGGGTGGAACTGCCTCATGTTATGTGAGTAAATGCTGTGCTTTATAATGTTTTATAGATTTACACGCTAGCTGTGCACTGCTGGAGCATTTCCTGCCTTGCACAGGACTGTGTTGCAAACTGCATCTCCTTTGCAAAAGACAATGTGTAGCTCACCAGGGACATTGCAGAGCCCAGGCCAGCACCAGAGCTGCCACATGCATCCATGGGTGGATGGAGGCTGATCCCACTTCTTTCATTTTCCCCCCCGACACAGAAATACAGCTCCAGCAGGTGGGACAGGCCGCCCAGCACACACGTTCCCTGCCTACAGTTGCTTCTCACCCACACTGACTCTTACCTTCCAGCAACAATCCCCACCTATTCTAAACCATTTCCCTACCCCCATTAATTCAAAGGGCAGAGGGCCAGCCCTTCGCACCGACAGCCCCCCCAGAACTGCTGCATCAGCCCTCGGGGCTTCAGGGACGGGGCACTGCCTGGAGGTGTGGAAGATGACTCGGTGCTGCACAGTGCATGTGAGAGAAGGCAGCACCTCAGCTTCTTCGGCTCGGAGGAGATGACCTGGCAGCTGAGCATGGCAATAGGGGGCTGGCAAAATTGCTAAGTTCTTATCTTCTAGCAACAGTTCCTAACGACCTGGTAGAAAGCCCTTTAAATGGGAGAGCTTGCCTGATATGAGGGGGGGGGGGAGCCTCCCAGGTATGAGGCTTGGGGACAGAAATAAGACTAATCTGGCTGAATCGGACCAGATGATAGAAACACGGGTATGCTCTGAAGGAATACTCTTCCCTCTAAATGCTGTATCAGCCATGAGGAGGCAAGCAGATGTAGGAAACAGATGACCAACTCACCTGCAAGCATGGGGATAAACACACCTTAACAGAGCCAAGGGGATACCCAGGGAAGCCCAGGAGTCTGTGTATCCCCAAATACTCAGAATCAGTAACAGAGCAAAAGCTTCGATTAGCTACTCCAAGGAGACCTTTTTCCACTGTGTCTGACCTCTTAGTACAGTAGATGAGTTGGTGAGCAAGGAGATCTATAGGACAGCCCAGGTGTGAGGAGCAGCAGGAAGAATCGAGTGGGCAAATCTGTCTCAGGAGGTCAGGGAACAGCCCAGAGATTTTGGGGGCCTCAACAGATTTTAACCAGAGTGTTATGAAAATTGCCTCTAACCTGCTTGAGTGACCAGAACTGTCAGAGCCTCATCCTGTCTTCTTTGGGTGCTTCCCAGAGAAATAGTGAAGCCAAAGAGAGCAACTCCAAGAGAGTTCAGCCATGCAACCTGAAGCATCTGATGTGTACACACAGCTACTTAAAAGCAGAAGCTTCAGTGTTCCTTGGCCACATGGGAAATAGGCAGGCTCGGTTCGTTTACATTGGGTTAACCCCCACATCACGTCCTCAAAATAATTTCAAAATAAATCTCCTACCTGGGGGAAAAAGCAAAACTCCACTCAATTCATCTCCTAGAGCGTACAAGGACAAGCAGGAGGAGAGCTGCTGAGACAAGCAAATCCTGTTGTCTTTACCCCAAACCCACAGGGTAATTGGGACTGTCTGACAGAGGAAAAGGTAATCTTTTTGATATAGCAAACAGTGGTTGACAGACCAGAAAGCTTTGCATGAACGCCTTTTAAAAACAGCCCTGTGCTTTAGGGCATGAATGTCAAATTTCTGTGTCTACCAGGAGTATACCAAGAGTAGTGAAGTTGCCTACATGAGCTGCTCCAACCAGAAGAGATGGTGTTTGCTAACACCAACCTGGGAGGAGACAGGCTTTCCTTCCCAACCACCAAGCAAGTCTTGCCACAGCACAGATGGTGACCAGGTTGCTGTGGGAAAGTCTGGCAGGAGAGTAAAGAGAGTGCAGCTCCATCTGGGAACACCTGAAGCAGCAAAGCTTATATATGAAACCTCCTGTGAAGAACAAAGACGGTGTGCCCAAGAGGGATAGACACCACTTGACCATGGTGGTTGGCTGGGACATCAACTGCAGGATTAAGTTTAGCATAATGGAAACCTTGCCCACAGGAAGTCAGGATCATCTTGCTAGGGAATCACAAGATGCTCTAACAAACTCTACGCTCACAATAAAATCATTCAGATCAAGCTTGAAACCTACCTAAGATCACAAGGTCTTACCTGCACCCAGCATCAGATGTCTTCAAGACATGGTCTTGTGGGACTTTTCCAGATTCTAGCTATCCTAGGCTCTCAGACCTAGGGTTCTGCACAAACCGTCTTAAGAGTGCAATACAGGGGACAGTGACACCTCTCAGTGTCCCCAGTCAGAAGGCTGCTTCCCCAGATTGCAAGACAATGAGGATGGAGAGAGAAATGATGGCAGAGCACAGAATTTTCAGAAGACAAGACAGTCCTGTTGCTACAACTTCATGGTTTGTGGGAAAAGAAAATTCAAAGTGAGAAATATCCTGCAGAAGACTTGTCAGAAAAATCTAATTTTGAAATAACTGGCGATACGTGGGGTGACATAAGCTCAGGGAGACTGCCTGGCTGGAAAGATGACCAAGGGACTGACTTGTCTGCTTTACTTTTATTCAACAGTCTCATGTAATGAGCACTTTTCATGTAACATTTCAACTCTCATGTGCCTGGCTTTTTTTTTTTTTTTAAGTGCAAAGGTAACAAAATTTTGTGACGTCCTTTGTGTAGATTGGACTAAAACTATCATCTCGCACTGTTCAAAGGCTTTCTTGATATTTTGCATTAAAATATTGTCATTAACACAGGTACCTCTCCTCACCCCCCCCCCCTTTTCTTTTTTAAGGCAGTAATTTTGAAAGGAATATAACATTTATAGCTTCAATATAACATTAAAGCCAAGGTGCTGATTCAAAGTTCTTTGCTGACTCTTAGAAGCAACAGGTGAAGCAGCATGTGCCCCTGGTCATTATCACCTCACAGAGCAGGTGGGTGAAAAGTGTGCAGACTTATCAGCTTGCTCTGGAAACGTGCTGGGGTTGATGCCTGAGGTCAAATGAGCTTGTCTTACACCAGGAATCGAGGTCAGCGAGGGTCCTCTGTCCTTGTGCAAACTAGCTTTACCCTTAACAAAGAGCAAGAAGAGCACAAACCAGTGTCACATCTGCAAACTCCAAGACTATTAATAGCAAAAAGTCTGTCAATTGATACATAACTACTTCCATAAATATCAGCACCTGTTTCTCAGTATTTTGCATCTTTGAAGAAGATACTTTGATTTCAGCTGGTCAGAAAGCCAGCCTCAGCTTGAGTTACAACCTGGTCACAGCACCTCCACCACTAATCGTTAACTAGGGACAAGAGAGCCACCCTTATGGGGCTGAAAGGGTGAAACCCCAACCAATTCCACAAGCTAAAGGAAGGGGGGCACACCATGAGATACATCTTTTGACATACACAAGCCACTTCAAAGTTTCCCAGCCTCACAGCTATGGGCTGCCAGTGGCAGTACCCTGTCAAGAAATATTGCGGCTCGGTGAAGTAAGCCTGAGGCTGGAAGGCAGGAAGATGTGGGTTTTACCTGGCTCTGCCATTGCAGCATTGGGTAATGGGGACCAATAATTTCTACATGAGTTTAAACACTTATTTGAAAGTTTAAACACTTTGAAAAGCGTTTAAACACTTATTTGAAAGTACTCTCACTGAGGTGATTGACTCCGGGGCACAGAATCTCCCCTCATGATGGTATCTCCCTCTCTCTTAGGCCAATTAATATTATTTTCTATCTTTTAGGTGGAGCTTGAGTGACTCTAGTCAAGCATATCTTAGTTGTGATTGGTGAAAAGTTTTCTCGCCTTCATTTAAAGGTATAGACTCTGAGAAATTCAGAGCACATGGTCAGTGAGGGGTGGTCGCACCTTGGAGGCGGGTAGCTTTTGGGATGGAGGTGTGTTTTAGTATTATAATGAGCAGAAGTTCACTAGAGTACAGCATTTTGTCAAAAACATGACAGGTCGTTGGCTCAGGGTAGCAAAAGTGCAGCTTATCTGTCTTGGTGTGCACAAGAACAATCGAGTCCCCCTCTTGTCACAGAGCCTAGCTGTTTTTCAATGATTAGGACTAATATTAAAGAAATACAAATGCATTTCAATACCTAGCTAATTCATTAAACTTTTTTGTCAAGATCCTAGCAAATTTACGCTACCAGCAGCCTCTGCAAGCAGACTGGTGCTTCTCAAGCCAGTGTCTGAACAACAATCAAAAACATCAGTTAATCCATTGCCATCTGTCTTTAGCTATCATTAGCCATGCAGTTGGACATAATAGTCAATTAGTGTACTAATTGACTGTTGAATGTACTAATTGACCAAGGCTCATTTCCAAGGCTCAACTACAAAAAGAGGAGATAAAGCTTATGTTGGCTATGGACGTACACCTCAGTGTTGTACGTGCACCTTTTTTTGCAGATTTGGATCCTGTTAGGTACATCCAGTCTGGAGGGCGGACACTTTGCAGAGCAACCACAGCCCTCAGGCCCAGCCTCCTCTGCTCTCAGCCTGCCACAGTGCTCTGTGGTCCTCCCGCACTTCTGAGGCTGCTTCACTCCTCGAATGCATGGCAGTGCTCCCCACAGTCCTCATGAAAAACTGGTTTGTTCCCCACTACAAATCTAGTGGTTTTAGATCCTCTTCTACTAAAGGCAATGCTGTTTGCTATGCAACAGACTGCTTACCAAAAGCTATTGCAACTAATTCTCAAGTCCTTTCTCCACTCTTAGGCATCAGTCTGGGTAGTGAAATTCTGTGGAGCCCTTACCCTACTACACTGGCAGCAAAGCCCAGCCTGAGCTTCACCTGCCTTTATTAACTCTGGAACCAAGCAAGCAAGCAAGCACAATACAGGCACACAACACAATTAAATCTGCAGGTACACAGCTTGGCTCAGGTCTGTAAGAAACTTCACTAGAACCTGTACCCGAGCTAACATCTCTAATAGTGTAATCTTTCTCTGCATGGGCTTACTCAAATTGCTAGCAGCTCTCAAATCTTGACACTGCCTGCTGTTTTATGGCAAGATACATTTTGCTCTTCTCAGGGCTTCAGCAGGACAGAGTCCTGCTTTTCTCCTGAATAGTCTGCCTCTCTAAAAGCCTGCCTCTCCTGCCTGAGGCTTTTTTTTCCCATCCTTTTAACCACAGCCTCCATCAGTGATTTCACAGGGAAAAGTACAAACACCCAGCTGTTAAAGCCCTGGGGAGTCTATGTTGAATGTCCCCCACACATATACCTCAATAGGTTAAACACCTATTTTTTCCCCCCTCATTTTCACTCTGTGAATCCTACAGATCAACTCTTCAAGGACAAGCAACACAAAGAGACAGGACTTCTGAAGTGTTTCCAAATTCATTATGCATTAATTTTGTTTCAAAGGAATTCATGAATCTAGACAACCTAAGCTTAGCTACAATACTACTCCCTGTCAAACTGTCTTGTGTATCTGAGGACTTTGGAGCATAAGAAACAACCCTGAGGAGCCTGGGATTCCCTGCTCCAGAACACAGCTCTGAAACTTGAAGTGCCTCTACTCCACCTTCCTTGCTCAAGATCCTCCAGTTTCCCTGCCTAGTTACTCCTTGCCCAAAGGTGACCAAGTACCTAGACAACTCCTCTCAAGGATTAAATAAGAACTGATGGACAGCACCCACCCTGTCATCCAAAGATAAAACTGCAACTGCTGACAACTCAAGTTCGATAGTCTATGCTTGGTGCCACAATAGTTGCTCTTGGAATTTTACTTCAAAATGAAGAGGCAAATAAGCAAGACTTTAAAGCAAATATAAGTTTGAAAATCATATGGAATTTGCAACCTCAGGTACACATTGCTTATAAGCTCAATTAATTCATGAGGCATACTTGTTTTTAAACAATACCTTACTGTAGCTTTAGATGAGCAAATAGCTAGATACTGTTAACACACAAAAATCAGTGTCAGCTTTGTTTCACCTTTTAGTGTTGCAAATTAAAAGAAACAGTAGTGCAGGAACATGCATATCCATTGCCACTTTGGATCCTATTCCAAGAAGAACAGGACAAGCAACTGGGCTTTCCTGTAATCCATTTTGACTAGATCTTCTGCATGGGGGAAGAGGATCAAGAGCATCAGGGCCTGACATCTTTACATACCCATTATTTATCCATTTTTCTTCTGCCAACTGACTAGATTTAATCCTGACTATAGTTAATGAAACAAGTAATGTAACATCAAAGATTGTTCTTAGCTTTGAAGCCTTGATTCTAGGTTTTGTAGCTGTGACAATTCTATTACTAGAAACTTATTCCATAAACAGTGCTGTTTCTTCTCTTGGGAAAGCAATCTTTAGAGAAGTTTTTACACAAGAGACATGGAAAAGACGACTAAGATGACTGAAGGCTATTTTTAAATGGCCTTCTTTAATATAAAGAGTTTGTGATGGTTACATACCAGCCAAGCTTACGGGGTCAGGAAAATACACAATTTGTGATGTATAAGAAATGTTTGTCCATTATTTTTCATGGCTATATTAAGAAGGGAACAAAAGGAGTTGCTCAAGCGGCGGTAAAAACCTTGAGACATCCTGCCTGTTGATGTCTCGGATATACGGTTGAGAGAACTTTGTGTAAACAGTACAATTGCCAACCCGATAACCCACTGCCCTATCTTAAGAAAAACTAACATGACCAAATAAGGAGGAGAAACGCTGCAAACTAAGCAGAGGAAGACTACTGCCTTCATCCGCGCGACCACCAGAGGGACAGAGACGACCCCCTAGCAACAATCGACGCAGCCGCAGTACTAGAAAGGGGCCACGTAACCCCGGAAGAACCTGATGATAAAAGGGGACTGCGAAAGGGGGAGGGTGCGCGCCATTTGGAGGAGCATGGACTCCCCGGCCGCCCAGCGCTGTTTTGCTTGCTGATCACTTAATAAACTAATCGACTTACTATAAATTCTTTCTGGCTAAAGAGTAATTTATAACATTAGTATTTTCTCACTAGTAATAAACTTTCAGACTGGCTGCAATTTAATTCCCTGAGGTCCTCCTAGAAATACTTTCTAGTAGAGCTGTCACATTACTTAGGATGTGTGTAATTCTTCTAATGAGTACAGTACTTCATCAACTCTTCAGAGCTAGTACTGAAGCTTGAGCATTCCCAAAATTAGGTTACAGTCTTGTTTTGGGAAAAGGAACACCACTTTATACTCAAGTAAAACACTGCGTGGGTGGAGTATAGTGAAATCCTGTATTTCACAATATTTTAACTCAAAACCCAGCTGCAGGAAAATTTCAGTTTGCAATGCTAAAAAAAGCCATAACCACAACGAAGTATGATAAGTTTGAAGGTAAAAACAAAACACTTTCAGCTCGCTGTGCCAACAATTTAGAGGCAGATGATTATCAACCCCCTCCAAACATCACACCCGCCCACTTCAACATGAAAAGTCAAGTTGGACACATGAAAATAAGAAGCTTAGCATAGTACAGTAGTTGTGATTTCTAGTTTTACCATGTAAATTAGTTTAAAGCTATATTACTACACATCTAAGCAGACTATTTTGATATCATCCAAGTACCTTTTAAAGCAGATATTCATACTTTATGTATTTAAATTAGGCACCTCTGTCAACAGACTTAGCTCTCCACTGGAAAGCCAACTCAGTCCCAAACACATTTAGAGTTTACCTCTCCCTGTTTATTATACACAGAGTTTGAAGTTAAGCTGTTCGGTTTGCCTGCAATCAGTCTCAAAGAGGTTAAGTACTGATTAAGCACAGCACCCTGAGTAAGAACAAGAAAACACCACAGCTTTCACCACGTCCTAGATTTGCATGATAGCACCTGGAAGCCAAAGGAGGTGGGAGGATTCTGCGCAAAATGCTAAAACAGCAGCGGAGAAATCCTGTCACAGAGAACTGACCACCTAAATAAGCACCATGCACAAAAGCAACGTGAAAATACAGAGGTAACATTCAGCTATCAATTCTCACAATTTAAAGGTGCAAGACTCCGGGCATTTGACATTGTTCTCAAAGACACAGCCCTGGAACTGGAAGAACTGTTAAACGAAATTGGCTTTTTCTTCAGAGGTGGAAGGGTTCTGAGAAGTTTTTTCAGCTTGGATGTACTGAGATGAGGCAACTCAAACTGTTTTTAGGCTCAGGTGTTTACATCAGCTACCTGATTTTTGATTACTTTGCTTTGGCAGTACTACAAAAATCAAGCTCAGACAGGGCTAGTGACAAGGGAGAGATTAGCACTCAGGCACATGGAATCCCAGTCCAAAGTTAGAGCACGTCATTACATACAGCACTTTTCCAGCTTCATTATACAGATAACTAGCTGGCTAACCACAATTGGAGTACTTCAGCTGATTACTCCCTGCTTGGTGTTTTATTAACAAAACGCTTACTGAAAAAAATAATTCACTTTTCATTTGTACTTTGGAAGTCATTATACTTTGCCTGGCAAAAGAGGGATGAAGTCACATTCCTTACATACCACAGGTATTCTGCATTGAGATGTTTGAGCAGGCACTGGTCAGGTTTTGAGGAAGAACAGATCAGTGGGATTAAGTCAGAAAGGCACTGGATTAAGAAACAGGAGTAGGTTAAAGTTACTCAAGGACTGCCAAAGACATTTAAATACAGGCAAACATATTTCAAATGAAGATTTGTTCCCTTGTTCCACCAAGCTGTGGCAGAAACAGTAACGATGGGAGAGACTATTTTAGTGATACTGACAGAAGCCAAAAAAAGTGACTTCTACACAAACTGAGATGGCCTTGTCCACAGGCATCACAGGTCCACAGATAATGCCTGCAGTGTCCTGGCACGCTACTTTGAAGCACATACCCAAAAATGGCTTCCATCAAGGCTATTACTGTGTTCAAGGCAAAGCAAGGAATATCACCCCAGCTGAAAGAGAACACATACAGAAACCCACAGTAAGGAGACTACAATTAGGTCACCCAACTGATTCAAGTTGCAACCTGTTCATAAATGCAATGGAGTCTTTCACCCAGACAAGTTGCTCTTATCTGTTTCACAGGTGAAAGCAAACATCTGAGCCAGTAGGATGTAATTTGATTGTGGTAGGAAAAAAGCAACCGCTTTAATAAGCTTGATCTGAAATAGAAGCCTGTATTGTTAAACACACAGATCCAGAACCTCCACAATAGCTGTCCAAGAAGCGATTTTAACATCTAAGCTATACACCTTTCTGGCCACAGCATACATGCAACTCATGCCACTTTTTTTTTTTTTTTTTAGGTTGGTTAGAGTAATTCCTAACCTTCAACAGAAAATATATACAGCAATTAATAAAAAAACAACAAACATGAGAATTAAAACTTTTATTAGTGTATTCACATATTAGGCAAATGCAACACGCATGAAGCTTATTTCTTAGGTTCACAAGTTCTACCAATACATTAATCTACTGGTAAAATTAGCACAAACTGGTAACTGCTTTGCCAATTTTTAAAAGGTGTCTGGCCCACTTTTTCAAGGCTTGATTTTTGGTATTGCTTCTATGCCCCAGTCATTATGGCATTAAAAATATCCATCACTATCATCAATTCAGTCAACTGATTAAAAGCTGTAACACTGGCCACATTTTTGTTCTCAAAGCTAAGTTATCACTAGCTGTACTTACAAAGCACAGTACTAGTGTAATGGATGAAACAATGGGAAAAAAACAAAGGCAATCCTGCTACTGCCACGATAATGAAAGAATGACAGACAGCTAGATCACAAGATTGTTAGTAAGATGTATATTTTTCAAGTCAGAATAACCCTTCTATACAGTTTCCCAACCCTTCCCCAACCCAGACTTATTTGTAGAATATATTTCAGAATATTTTTAATATGATGCAGCTGTAGTGTCCAAGGGTTCACAATAACATGCACTGTCACAAAGAACCTAGAAGTCCTCCTTCGCTGCTCATACCTCAGCAACCACTATTCCTAGAGGTTTTGCAGAAGCAACTACTTTTATTAACAAGGCCCATTATGACATAATGGATGTATATGATCTGGTATGTAAGTAAGCTATACAAAGCCACTCAGATCAGAAATTTAAGTTGTGTTACTGAAATATGTTAAGAAGCTGCATCTATTTAAAACCTATATGAAAGAGTCTAGCTTACCCTGGAAAAGGATTTTAAGGTATTTGCTCTAAAAACTAAAACCAAGATTTTTTTCAGTGACATCTGTTTAATGAAAACATACAGATGTAAGGGGTAAGCCAATAGCTTTGTGTATTTTAATCCAGTATCCAATAATATGGTAAGTTCTCACTCCATGAGAAAAAAAAATATTTAAATGATTCAACATACAGAAGAGTCCCAGATAAATCAGTGCCAGCAATAATGCTGGCAACAGATGCATCAACTCAGATAGGTAGGGAAAAGTAAACTCCTAGTGTGACAGATACTTGGAATTTATAGTATGAATTTATTTTAGGCCCCATTAAACATATCAAGTGTCTTAAGATTTCACAGATAAATCTCAGACATTTCTTCCCCTTCTAATGGAGGGATTTCCTTTCTTTAAGAAGGCAGCAAAAAGTTAAGCTTTTCTACAAGGAAAGTCTGCTTTTTATGTTTAGGACAACTCAAAAACCTGCTTGTATAACAAACACAAAATAATAAAGGAGCAGAGTCTTGGAATTTTGAGAGACTTGCCCCAATCAAAAAAACAAACCAAACATCTATTTATGGGAACTAAAATGTAGAACAGCACAATGCTGTGATATCTGAGATGATGATACATTACCTGTACATATACTTAGTTATTCATGTTATTGATAAACCATTAGGACACTCAATTACATACCCAATAAAAACACTATTAAGAGTCTTTAGAATTGTCCCTTCCTTCTGAAGAAGGCATTTCTATACACTAAGTTTTCATCTAGTATCAGAGTATAGGAAACAGAATCACCAAGGTGCTTTAACTGATGAGACCTCAAGTGCTGTTTTGCTGTGTTTTTTTTTTTTTTTTAAACTTTTTGGATAGTAAACAGTTCATGGGGACCACACACAAATACTATGACAGAGGAGCTGTTACATTAAGTCTGTTGATTGGACTCTATTTATCCCACTGATAATGGAGAAAGGAATTTTATGACATGCTGGAACAGCGTACTGAAGGGGAGCCCATCTGAGTCAATACTTTGTCCAACCATTGTAGAGGTCCATTCAGATGAAGTTCAATCCAGCAAGGAGTGCTTGTTACTGTCTGCCGCCTGAAAAATTAAGTGGAATGGGAAAGTCAGAAAGAAGCTTTGGCTACCATTAAGTTCTCCATCATATGATCCATTTGATGGGATGTTTCCATCCATCTCTACTACAAAGAGAGATGAAAGTTTGCAACTATTACTATAACTGTACTAATGATTTACCAAACAATCTTTGGAAGAAATACCCACCCCACATCTACGAAAGACATCAATAATCACATTTGTATCCACAATTTATCAAGAATGTTCTGCTCTGGGGAACAGAATAAGAACTGAAGCAAATGCTCCAAGCACCGCATCAAATGCCTTATGTCCTAGTTTCAGTTAGGATAGAGTTAATTTTCCTCCTAGTAGCTGGTAGGGTGCTATGTTTTGGATTAGGATGAGAAGAGCGCTGATAACATGCTGATGTTTTAATTGTTGCAGAGCAGTGCTTACACCAGGCCAAGGACTTTCCAGCTTCTCGCTCTGTCCTGCCAACAAGCAGGCTAGGGGTGCAGCAGGAGCTGGGAGGGGACAGACCCAGGACAGCTGACCCAAACTGGCCAAAGGGGTATTCCATACCATATGGCATTATGGTAAACAATAGATAGGGGTGGCTAGCCGGGGTGGGGGGGGCAGCTGCTCGGGGATAGGCTAGGCATCGGTCAGCAGGTGGTGAGCAACTGCATTGTGCATCACTTGTTTCGTACACATTATTAGTAGGAGTGCTATTATCATTATTATTATATTCCTGTCTTAATAAACTGTCTCTATCTCAACTCACAGGCTTCACTTTCCTGATTCTCTCCCCTATCCCAGAGAGGGAGGGGGGAGGGTGAGCAAACAGCTGTGTGGTGTTTAGCTGCCAACTGGGTTAAACCACAACACCTTACTACAAAAAAGCAACTCAAAAGTGAAGACTGTCCAACCAATCTGGTGTTTGGATCACAGTCAGCTGCATACAGCTACTATCTTCACCATCAAAGAGTTTGCATGCATAACTACATTTGAATTTCATAGACAAATACTGAAAAAATAAGGAACAGAAATGCTTGGCTCTGCACAGGTAGGGTGGCCAAACAATGTAATGCATTGGCAATCCTAAGATCTATCTTTATAGAGCAATCATCAAGAAAAAACTTACAATGAAGCCATGTCAGAAATGCTGCATCGTAACACAGTGTGGTTATACTGTGCTGACTGATGTTATCTCAAACGGAACTCCAAACTTCATCTGATTTCCTGTAATCTTATTTATACTTCTACTTTGTTTTGTACATCTTCACACAAGCAGTTTAAGTAAAAGTTGTTTCTATTCTCTACAAGCTTGCCTTATTTTTCCACAACAGCAGCTTTTAATTAAACACTATTTAGAAAGCATCAGTAAAAGCCAAAAACTTGATATCCATAGAAGTTCCATTCACTCTCCCATACATCCTTGGGAGAGAGACCTGTTATTCACAAGCCTTCCTTTTCATCTGCTGAAACAAGTATTGGACATACTCTGCCTGAGAGATCCTGTTATTTCACTGTACCCACTACAGACATGGGAGTTTTCTCAAACTAGAATGGCAAGACTACTGTTGCTAAGCCAGTTTTTCCTAGTAAATCTACCTATTCCAAAATCGGAGCAAGGAGGCATTACGATTCAAAGAAAGCAGATTAGTCACATACAAACCCAGTCCCTTCATTTTTACAGTCAGCATTGGAACCCTTTGCTTTAAGGAAATATGTTTATATAAATGGGGGGAACTAAAAAGGCAGAAAAATTAAGCCAGCGAGAAGATGTATTTCAAGAGCTGTCTGTGGTTTTACATTTTCTAGAAGAAAGAGGCTGGGGTCCATGCTCTCTCCGCACTGCAAAAAAAACATTAACTTAGCCCTGAATGTCTATGCCAAAATAAAGCGATCCAATAAAAAGAACAATCTAAACCACAGGAAATGTAATTCCATTTAGTCTCGAATCCTCTCCCAAAGAAGGAAGTTCATTATTCCACCACTGTCAACTCCCCTACAATCTGTTACACAACACACTTCCAGAATATTCCGGAATATTTTATAACTGGTTCTGTTCAACAGCCCTGACAAAAGATAAAATAGTGAGTCACTTAGCAGCCCTCTCAAAGCTAAAACTCAGCTTCTTCTATCCATGGAGTTCCCATCTATGTATCAATAAATCTTTGCTGTGATTACACCTCAACTTTCTTCAGAAGATTTTAGCCCTGGTTAGTTCCTGTGTTAATGTGAACACTTAACTGCTGATCTGAACTTCTACCACAATCCTCAATTTTAGCCAACATGCAACAAGCAAAAAGCTATGAACTATTTTGTCTACTAAGCCTATAAAATCCACCACCTTGACATATCATCATGCTTATAAGCCACATGCCGAAAATGTAGATAATGATTTGGCTTTGCCAAAGCCTAGTCTGAGAAACATTTCTGACATAATGAAGCACGGAAGTTTTAACAATGACTGTTTTTTAGTGTGATTCTGTGATACCCTGCTTCACCATCTATTTTGACAATTTAGACTACCTTAATTTAAACTCAAGGTTGTGCATGTAGGAGCAACCCCTTCTTACTTTAATCATAACTTACAAGTTTTACACCTCAATAATTTATTAGCACCATCTTCAATAGAGATGCAAATAAACTAGTTCAGCATTACATTGGTACTCAGACTATGCTGTTCCGGCAGTTTCCACTGGGCTTTTTCAACCTTATGATCTCTGAAGGGTTTATAGACTGCTAACAATTATTCTCCCTCCTTAGCAATAACTTTATTAAAAGCCTCTCCGCTGTTTTAACCCAACATTTACACTCCATTCACTTCAAGTTGTCTTCACATAATCTGACTGATTAAGCCTTTCTTCTATTCCGATTTGAATGTTGTATTTAATTATGCGTAAGTGTATACATACTCCTTTTGAGCTAAATCCAACAGTTCTTTAAACTTGAGCCAGATTTTTTTCTTGCATACCTCTTGCTAACAAAGAGGTACCAATTTCATTACTCAAATTTTTCATTTAATCTAATTAGGCTTTTACAAAATTGGCTTAATTTAGCCGAGAATCCTCACCCACATACCAATGGCTCACATTTGCATGGATATATTGCAAAAGCAGATAAAAGAAACAAAACCCCAGGATCTACAGTGCAACCTGGTATTATTTAACTTCAGAATTAAGGATTAAAAAAAAATAATTGTTCTGTACTGCAATATGGTATTGATGTGTCAGACTTTATTCTTTCAGTATACAATTTCTAGAGACATCTAAGGTTTTTTGTTGTTGTTTAAAACCACATCTGCAGCTCTCCAAAATTATGAAATCTCAGTTTGAGAAATAATGAAAACTGCTCAGTTTGAAGTTAGTTTTTCTTTCCAAATTCCCATACTACATTAAAAAAAATGCACCATCTAAACTATAGGTTTTAGTTTGTTCTATAGAGAATATAATTAGACTATTCAAAAGCAGATAAAAGACTACTTTTCCACTCAACGATTTTTAGCTTTTTCCTCTACATAAACACACATCTTACTCCTGCAAAGTTTTTTCCACTCCAAGTTCCAATATATTTGCCATCCCTTAAATGCATGTTCACCAGCTGTTTTAGTCTGCATAATGAACTCAGTCACTTCAATACTTTCCCTTGGGTCCCATCAAACTGTATCCCCACACCACAACCTAACAAACTCATTATACTACACACAGAAAAGCACAGAGACCAAAATGACTATAGGTCTAACACAGCAAATAACTGTATAACAAGTTCTGAAACTTCTAGATGCTGTCAGTGTTTTCACTACAATAAGCAAGCAAGACTAAGTGAGCTATGTGAGGAAGTGAACTCTGATGAAATTCCTTGCTCAATGAACTTTAGTGCAATACTAAAATCAGGTTACCTGTCTTTATGACTTAGGAGCTCCATAGCTGAAGGAGAGAAAAGGAAAATATGGGATTCAACTTGAAGACAACATAGCTACAGTAGCTATATATAGCTTTCAAGCCAGACAGAAATAGTGCACGGTAGCAAAAGGAAAAAAACATAAAGGCTTTTTTCTTACCTGTATTCAGCTCCCCATCCTTTAACAAAACTCATTCTTATAGTACACATTCTAGTAAGCTGATAAACTGCTTCAAAACCCTGATTCACAGATTGAGCCAGAAGAGCAGCAAATTCTTGATTATTGAAGATTTTTAGATTGCATCCTACAAAGGAAAAGTCAAGAAGTACACTTAAATACTTGGGTTTGCTACACAGAAGACCAAAACTATGAAGAAACCCTTTCTAGGCATCAAAAGGAAAGTAAGTGACATCCCACAAAAAAAATTGTTGGATTTTTTTTTTTGTACAAGACCTTTGGTAGGCTACTAACCTGGTGGAATTTTGCACACAGTTGCAGGATGCCAGCCATATCTTTGATTACAGTTCGGGCTCTGAACAAAAATTGCGCTATCACTTAGGCACTCAGCAAAAACTTCTCCACCAATGTAATAGAGGCGTACTCCCCTTCCTGTAACAAAATTCAAAGAAACTCTAGTTATGATATGACCCAGGCAGATTAACAAACAAGGGAGTATTTTGTTTTAGAGAAGGCTAAGTTTTTTTTTTGTTTGTTTGTTTGTTTCAACAAAAACAGAAGTCAATTATCTAGATAACCATACCACTGGTCTGACAGCTGTAGCAGGGACAGAACACAACTAGCTTGCATTTTTATCACACAATATTTGAAGGAAAGGCAGAATAATTTTTGGTCCAGCGATCTAGCATTTTCTAGCTACGCAATGGCTAGTAACCAAAGCCAAGTTAAGAAGCAAAGAATTTTTTCACTTGAAGTGCCACAATTAAAAGAAAAAGATTAGATTCAGCATAATTAAAACACATGCCAATATGAAGTGTTGTATGTGAAGTGGCACATGCTGTTAAGATGATGGGAAAAAACAGAACAAGTATACAACTTACACAGACTCTCCTCTTACATGCACCCACACAATTTCACAACCCACTGCATACCCCTTTTTCTGTACTACTTTGACAAAAACAATGGGACTTCATTTAGTCCTATTGTCAAGAAATCAGTAAGAAATCCTATTGTTCACTTCTGAAATATGATCTTGCTTTTTCTCAGAGGAAAAAAATCCGTATGGGTTATTTCTGGCACAAGTAAGAAGTAACGTACAATTGATTTCCCCCAAAAAAGCTAATTATAATTAATAGGTCCTTTCTTTAAAGGCCATAGTTTCTATTCCCATTTTTCTTCAAAAACATTTTTCAAATAAAATGTGAGCTACTCTCAAAAAAAAAGGGAGAATGCCTTACAGGTTTGCTTTTCCTCATCATTGACCATTTTAATCAGTCATCACAGGCATATCTTGGGCTTCTCCACCTCTAAAATTTTATGACACAAGCATTTGGATTTGGGGCAGAAGAAGTCAGAAGGTTCTACTAAAAGTCATTTCTACTAAAGGTCATAGAATCATAAAGATCGGAAAAGACCTCCAAGATCATCTGGTCCAACCATCCCCCTACCACCAATATCAGTAACAAAAAACTCTGGACTCAAAAACAGTGACCTCTGCCTTTCCAATTCTGTCCTTAGCAAGAGACACCACACTCCCCTTGGAAAGCCTTGAAGACAGTTCAGTGGCTGGTTGTATAATGGTGAAACAACCCTAAACAACAGATCTGCCTTTCCTACCCAGACCACTACTGATAACTTCATGGCTAAAATATTAAAATAGTTAAAAGATTAGATTTTTACCTATGTGTCGCCTTGTCATTTCCACTGTAGCATTTCTGTTTACATTGGAAAGCAGACCTAGACAAAATCGTTCTGAATTTGATGGATCTGTAAAACCATCTACAGTCAGGGAAGGCTGTGATGCATGGAAGGTTTCTCCCACTCTTTGATTCAATTCATAATATGCTATTGAACACCAGAACGCAGGCTCTGAATAAGTAACTGGTTGCAAGTCTAAAAAAAGTTAAATAAAAAATAAGAATAGCACAGAATTGAAGCTGAAATGAAACTTATCTGCCTTGCTATTTTTTTCTTCCAGAAATAATAGCTCAAGTCTCCTCAAACTACTCAAATTTAATTTTGCTTGCCATCGTTTTTACCTATCCCAGTAAAGAGAATAAAATTCAACATTCCACCAAAGGGAAAAGGTAAAGGGGAAGGGGTGATCTAAAATGATCACAGCTCACATACTTTACTTGTGCTTGCTCAGCAAAATGATTAAACCAATGTTACTGTAAGTACCAGACATTGAGACACTTCTATTACCATTTTATAACTTAAAAACACTTTGGCAACATTAAAGAGATTAAACTATCAAACACTGAACCACACAAAGGAAAAAAATATCGATATGAAAATTACGTTCCCTCGTATTACAATACATTCACCTTATATCCATCCATCTGAAGGCACTCTCCCTACTAAAGCTTCATATCTTCCCTATGCGTCTTCAGCTTTTCCTGTATTGCTTCCTCTTTTTACCTACTCTAATTACTTACTCAGCTCTCTGAACAGCATTTTCCTCTCACACCAACTCCCCACTCTTAAAGTCAAAGGAATCTGATCTTCCCAAGGCATTTACACAGACACCCAGCAATAGAACCTGATCAAAGCAGGTGGGCAACTAATGGAGGAGCAACAGTTGTCTTATGGCCACAGGTGAAACAGTACATGAGAAGAGCAGAACAGACAGACAGGGGGAGACTGCAAGTCTGGGCAGCACTACAGACAGGCTAATGTCCTTTAAAATATTTTATGAATTCAGTTCCTGAACAGACATGCAACCATATTACTCTTTGCTAGAAGCTCACCAGTTAGAGAAATAGGGTAGTAATTAACTAGTCATTAGCCCAGCTCTATTATGTTTATTATCAGGAAGCCAACCCAATAGTTTCCTCCTAATACAGCTCTTACTTTAAGGTACATTTTTATTTTTAGTGTAATTATATACATAAAGAGGATCCATCACACACACTGAAACAATTAAAAGTATTTCCAACTTACCCAGGCTATGATTAACTGGGGAGAGAGTACTAGGAGACAGCTCTGTTGGAGATCCTGTTGAAGCAACACAGATTAAGAGCAAATTATTCTCATCATTTCAGATGGAAACATACAACTATTACTTAGGTACCATCTTTATCTTAAAATTCTTTGGACTAAGAAACCTCAAAAAGCCTATAACCAGTTTTCCAACATGTTCCAACATCACATCTTTATTATGAATTAAAGTTACATTTAATTTTCCAGACTCCTGGGAACCTACCCCTCCTTGTAAAGACACTAATAACATGTTAGTGTTGCATTTAGCAGAGTTCTCTCTTCATGCACAGCCTGGGAACATATCTTTATTTATGCACTTCTCCAATGAGAAGGCAGTGACTTCTTCCACATTCAGTGACAAAAGCTAAGAAAGAGTGGACAAGTGGACAAGACAATCAAGATATTATTTCTTTATGTTTGATGGAGCTGGCTTATCTCCAGAAAAGAACAAGATGGATTTCCTCATCTGAGGAATTTATTCTTATTCTGGATGGACAGAGGAAAAAGAAAACTCTCCAACAATTTTCACACTAGTAGGCAAAATACAGGGGCAAAGGTGCTTTATGAAGAAACATTCCTACAATTACTGTTGATATCAGGCTTTTTTTAACTAAAGTAGTTATTGTCAACATAGTGGGAAAATATTGCAGTTCTTACATAAACTAGTGCAGTTGATTCCAATTAACCAAAAAAGGTTGCTAACATTAGCTAACCAAAACCACTCTCAGGACTGTCAGCACAGCAGGAGGTTCTCATCCAGCACATTAGCTATGCTTTTTCCAATTCTAAGGACGAACAGATTATCTAGAAACTCCATCACACAAAGGCACAAATGTTTAATGTTTCCATTACTCTTTAAATATAGCTTTCTAAACAAGAATGAATTTTAAACTCAGCAGAAGCAATAAGGTTGTCAGAGCTAAGAGAGATTCTCAAAATGCAGCATTTCTTTAACCTATTTAGGCCAACAGACAGTTTGCTTCATTGAAGCTGTTTTCAGAAGGGAAAGCTAGTAATAAGTTGAAACTAGTCAGCTATTAAAATCTATTTCAAGATTTTCTGATGAAGCCTTAATTAGACTTTTATGCTTTTGTTATGAAACAAATGAAATGTACTTAACGTGGCACAGTGTTTTAAAAGTGTTACCCTGGCAAAAAACTATTTTGCTCACAAAAGATTAAAAACTGATATTTTCAACACAAAACAACAGGTTGTACAGAGGGCTACTGCCAATATCATTTGGGCTTAAGTCATACCACTATGTAAAGGGATCACAACTAGTAATCCCAAGTCTTGAAAGCAGTGAAAGTTTTACCTGTATCCATGCTTTGGTTCAACTGCTGGTCACTTGTTTCTCCATCTTCACTGATGTATCCTGGAGGTGGGGTTTCTGTTTAAAAAGAAAGTACCCATCTATTGGTTGAATGAATAGGGAAACTTGTAAGATTTAACATTTGGGGGTTTAGTCCTCAAGTCCTCATAAGCTCTATATGATACCTGAATACTGAATTAGAATTTCCTTTTGCTGGACTTTCTTTCTACCACAGGAATTTAAATCCATTACCTGGCTTATTGTCTACATAAGATGTATCATCTTTTGTACGCCTGCCAATTGCTCAAACATATTATATAATTAATAGACAATCCTTGTTTGTTCCATGTAATACAAGATACTTTCACTACAATGAGTAACAATTTTGCAATTGTGATTAACAGCTTTCACATTTAATAGAATTACAAATGAAAAACCATCAGGTGACTTCTACAAAAAAACAAGCTGTCTTTATGTACTATAACCATCAGATCAGACACCCTCCTACACCCTAGAAGTTAAGATTTAAAGGTTATTTTTCAGTTCAGTCCCCACATTCATTTTTCTTCAGTACCCAACAGTTGATTTCACTCATTAACAACTACATTATCTAACCCATTATGATGCACAAGCTATTGTTATTATAAATTCCACACTATCGAAAAAACATCTACTCTTTTAACTAGCTGTCTAAAGCCGGGAATTTTACAGACCAAAGTAAACTCAATAACAAATATAAAGCATTTTGATACTAGATATTTTGTCTAATTTCACAAAAATATCTTCAAATCCCATGAGAGTATGGTTGTTCCTTTTCCCCATTCAAAATGTACTTTGTAATCCAGATAATGAGTTAACCAACTGCCTTTCAGGAAGTAATCTTGTCTGAACTGGGCAAGTGTCTTTTCCTATATATTAGCTACAAAACGTCGGTTTCTTTAGTGAAAGTGGTCAAAGCTAACTGATCTCTACAATCACCTTAGAATTATTTCAAACATCTGATAGATTAAACTAATTTAATTATGTATTATCAAAGAGCAGAAACAAAGCCTTTTGCCTAAGAATTAAAATCAAGTTATATCTAATATCTATTGCTGTACGTCTCTGACATAAGGAAGATCAGAAGGAAAATTAAATCAGTTGATTAAATAAAAATGAACCAAAGGAACTGCATCTTTGGTTCAGTCTATAAAACTACACACTAAATATAGATGTGAAAAAATTCAAGTGAGAATTTAAAAGGAAGATTAAGGGAAATCTTTACTAACAAGAACTATGATGACAAAAATCACATGGTTTTGAACATTTTTATAGAATTCATTGTGATAAACCAGACTCTACCCATCTTAAAATTATTTGTTATACTTAAGCCCACAGACATGGTAAAAGGTCAATAACCACTTCCAACCCAACTCACACCTCCTGTTTCCAGTTGCTAATCTAGGCTGTTTGGCACAGGTTATTTTCCATATCTAGCCTGTCTGAACACAGAAGATCCCCTCTAATCTAGTACTATTAATACTGTTTTAGGGTCAGAGGTGAGCATCAAGACAGCTGGAAAGAAGTGTTCAAGTGCAGCATTAAAGTTCCTAGCAGAGCATGAATACTGCCACAAGTTTGGACAAAGCAGCTCAGCACATCCCAGATTTGGAAGGGCCCTGGAGGCCATCCTGCACCTCCACAATCACTATCTGCCCAGCAAACATACAAGAGCTACACTGTAGGTAAAATAGATCTCTTTGTAGACATACTGAGACAGTATTGTGGTACAGTACTACCACAGTTAGTCTGGTTTACTACTAAAGAAATGTTCTCTGAAGCAGGCTGTCAAGACACACAAGGCTTATCAGAACCTAGCTAAGTAGTCAAGATTAGTTAAGGTGGTCAAAATAAGATACGATTCTTGAATACAAGAGGAGGGTGTCAGTGGCAAAGAGGAGGCAAGGTGTGGTGAGTTGCATAAACATTTGAAGATCATGTGAGTACCCGCATTCACCTTGAACAGACTTCTTGCAAATAACTACCTGGAGTTCCTTGAGCTCGTTTCCTGTATTTTCAAATGGTGACTTTCCAGTAAGTTGTCTGCAAACACTATCAAAAGCCCTCTGATGGAGTCAATGAAGTATACATAAGCGAAGAAAGCAACATCAAGTTCTAGCATCTTAAATAGCTCTTTAAATATCTCATCCTTAAGTGGCAACAAATTTGGCACCAATTAAACAGAGGAGATCAAATTCATGGAAGTTTTCTTGGTGCCATTTCAATTCTCAGATACATTTAAAGAAAATGCAAGCAACATCCTGTGTAAGACATGTAGATACAGTTTATATACTGCACACATCTGAGTTTCAAGGCAGTCATTCTTTTGGAGAGCCAGGACCTGAATTTTCAGCTTATTCATCAGTCCTTGGATGCTGTAATACAGTTGCATTCAACTTATGAAAAACTTCAGCTTGGCTTGGTTTTATATTCCAGACAACTTCCTGAAGAGGTAGGAAACAGGAAATTGGGACAGGAAACAAAGGTCACTCATCTTACATTTCAGTAAGGACACAGGCTTGTGTGTGCACTGTAGCAGCTCAGTCTTGAATTTTGTTTTGGGGGTAGGGAAGAAGCATTCTTTAGAAGTTCAGTACAGTTACATTGTTCCTTTCCTGAACACTAACAAAAACTGTATGCACACAATTGTAACAAGTACACAAAGCAGACCTTGATCAATTGCAAGCTACACTGCTTTGCAACTTAGTTTTCTCTGCATACTGCACATGGTGGAATTGAGCAGTTTACTACTCAATCTCCAATACACAGCATTTGGCAACACCTACATGTTTATAGAAGTCTTAAACCATAACATGAAGGTCTACTTTGTACTCATCAGCATTTTGAACCTTAAGCTATTGAAACCAAGTAAGCTACTCTGAAACCACAGCAATACCTTTTTCACACAGGATCATGTTCTGCAAGTAACAGTGTTCAGGCTTTCCATTGGAGTTAATGCAGAAAATCAACAAGATTTAATTGGTATGTTTTTCAATTCATTTCATCACTTTGTGAAATCACCAACACTGCAGCAACAATGGAACAAAGATAAGTGTACTGCTCGCGTTGGGAGTTCAGCAAATACCTGGTATGTAATTGCTCTGTGGTTCAATTCCAGCTGGAAAGTTAGTGTTTTCAGGAATGGAATGGGTATAGTCATCAAGAGGCGGAAGCTCTGTTAGAATCTCAGTGTGCCGTGGCACTAGTACAGGAGGCAAGACTGGAAAAGCAAAATTCAAAGTATTAGTAAGACCCTCAAATACACACTTCTATGAACCAAAAGGAAAAAAAACTAAAACATCTAACAATTTCTTCAGATGTTTCTCAGTACTGCTAATACTGCAATCGTACCACTAGTTACCAGAACAGATTCCTGAGGTGTTTTTGAGTAAGACCACTCTATATTAGTGAGACAACTCTTTCATTTTCATGCTGGACCATACCATTGCTAGCAGTACTGGAAGCATTTGTCATTGTTATTCAACACGTGTAAAAATTTTTCAGCATCTTTATTACTAAAAACTTTCAGTGGATGGTATTCTCAAAACCTGTACCTTTAATCATCTTGTAGTTTTGGCAAGAGAGCACATCATCCTTCTATTTTTTTTTAATCTAAAATATTATGCTGAACAAGTGTGTACATACAGATGCTGCTATAAAATCAGAAACAGTCTTCCTACCTGGTGTCTCCACTCTCTGGTAGTGGTAAGGGTTTACACATACTTCATCCTTTTTAAGATTAAAAGCATATTCGCAGTTTTCAATTGCTTTAAGTTCATGGTGACTGTGAAGATCTGGCCAGCGCCACAAACGACAGTAAATAACATGTGGTAACCCTTTACGATGAGATACCTGTAGTCGGCCATCAAGAGATCTACACGGGAAAGATGTTGAGAAGTATTTACAGACTGCACACTGTCTCTTAATCACTCAAGCAACAGTGTACACACATGGGAAAGGCAGTTTGTTCATTTTCAGAGTTCACTCAATTGACACTATTAGTGACATTTGTACTCTTGTTAAAAGGCTTCAGATGAGACAAGTGATGATATCAAACAGCATTTTTACTTTTTTGAGGATGTTCAAATTATTGCCAGTGAACTTAGGGTTCAATAAAAGCCACTTTTACCTCCAACCAAGTATTTAGGTATGCTTCACATATTTAGGTATGCTTCACATACATTTTTTAAAAAGTCAAAAAACAATTGTTGAAAGAAAAACACACATTTAATAGTCCCTCCAGTTTCTTAACCTCAAGGCTTTGCTGTGGCACAGATGCTTTATGGCATTAAGCATAAGAACTCCCCCAGGACTGCAAATAAGCCTCTAAGCAGTCAGCTGCCCACATGATCCACATGGCAGTATAACTGTAATGCAAAAAGCATGAACACGCATCTCCTAAGGGCTGTACAGCTTATCTTCTTGACTTCATCTGCCTTGCTACCAGCTGAAAATGTTTTGCTAGTTTTAAGACTGACTGCATATGCTTACACAAATGCAGATGTTTATGATCGTTATGGGATGGGAGACAAACGTCAATACACAAATCAAGTAATGTGACATGAAAAAAATAAAGACCCTGTTTAGAATTTGCCCACCATTAACTACTGAAGAATTTACAAACAGCTCTTTAGTAGCTCGTATCTGAGCCAATTAGCAAGGTTTAACTGAAAGCTTGTGGCATACAAAGCAGTTTAAACGCTCTGTAAGATTAGGTCTAAAGAATTAAGTAGCCCAACTTTGTTAATATAAATACCAAATCACATTAGAGCTTGCATTTAACAAGTCTTCCCATTCTTTCAAGGGCACTGGCATGAAAAAGGAATATTCCGGAATTAGAATTTCATTGGTCAAAACATCAGCTGAGAACACTTGGATTTCTACACCGGCAAGCAAATATTTTAAAATGCTGTACCACGAGAGGCCTAGGAAGCATTTTAGTCTATTTTACAGCTAAAGCATCCCATTACAGACCCTCCAAATCCAATCCCTCCCACAAGTTTTCTATGATGCGATAGAGGGCAGAATATTCACCTGGTTTGTTCAGAGAAGTTGTAAAGGCCTGTTGTATCCCACTGATCTATCGTGTTTGGTGTACTCAGTCCCCAAATTTCAGAGCAAGTGCTGTGCATAAATTGAAAACAAAAACAAAAAATTGATATGAATATGGAATATGGTTATTCAAAACACCATGATGTCAAACATGGAAAAATGTACAGAATACTTCCTTTCACATAGAAGATAGAGCGTTATTAGACTTGCATTTAAACAGACATCTCATGCTATATTTTCTATATGAAGGAGGCTATCAAAATGGAACACGTGATTCAAGGTAAATGATAATGTTTTTAAAAGGTGAACAAGTTTTCTGACCAAGTAGTCAATACAGCTGCAACGTTCCTTAAAACAGGCAAAACTTTAGCCTAGCTCTTAAAATTCAATTTTCGAGGGTAGTTTCAGGTCTGTTGGTTTGTTTTGTTTTTGCTTTTAAATATAAGCTGCCCTAAAATTACAAACAAAGGCCATGTGTCTGAATCATCACAGCCTAACTTTAAGGTACCATCACTTCAGCAGTCTCATTCTCCATGCACGTACTAGTTTACCGCTTTTCCCAAAACAGGGACACTCACTGAAGAAAACCATGTTGCAGCTGATATTTCACACTATTTTACGTACTCTCATTGATTAAATAACTGAAAACTATTTTCTTACGCATATAAAACATATTGCTTTTCCTGTGCCCCCTTTTCCAACACTCCCACCTGTTTCCTTGCCACCTTCTTTCTCTGGGGTGTCCTGGGTTTCAGTGCAAGTTATGGCTCCATCATACAGTCACTTCTGAATACTGTTTCTTTTCATAGGGCTTGGAATATGCTATCAACTTTAATAGTTCAAATATTTATAGAGAAAAAATAATAATATAAGGTATTGTTCATCATGCTCTAAGGGCTATAAAATTTTACTTTTGAATTTGTTGACTTGAGTCTTGTGAAGCAACTCTGTGACAAGAGGGGGGGGGGGACTCGATTGTTCTTGTGCACACCGAGACCGATAAGCTGCACTTTTGCTACCCTGAGCCAATGACCTGTCATGTTTTTGACAAAATGCTGTACTCTAGTGAACTCTTGCTCATTATAATACTAAAACACACCTCCATCCCAAAAGCCACCCGCCTCCAGGATGCGACCACCCCTCACTGACCATGTGCTCTGAATTTCTCAGAGTCTATACCTTTAAATGAAGGCGAGAAAACTTTTCACCAATCACAACTAAGATATGCTTGACTAGAGTCACTCAAGCTCCACCTAAAAGATAGATGGCCTAAGAGAGAGGGGATGTTAGGGGAGATACCATCATGAGGACCTCTTGATTTCTGGGATCAGTCGACAGGCTGAGCCTCTCTTCCCCCCCCCCCCCCCCCCCATTGGGACGCCTTTGGGTGAGATTTGAACACTTGGTTATACTGGGTGTCTCCGTGGAAACTTAGAAATCTCTATAGAGTCTTTGTGCCTTTTAATGCATTAATAGCCAGCCTGTGCACCTGTGTATTTCATGCATGCTAGCTTGCTTTTGCAGACAGTAAATTATCACCAGCGATCCAAAGAACCTGTGTACCTGTTGCTGTTATAAATTGCACTTAACTGCATCGTTCCTAGCTGTGACAGTTCTCATTGAGCACGACTAGAGTGAGGGCATGTTACATTGTTGGAGAATCCGTGATTGTGATAGTTCAGTACCCTGAATCCAACTGGACCTGTAATGGTTGAACAGCTACACCCCTTAACATGACAAAGCACTACAGAGTCTGCAGGAAATGTATGATCTGTATGAGCAAATGTAGTCAATTTTACCATTCATTGGGAGAAACATCTAAGGAAATGGTTTCCCCACTCTCCTCAAACAAGATCCACTGCCCAAGAGGTGCAAGACTTCCTCCTACTATGTCACCCAGCCTAACCTAGGACTCTTAATATTCATACACACACATTCAGAATGAGATTTCTGACCACCATCAAAACATTCTTCATACACAGCACCTCCGTTAGCCTGCAGTTACTGCTCCTATACGTGCTCATTCACACACAAACAATAGCCTGGTGGAAGGCTGAGACTCCTATTCATTCCAGATTGCTGGTGGCTATAAAGAAGGTAACTAAAGAAGGTAACTGCATTCTGAAAGATGCTTAAGCAGCCACTAAAACCATCTAATAAACGGAGGCACAGACTTAGTGCCCCAGAATAAATAGGAAACATTATCTCCTAAACTTACCTTTCTGAAGTGTCCCAAACCCCTCAGGGGGGAAGGTTCCTTCTTTGCCTTACTCCATAAAGATTTCAGAAGAATCGAGGACTAACAGTTGTACTCATAAGTTAAGTCGCATCTGGAAACATTCCCAGGCCCTGGAACATGATCATGTATGCTAGAAAGCAGCTAGGACATTCCCCAGCACCGCACTGTGCCAATTAGTGCTCTCCCACTCAATTCCCAGGTCTGAGAGTCGGCACACAATTGGGACCGCTTGCACTGGGCAGTTCAGCTGCAGCTACCCTGCCCTGGAAGCAAAGAGCGTAAAAGCATGGACACAGGCAGTCCCGAGCCAGTTGGCCACAGTGCCCGGGAACATTCCCAGGCACGTTTAATTTATTAGGAGCGAAGTAGCCAACAAGTATCACCATTTCACCTTTAGTGAGCAGGCTGCCCTGAGGCTGAAGCCTTGAAGCACACTTCAGGCTTCATGTTTTATAGAACAGCTTTTTTTGTTGTTGTTGTTTTGAACCCATTGTATATTGCAGCACTGGTAAGCCATCATTGTTTCCAAAATATATTTTGACTCCTGCAGCCAAGCAGGACTTAAATCTTTCCTGTGTAGACAGGGCTTAAATATACCCCAAAATACAAGCTCAGCGCTAATACACCTCCTCCCAGCAGAGTGGACACATTTATTCCAAGGAGCATTTTCATAGCTGGTCTCAATACAATTTAACTGTTGACATAAACGAGGTCAACTGTTCAAAAGCTAGTTTTGCTGTTGATTTTTATTTACTCATTTTATTATCTTGAGGGTCATCACGCGGCACTTGCAGGGCAACCAGGTGATGAGGCCCAGTCAGCATGGGTTTATGAAAGGCAGGTCCTGCTTGACGAACCCGATCTCCTTCTATGACCAAGTGACGCGCTTGGTGGACGAAGGAAAGGCTGTGGATGTGGTTTACCTTGACCTCAGTAAGGCTTTTGACACAGTTGCCCACAACATTCTCCTCAAGAAACTGGCTGCTCGGGGCTTGGACTGGCGTACGCTTCGCTGGGTTAGAAAATGGCTGGATAGCCGGGCCCAGAGAGTTGTGGTGAATGGAGTCAAATCTGGTTGGAGGCCGGTCACTAGTGGAGTCCCCCAGGGCTCGGTACTGGGGCCGGTCCTCTTTAATATCTTTATTGATGATCTGGATGAGGGCGTCCAGTGCACCCTCAGTAAGTTTGCAGATGACACCAAGCTAAGTGCATGTGTCGATCTGCTCGAGGGCAGGAAGGCTCTGCAGGAGGATCTGGATAGGCTGGAGCGATGGGCTGAGGCCAACTGTATGAAGTTCAACAAGGCCACGTGCCGGGTCCTGCACCTGGGGCACAACAACCCCAAGCAGAGCTACAGGCTGGGAGATGAGTGGCTGGAAAGCTGCCTGGCAGAGAAGGACCTGGGAGTATTGGTTGATAGTCGGCTGAATATGAGCCAGCAGCGTGCCCAGGTGGCCAAGAAGGCCAACAGCATCCTGGCCTGTATAAGAAGCAGTGTGGCCAGCAGGTCTAGGGAAGTGATTGTGCCCCTGTACTCGGCTCTGGTGAGGCCGCACCTCGAGTACTGTGTTCAGTTTTGGGCCCCTCGCTACAGGAAGGACATGGACGTGCTCGAGCGAGTCCAGAGAAGGGCGACCAAGCTGGTGAGGGGTCTGGAGAACAAGTCTTACGAGGAGCGGCTGAGGGAGCTGGGCTTGTTCAGCCTGGAGAAGAGGAGGCTCAGGGGCGACCTTATCGCTCTCTACAGTTACCTTAAAGGAGGCTGTAGAGAGGTGGGGGTTGGTCTGTTCTCCCACGTGCCTGGTGACAGGACAAGGGGGAATGGGCGAAAGTTGCGACAGGGGAGTTTTAGGTTGGATGTTAGGAAGTACTTCTTTACCGAAAGGGTTATTAAGCATTGGAACGGGCTGCCCAGGGAGGTGGTGGAGTCACCATCCCTGGAGGTCTTTAAAAGACGTTTAGATGTAGAGCTTAGCGATATGGTTTAGTGGAGTACTTAGTGTTAGGTCGAAGGTCGGACTCGATGATCTTGAGGTCTCTTCCAACCTAGAAATCTGTGATACTGTGAAATCACCATATTCTGTGGCCTCCTGCACTTCAAACAAGCTTGCTCTAGGATACTAACATTGCCGCTTTTGCAGACCCTACAAAATTACTGAATTTTAAGGGACTTTAAGAATTCAAACAATCAAATTGGCTTAATTTTCCACGTGTTCTGAAGTTCCAGCAAAAGAAGATGGAGAAATGCTCTAAAGATACTTGCAACAAGGAACTACTAAACCCAGGGATTTTCAGGGAAAAGTCAATGTTCTAGCGAACATTTGCTACACACACAGCCTGGGACAACTCAGTCCTGCAATTCCAATGTCAGGACTGACCAGAACACAGATGTGGTGAAGAAAGGGTCAGACAAGTTATAACTGGGTGGAACCAACGCTACTTCTGCCTAAGCCTTTCCCTAAACAGGAAGGGCTGCAAGAATTGGAGTTTCAACCTTTTTATCCGCTTATAAGGAGCAGCATCTCAGATGATATTACACAATTCTGGCAAGAAGAATCTTTAACGTGGCTATCAGCATGCAACAGTACAAAGTATGCCTTCAATTCTTCCATTTCATTATTTCTTTTAACAGGAAAATCCAAGCTCCAAAAAAAACCTACTCTGGGCAAGAAATTACCTAAACAGCAGAGAGCTGTAGCAATGCTTCACAATTTTGAGACCAAGTGCCCAAACCACTTCTCTTTAGTAAGACGCACAATACTGACACATAGGAAAAACATGGGTGCAGGAAGAACAAAGATAACCAAAAAATCTTTGTATTGTGTAAGTCTACATGGTACAGATGATGTTCCCAATCAGCATAAACAGTGCAAGCTATCTTACTTGAATAGTAGGCTTACTTGATATAAGCCTACTACAAAAGTGGACATCTACTTCAAATAAGTGAATTTTTAACCTGCCCATAAAGAATTGTGAGAAACACTCCGTAGCCAATAACTTAGGCTCAGGCGAGGATCTCAGTGAAGTAGTAATTTATTCGCGATTGCAATGGCGGGCGCCCCACAAGCAGGAGAGCGCACCTACTAGTTCCAAAACCCAGTTTATATACTTTTTGATGACAGGACCCTCCCCTGTTTCCCCACTGGAGTGGGTAATCCAGGTTCACAATCTATCTGATGCTTCACAGACAATGCCTGGCCTTCAGTTGCCGGCCTGTTTTTGAGGTGGTAATGTTTTCTCCCCTTATCTGGCTTGACTTAACATAGTGATTTTCACCTGATTGCTCTAAGGAGTCTGGTTGTCTGCATTTTAGGAGGTCACCTGCTGAGCTTTCTTATCACTGTAAGCATATCTCAATACCACATTCCTTCCTTCTATACAATGTAACACTGCAAAAACAACATTTCTATTCCCACAATTCCCCCCTTTTCTCTTTTTATAATTTGTTGATTTTTGCAAAATTTTTCTCTAAGGTGTAATTTGATAGATGTCTTCCTCTTCTTCACTTTCTTTGCTTTCCATTTCCTCTAATATCATCATCTTATCTGAGTAGGGTGGTGGATCCATGGTCATTTGTTTCAAAAGTGCAATTTCAGTAAACCGCTGGACAAGTCCCCTTACACAGGGGATAATGCAACAACCAATGGCTGTCAAAACTCCTGCTACTACAATCAAGGATGTAAATATGGACACTACCGTTCCTTTCCATTTACCAAACCAAGATTCCAACCATCCTGTGATGGAAGTGTCTGCTCCTGAGTTTTCTGCCAATTCATTGGCAAGGGTGGTAAGCCCTTGCAATGCTCTAGTTACTGTGCCATCCGGGGCAGTATTGTTAGGGATAAAAGTACAACAACGGTTACCCAGCATCACGCACACACCACCTTTCTCCGCAAGAATCATATCTAATGCTATTCTGTTTTCCCAAGCCATTTTGCTGGTGGCATCTAGTTGTTCAGCGATTCCTCTTATCGCATCTCTTGTATAGTTTATGAATCTCTGCTGATTATAATAGATATAAGTAATCCAATCCACATTTTTATTAATTGTTACCCACCAGAGCAGTGACTCAAACCCTGTAGCAATTTGATTCCTGGCTTTACATCAGGAACTCCTCTAGGCACCCCAATAGAATCTATGTACGCTCTATCATCAAATGATACTCCTAAGCTTCTTTTTCTTCTTCTGGGTATTTGTGATGTTTCTCTTTCAAATGCCAAGGTGAAGGGTATAGCTAATTGAACAAGCGCACAAGTGCCTCCCCAGTTAGATGGCAGGATGGACCGTAAGATCTTCCCTCCACAGTACCACCGGAGATCTGCCCTGGGGATCTCAAGTCTTGAGCAGTTTCCCATCAAGTCCTTGGTAGCATTCAAGGTCCTCGTGCACAAGGCAAATTCTCCCAGATGCCGGGTAGCACTCACACCCTGCCGTGAGAGGCAAGCTGTATGGTTACCTATAGCTGTGGAGAATGCAGGGGGAACCCTGATATTGCTATCATGCAAGGAAGGGAACAGCAAAGAGAGAGACTTACAGGCCTCACTTCCCCAGACAGTCTCTTCTTGGTACAATGCAATCATATGTCGCATCCCCTGGGAATCCTTGGTCCACCCCAATGGGCAGGGCACTATCTGGGCAATCGGTCATCCCGAGGCACAAGCATAGCAATCGCTATGGTTGAGACTCTGGACAGTATATTTGACCCATTCTATCCAGGCATTCATATCCCCATACCCTGTTTCAATCTCAAATGTTTGAACTGCCGCATTTCAAAGAGGGCCTCCTGTTTTCTCCTTGAGTTTCTCCCTTTCTCTGATGGCAATAGAGGATCGTTTCCATACAGCTATTCTCAACCGGGCTGTTGGGTCTCTCCCAGTTATTTGTTCTCTCTGCTCGGTTGTCGTTGGGCATTTAAATCTCCACAAGCTAACACCTCACAAGCATCAAACATGACAGATTGTGGTACATAACCCTCTGTCACATTCACCCATATTTCTATGGTATATCCCATCTTACTATTATCTGATCATGCCTCTTCCAAGTTGCCAATTGACCAAGGCTTTCTCTGAGGCCTACAATCACTAGAAACAAAATTAATAATTGATTTTCCCCTGTCATTATTTTTAAACCTTAGGTTTCTAAATAATTATCAATACAAAGAATAAGACATACACTACTACTATAACAAACCCCCCTTGGGAACACTTCGATTCACTATAGGTCTCTCCTTTCTCTCAATCACAAGTCACACTCATTAGTTACCTGTGAAAATAAAAGGTTAGTTTACAATTGCAAGCTCTTATCCAGCTCAGAGTCCACTATGAGATTTTTCTCTTCGATTTCAGCTTCCAACAAGTCTTCTGTAGGAACAGCTTCCCAGGTACTAGGGTTGACGGATACCTTCACTCGAGTATAGTGAGTCCAACCTTTTTCTGCAGTTCCTATGGCTGTTTCAGTGGTTAGTAGTACTTGGAAGTGTCCTTCCCATTCAGGCCGGAGTTGATCCTTTCCAGGTCTGAATCAGGACCCAATTTCCCACGGGTCCTGAGAAATGACAAAGAGGACAACCCCAGAATACAGTTCTTAAGAAAACTCTCTTGTTTCAAATTGTGGTATCTCATCCCTTCTGCCCAGATAGGGCAATCCGAACAGCATCTCATATGGTGAAGTTCCTATATCGTTTCTTGGTGCTGTTTGAACCTGTAGGAGTGCTAAAAGTAAACATTTTACCCAAGGAAGTTGGGTTTTTAACACTAATTTAGTTAATTAGTGTTAATTAGTTAAACTAATTTAATTAATTTAGAGGAGGCTCAGGGGCGACCTTATCGCTCTCTACAGTTACCTTAAAGGAGGCTGTAGAGAGGTGGGGGTTGGTCTATTCTCCCACGTGCATGGTGACAGGACGAGGGGGAATGGGCGAAAGTTGCGACAGGGGAGTTTTAGGTTGGATGTTAGGAAGTACTTCTTTACCGAAAGGGTTATTAAGCGTTGGAACGGGCTGCCCAGGGAGGTGGTGGAGTCACCATCCCTGGAGGTCTTTAAAAGACGTTTAGATGTAGAGCTTAGCGATATGGTTTAGTGGAGTACTTAGTGTTAGGTCGGAGGTTGGACTCGATGATCTTGAGGTCTCTTCCAACCTAGAAATCTGTGATACTGTAATACTGTAATTGCTTCTTTAATGTCTGGTTCATTCGCTTTACATTCCCAGAAGAGGAGGGGTGCCAGGGGGTGTGAAAATCCCATTCAATCTCTAAGGCCTGCATTAACCCTTGCAGTACTTGTGAAGTGAAATGACTTCCTTGACCTGAATCAATGTTTTCAGCTATCCCATATCTAGGGACTATTTGCTCCAGTGATACCTTAGCCACCGTGTTCGCAGTGGCAGATACAGAGGGGAAAGCTTACACCCATCCAGTCACGTGGTCAACTAGGACAAACAAGTACTTAAGTCTCCCTGCTCTAGGTAACTCAGTAAAGTCTACCTACCTGTACACTTTGGAAAGGTTGAATCCCTGGCTCCCGTCCCCCTCTAGGTGAGTTACGGATGACCTTTTTATTTGCCTTTTGACATATGGTACATCCTCTGCATATTTGCTTCCCTAAAGTGTATATTCCTACACAGACATACTTTCTTAGCACAACATCACACATTGCTTGCACCTCCCAATGACTCTCTTGATGTAAAACGATTAATATTTGCCTCATTGGTGCTTTATTCAGCTTTTCTCTCCCATCAGGGAGTATCCATTTTCCCTCAGACTTCATGGCTCCTGATTCCTTAAAAAAAATCTTTATCTTAAAACTTTTTAGTTTTCTTAGTTTTCAACAATTCCCTGAATCCTCTCTGGATTTATTCTCCGTTTTCCCTCAGACATTAGATGCCTTAAATACCTGACTTCTCTTTCTACGTATTGTAATTTATTTTTCAATACTCCCAAGCCCTGCTTTCCCAGAAAGTTGAATAGCTTGTTAGTAGCTTCCTTCACAACTGTTTTCTCCTGTCCTGACAAAAAACGATCATCCACATTTTGTAACAGAAATTCCTCCTCGGGAGGTTGGAATTGCTCCAAAATCTGTTCTAGAACTTTGCCCAAATTAATCGGAGGCCCTGTAAACCCCTGAGGTAAAACTGTCCATATGTATTGTTGCTTCCGCCTCCACTTCAGGGTCTTTCCAGTCAGAGGTGAATATATCTTTGCTCTCAGGGCCTGAGAACACCCCATTAATACCACTGTTATTCCAGTCTACCAATTTACTATTTGAATGCCCAATTTCATCATCAAATCCCTTCCCAACAAGTTAGTCCCTGCCTTGGGTACATACAATAATTGCCCAGAGATCATTTTATCCCCTAGTCTCAGCTTGGTATCCCCCCAAGGTGGCACTGTTATCCCAGCCCCTTCTACCTCCATCACTTTTTAGGGTTTCATTAGTTAATTTAATCCCTGATACTTTACAGGCCAGTAATGACCTAGCTGCCCCAGTGTATTGTGTTTGATGTCAAGGTTCGGGAGGGGGCTGCAGTGGCAGCCCCCACGAGGAGAATCCAGAAACTACCCCGTGGCAGATAAGGGACAATTTCATCTGGCCCCAGAGGGGCCCACCACTGCCCAGAGCCAAGCCGTGAGCAACACAGTCCGTGCCTCTGTGAGAGCACATCCACGAAAACGAACAAACAAAAACCTGCTGCTCAACAGCAGCTGGGAGAGCGAGGAGTGAGAAACCTCCTCACAGACACCAAAGTCAGCACAGAACGAGGGGGTGGAGGTGCTCCAGGCACCGGAGCCGAAGCCCCCTGTGGCCTGTGGAGAGGCCCCTGGTGGAGCAGGCTGCCCCCCCTGCCCCCCCCCCCCGCCCCCCCCTTCTCGATACTTGGGAACCTGACCAAACACCACAGCAAATATACCAAAACTTCTAGACTGTTACTTAGATAATGCCTACATCCTCTTTCCCTGCTCATTCAACTTTCCCAACTCATTCAAAAAAACAGCTCTGTCAAACATTACATACCACACCTTTAACACCTTCAATAACCCTTTTTAACACTTCTTATCTTTCTCCAGCCTGTACTTTCACCAAAGTCTCAGTCATTAGCCAACTTAATTCCATACCTTCCTCCCTCATCCCATTTTCCTTCTCTCCTCCTTCTTCCACTCCGGATATTCCTACCTGAAGTGGCCAGCCTGCCCACACTTAAAACATCCCATCAAAGCCTGTCCCTGCTAGGATTCAGGCCACAACACGGGTAGCTTTCCTTGCCTGCCATTCCTTCATCTCTCTTCCTCTCTTCTCCATCCTGGCCCTGACTCCCCCTGAAGATTTTCTTCCTCTTTCTCCAACCCTCTGCCTGACTACCTGCTACACTGTCAATACCATTAGTTTCACTCTCTGCTTTTCCTTCTCATCTCCCCTCTTGACACACACATTCAGGACCTCCCACAGGAGGGCCCCCCAGTGACTGTTCACTACATCCCCCCCACCTTCTGGAGCATTTTCTGTGCATCTTGCCAGGCTTCAATCACAAAATGAACTTTCAAGAGCCCTTGGGATACCGGGTCCTCAGGATTCATCCCCAAGTACTTTCTCATTCTGACCCCAAGTCTCTCATATGATTTCTGTGTTGCACACTAATATTATTCCAGCCAGGATCGGCAAGTGGTTATTTCTGACCTTCCGGTATTACCCCTGGTCCTGGAGGATGAGTTCTTTCCCATTTTTGTATAGCAGCTCTCCTCCTGATCATTCCCATTTCTTTCCCAGTAAACAACATTTATATACATAATCCCCCCCCCAAGAGTATAAGTTCGGTCCTAGGAAACTCCTAACCTCTCTGCTGGTAAGGAGGGGGGGAAGTTCACTTAAGAGGATACACAGTTAGTGTTAGTACTGTTAGTATCAGGGAAGGCAAAATTCTCAGTACCTCTTCTACCTTGTTCTAATTCTTGCCAGAGCCTAGAGTACGCTCTTCTCTAGGGACAGTGTTAATTGCAGTCCCTGTCTCCTTTCCTGGAGCGACTGCTGCTGCCACCGGTGCAATATTAGGATTATAGGGAGCATAACTTGGCTCCTCCTCTGAAAAAAAAAAAGGAATCTTATTGTTTACACATAAATTTCAAGCCTGAATTTTCATCAGGCCCGTATTTTGGCCAAAATACTGATGTTTCCTTAATTGGTTCTTTTGTCCAGACTAATACACAATATTTAACCATTTTTTTTTATCATCTCCTCCAATTTTGAGATTATTTTTCCAATTTCTTATAATTCTTCAGGAAGAACTTTCGGTAGGCACTCCCCCAGGGATATCTCCCTGTACCCTGGAACTCATATTTCCCATTTTTCCTGTTCTGGAAAATGGGGGTGTACTGCCAAGCACTTCCCCGTGCAAGGATTACTGTACACCAAATTTCCCTGGTGTACTGCCAAGCACTTCCCCGTGCAAGGCTTACCGCACACCAAATTTCCCTGGTGTACTGCCAAGCACTTCCCTGTGCAAGGGCTTACCATACACCAAATTTCCCGAGACTCTTCCTTTCTCTCCCTTATCTCACGCTTCGTCCGTCTCCGGCCGCATCCCTCGCGGAGGTAGGGAACCGCGGATCAGGACTCCACACTCGCTCCGTACAAAAGTACGTCTCAATCACACATCACACAGAGTCTCACCCGACCCCCAAGGCAATACTTAATATTTCTTACCTTGGTCTGTGCACAGAGTTACCGGATCAATTCTTAAAACCCGGAGTGCCTACCTTCTTCCCTTCCCCACTCCTTCACGGATCCTGCCTCTTTAATCAGTCTCGGGCCCTCTGTCAGCTCACCGCAGAACCGCCACCGTCGCTGCACAGGACCCTGAAATCAGCGGGGCATGCCTTCCTGCTGCTGCGGCGGTGGGGCTCCCCGGTAGGTGACTGGATCCCGGACGAGCCCCCAAATTGTGAGAAACGCTCCGTAGCCAATAACTTAGGCTCAGGCGAGGATCTCAGTGAAGTAGTAATTTATTCGCGATTGCAATGGCGGGCGCCCCACAAGCAGGAGCGCGCACCCACTAGTTCCAAAACACAGTTTATATACTTTTTGATGACAGGACCCTCCCCTGTTTCCCCACTGGAGTGGGTAATCCAGGTTCACAATCTATCTGATGCTTCACAGACAATGCCTGGCCTTCAGTTGCCGGCCTGTTTTTGAGGTGGTAATGTTTTCTCCCCTTATCTGGCTTGACTTAACATAGTGATTTTCACCTGATTGCTCTAAGGAGTCTGGTTGTCTGCATTTTAGGAGGTCACCTGCTGAGCTTTCTTATCACTGTAAGCATATCTCAATACCACATTCCTTCCTTCTATACGATGTAACACTGCAAAAACAACATTTCTATTCCCACAGAATGAACATGGACAAAAGCAGTTTGAACCACACTTAAGCAATTGCTTTATTGCTTTAATTTTTTTAATTGCTTTATTTTTTAAACTCATTATATTCTTACTAGAAGAATCAAAGCCTGTATCAGAATCCATAATAACAAGATATAAACTGTAAAGGATGAAACAGTCTAGAGTAGATGGAGTGCATCAACGGGAAAACAGACTGAAGACAGATTTTTGTATTTGCAGTATGATTAGTGGCAAAGGACACTGCCCATCGAGGTGAAAAAAGGAACAGGATAAGGTACTGCTCTCAATTTCCTGAAAGATGCATTGCCAACCATCATATTAATATTAGTCTGTGACAGTACAATCTCATCTTAGCAAATTCAGAAAGCCATTTGCATTCTGACTTGCAGTGGCACTAATTCTGAATTAGAAACCTCCATGACTGGAGATGCATCAACACAGAACAGTCCACAGCCTTTGCAGATGTCCAGATGTCAACTAATAAAGCCACCTCAGCTTGGTGTTGCCTAATCAGGTTCAGTTCCTCAGCACAGCTAAAAGCCAGAGGTACCAATTTGCAGGATCCAAGTGCTGTCCAAATAGCTGTGACCACAGCAAACAAGCTGACACTGCACTGCATACACTCCAAGATATCCCTGTACTTTCCCCAAGTGCATTTGCAAAATAGATAATACACATAGGGACAAAGGTGGTAGGTCTTGTCAATGATATCCAGTTGTGCAGAGATGCTTTTTTTATTGAAGGCTATAGCTGAAAGAACCTGAAGTCAGCACAATTTTAAACAGTACTGTGTGTGTATCAGAATAGTTACACATGTAATACCTGTTTAGGTTGGTGTGTGTATCTACTACTGTGAATTTAATCTTTTTCCTGAGTGACACATTGAACAAAGTAACCCTCTTACCACTAAAACTGTTCACAGTATTGGAAACACTGCACGCTTTAGATACTTTCTTTGTACTAAATGAAGTACTTGCAACAAACACTGTGGGAAAGGAATTCGCAGGGAGCTTTGTGCTGTTTCACACGTCCCTGAGTTAGAGATAATGAGGAAAACAGCAGTAGAACCAAAAACTTGAGCAAGGTCGAGATAAAGTAAATTGGCTACAGTGTTAAAGATGAGCTTTGGGCAGTGGCCAACTGCTGGCTGGCTCAAGGCACGTGTCTGAGGGTCTCTAACCAATTGTAAGACAGATTTGAGTGCGTAGACAGCGCATGGGGCTATGGGGAAAGTATATGTAGTGGTGAAAAATGGCAATAAAGGTCTCCTGTTCAAGAGCCATCAGGAGTCCGTGTCTTGCATCTCTTCAAAACACTGCATCAGATGCAAGTTAGGTGGAACCACTCCAAAAGACATTTACATATCAAGTAGTTGAAGCTCTCTATAGAAATTAGTAAATATTGTCACAGCTCAAGCATAACTGAAATTCCATGTTATTCTTCAGTCCTGCAAAGAAACAGGATGGTTGTACAGGAGCTGGAAGGCATGGAGTTGACAGTCTCTTCCCTAACTGAATTGGTAGCACTAGAAAGATGAAAAATAAAATTTGAAAAGCGAATTTCATCACATTAGCCCAAGTCTGCATTACTCAGGAATCATTACATAAAGGTCTTGGACACTGACCTCCCCTATTTGTTAGGTACTACACCTGAACTCCCAATTTTTTTCCTGGACCATACTCTTCAGAGTCTACAGCCAGTAATAGGTTTGCAAGTTCACTTTCAAGGTAATGCTTTCCATTCATCTTTCTCCTACACCTTAACCTCAACAGGCCTGTCTACCACCAAAGGTTAGAACACTAAAATAGTCACCAGACTTACAGAATCCCATTTTCTCATAAGAAAGGAGCAAATTACATTGCCTTAATATTACTTATGGCTGCTTCTGTAAAGTTTGCCTCAGAAAACAGGTTAAAGTCTATAGACTGAAGACCTGTATCCTTTTTTTTTTAATTTAATTATATAAGATCTTAAGTCTAAGACCTTATACACAACACAGAGAACTAGAAAACAAGAACACAGTTATATTAACTTAAGCTCCGGTTCAGCACTGGTATAGCTGGATCAAAGTTGCACTCCTGTGAAGACACTGTCCTTTACTCCACTGATACTAAGGATCAACTGGTAGATGAAAACTGAATCCTTCCTCCTCTTCTGCTGGTTTCTTCCTGATGACCACTGGGGTTCAAGAACCCATAAAGCTCAGAGGGATACATACAAAGGGGTAAACCGAACCTTTGGAACAAGGGTCTTGAAGATAACAGGAAAGATGGATTTGAAATGCTGAGAGATAATATAGATTAATCAAGATCAACAATCAGAAAGATTCATGACTTACATAGAAGATTATATTCAGCACAGTTAACCTCCTATGAAATCTGCCTGATCACAGTTTCCTTAATTCCGGGTTTCAAAGGAAATTATGTGTAGCTACTTTTATATTCCAACTTCACAGTCCTTCCTACATACTGGCAGCTAGCATTTCTCCATATTACAGCCTAAAACATCTGCATCAGCCAGCAGCAATACCAATTACACTACCTGTGTTTGCAAACAGTATCTCAGCTAGCTGTACAGCCAGTTGTCTGAACAAAAGCTTCCTGTAAAGTGTACTTTGGCTCACTTAAATGCCTCAGCTACTGAATTATATGTTGCTCGTAGTTTATTTTCCCCATGCTGGGGTGGCAGGGAGAAGGTTATCTACACTCAGATCTGTTCTCAGTTAGAAAACATTAAACAGATCTGCAATAGCAATGCAAATTTTAAGTTACTTTCATGAGATCTACCCTACTCCTCTTTGGATCCTGCATTGTTTTGCATCCCAGCAGAACTGACCAGTCTTTTTGCTTACATTTCCATCAGCCTACATTACAGTGACAAAATATCATCTGCTCACTTAAATATAAATAAGCAGACATACACATTCATCAACTGGCATGACTCAAAGCTATAGCAGTACATTTCTGTTTGTGAATATTGTGAAGTAACACATCTCAATCTCTTTTTCTTGCTACAGTGTAAAGACTTGGGAATTTAGTATGAAATGATTTTTCTAAGCATCAGCTCGAGTGATGAGCTAGTATCTTGACCAATGCTGAATAAAAAGCACAAGCCTGAATTCCTCTTAAAAATCATTTAGACAAATCTGCAGTGGCACTCATTAAAAGGAGCTGGACATGACTCTTCCAATGAGACTGTTCTGTGATAGACATGAGTAGAGAAGCAGACCACTAGGAAAGGAAAAAAAAGAAATTCAGTTAAAGGATCGTATTAGCAACCAGAGTAAACAGATACTCGAAGAGAAGTATAGGTGGGCAGTTAGACAGCTACCAGATTCTCCCATTCTTCAAAAGGAAGCAGCAGAGCCTGTTAAGTATAGGAAAAGGATATTAAGTAATGTCTAAAGGAGACCTGGACTGCAGAAGAGAAAGCTCTTACAGAACTGAGAGTTTTCTCTCTCAGCACAAACTCAACAAAACAACAGCAATGCTGGCAGCTGGGCACTCAGCTCCAACAATTATGAGTGCTTCCTCAAGTACCTCCAACCCCTTTGATTTACTTCTATTTGTAAGTGGCCCTCGATACATTAAAAAAAAAGCTTTGTTCCATCTCTCCCCCAGAATCCAAAAACCAGACCTTTCTTCCAGCATATGCAACACAGATTATTTGTTCAGAACAGTAACTGTACCTTTTCTCCCTGCCTCCTTCCTCCCCACACAAACACTGAAGATGTACTACAGCCAAGAAATGTTTACAAATGTGCATACTGAGTGGAATATAAGTCAGGAACCATTACACAACTCTCCTCTTAATCAGAGCCCTTTCAAGAAAAAGCAGCTGACATTGAATTTTGTATTTGATGTAACAGTTTTTTTAATGTATCACAAAATTCAGCATTTGAACTGTGGAAAATGACTCAAGTAACCTTCCTTATAAATAGATCTATGCTAAAAAATAAACACATCAAAATAACCAGAAAAGCAGGAGCCACGGGATACAGTTAAACTCTCTAACACTATGTGAAAGAGTAGAAAAAATGTCCTTGAACAATGCCATTTACTTTAGCTTAAATTCTGAGGATGTCCACATGGGACACAGAAGTGGAAGGTGAGGTACAAAAGAGACTCTGTTAGAGGCCAACAGCAGGGCCACCCATTGCTCAGAGCAGGGCCAGCAGCTGGTTTCTCCGAGCTGTGGTGCTTTTACTCAGGTGGGCAGCCAAGCCCCACCACAACCACTCTCTCACTCCCCCTCCTCAAAGAGGAATGGGGAAAAAATACGATGAAAAGGGCTCAAGGGTTGAGATAAGGACGAGGAGATCACACAGTAATTATCGTGACGGGCAAAACAGACTCAGCATAGGGAGATAGTCAGATTTATTGCCTATTACTAACAAGCTGGAGAAGCGAGAAACAAAGGAAAGAAACTGAAAGCACCTTCCCCCCCATCCACCCTCTTCCACCTCCTCCCCCCGAGCGGCACAGGGGAATGGGGGTTATGGTCAGTCTATAGCGCTTCTTCTCCACCGCTCCTTCTCAGTCACTCTCGTCCCCTGTGCTGTGGGGTCCCTCCCACGGGATGCAGTCCTTGCTGAACTGATCCAGCGTGGGCTTCCCACAGACAGCAGCTCTTCAAGAACTGCTCCAGATATGGGTCCGTACCACGGGGTCCGTCCCTCAGGAGCAAACTGCTCCAACCTGGATCCCCCACAGGCAGCAGCTCCTGCCAGGTCACCTGCTCCTGCATGGGCTCCTCTCCACAGGCTACAGGTCCGGCCCGGAATCTGCTCCGGCAGGGGTCTTCCAGAGGCTGCAGTCTCCATCGGTGCAGGTCCACCTGCTCCACCGTGGTACTCCATGGGCTGCAGGGGGACAGCCTGCTTCACCACGGGCCTCACCACAGGCCGCAGGGGCCTTCTGCTCCGGCGCCTGGAGCACCTCTCCCCCTCCTTCTTCACTGACCTTGGCACCTGCAAGGCTGTTTCTCACTCCTCTCACTCTCCCAGCTGCTGTGTGGCACAGCGTGTTTTTTCCCCGTCTTAAATATGCTCTCACAGAGGCGCAAAGAACATCACCTATTGGCTCAGCTCTGGTCAGCAGTGGGGCCCTTACCAAACATGGGGCAGCTTCTAGATCCTTCTCACAGAAGCCACCCCTATGGCCCCCTGCTACCAAAACCTTGCCACATAAACCTACTACACCAGCCCTGCATAGTGCCAGGCCAGCCACTCAGCTCAATGAACAGCATCTGCTTCTCTTGCCTTTTCTCAAGGTACACTTCTTCCTGGTCACATGTTCAACAAACTGCCAACAAAAGCAAAAGTACAGATATAAGGCCCCTTCAAAGCACTTTATTCTCCCTTCTCCCAAATCTCGATGTGCTAGCCCAGTGCTGTCAGACAAAATGAAGCAGCCATCAACAACGAGCATTACCTTTATTTTTTCCCTTCAATACCAGGAGATGCTTGGATGGATAGCATCTCACAGTTCAAGAACATTTTTTCTAGGGTGCCATGGCAACCAAGTAGAAGGAAACCATTTATTTTTCTTGCTGTCCACATGGTCTGTTTAGATGCACATCTTATCAAGGGGTCTTCACTCCCCATTCAAAGCCAGGCAGAGAGCAACCTGCAAACTTGTAAGCTTCCAAAGAGCAAGGTCAGGCAGCACAGAGATGGTGCTCAGGACCAAGAAACAGACAGCACACAGCACAGATCAGCCTCTCTTAATAGTCAGCAGAGAGCTGGCCACAAGTCTAAGCCTTGTACTAGGGAGACTGAATGCAGGGAGCACGCAAAAGCAGCCTATGGAAATCATAAGCTAACAGCTCTACTGGGAAACTTGCCCTACAGTTCCCTACTCCAATGTAACTGCTTTGAGCAGCTGCAACTTATATCTCATGAACTCTGAGCAAACTTGCTGGCAATAAGACGAACCACAAGGTAGGTTTAGCCCTCCTAATGAAATATTCAAAAAAGCCATCAAAAAGTGACTTTGAGAAGCCCCATGTCCAGTGTGAGTTACAAATGTACAACAGCATTCACAACAGCACCTCCCTGAGACTAACCAGGCAGAAAAAAGTAGACCAATGCATAACCCCACAAACTCTAAGAACGCAGGTTTGTACTTTGAGATGTCATTTCTGAAATGACAACTCTGAATTCCTATGCTGCTTTCATTTGTTCAACTACTGTATCCAATAAAAGCTTTCTGACTGCTAAATTATTCTGCAGTTTCTCCCACTACCCTCAGAAATGTAAATACAGCACTTCAACTAGGACAGAAGCATGTAATTTTGAAATTCCCACAGCTGGAAGTACTGTGTTCATTGTGTGTCTGAGTGTTATTATTGGAGTAAAGGAAGACAGAGAGACATGTTCTGAAAATGTTCGTTTACGAAATAACCTTTCAGAGCTCTGGGTAGCTGATGAGATGTTGCATGCAGCTATGAAGCAAATATGCTCAGCAACTCAGCCTGAAAAACCACCATCTGTCCTCCACTCTTGTACCACCTCTATTAAAACAGTTGAGCAATTCCTTTCTAATTATTAGATTACCACTGAGTTGTTTCAACTAAAGAGAGATGACTAGCACAGTCTTCTAGAAAAGGAGCGATGTCAATCTATTAAAAAAACTTTTACTTAGAAGTTACATGAACAACCTAATGATTCATCTCATTTCACACCACATGTAGTTACCTTTTCATTTTTCTGTTTCCTATTAGGAAGCAACGTCATGCCGTGAGTTAAGATGACACCCAACGCAGCTCCACAGATTGACACTCTGCATCATCCTTAACAGGGACTAAGGTGAAGGCAAACCTGAACAGAATCAAGAGTACCAAAGGACAACGGATCTTTACAGAAAGCCATATCACAACACTGGCTGAGCTGTCCACAACAAATGGCTCTGCTAACAGTTGATGGCAATCTCAGAGGTCGTACTTTCAAAAGACAAACAGAGCTCAGCATACACATTTCAGGACTAGCTCCGCACAAATATTCAAAGATGACCTTTGTCTCAAGTTCTCCAACCACTATTAGTCAGAGTAGGTGAAAGCTTTTCCCATGAGCTACCAGGTACAGCTACCAAGGGCAAAGTCAAATAATCTCTCTCAAGCAGCCTGTCCCCCTCCACGTGGGTAAGCACTGTGAGTGGGCTGTTTTACAACTGGTGGACAGCAGAAGAACGGAAGATGTGACATTGTGATTAACTATCTCAAACTAGTGGGTATTTGGGGTGGTGAGGAAGAGGGATTAGCTGTGCAAGACATTTATCTTAGCCACACTGCCTGAAAAATATGCTAACTTGGCAGAAGATTGCTGTTAGAACAACAGTTACAGGAATCTTTTAATACTTCATTTCAAACCAAAACTGCTTCTGGACAGCTTCCCCTATGGATTAAAAACCCACCTTGTGAAACCCAGGAAGACAAGTGAACACAGGACATATATTAAAGTGCTCAACACAGCAAAGCCACCATAGCAGAAAGACTCCTGCTGCAGCCTACACCAGATGTGGGCACACCTATCAAAAAACTGGTGACACTTTGAGAGAAGATGCTGACCTTAATCCATGTCCAAACGAGTATCTTTAGAGATGAGGAATAAAAAAAAGAAATCAAAGAAACTGAAGTATTAACATAACTAAGGTCCCCAGTACATGCAGAATTCCCTGCAAGTAAGAGGAGTTGAATGAAGGTAAGGTTTGAGCCATAGAGAAAGCTTCCCCGGGCAACATACTGGGGAGAAGAACTGAATGGCACCTGTGCTGTGACTGTTACAGCAAATTGATATACGCAAATATAAAAATTAACTGAAGCCAGTCAATTGCATTGCCTTCACTCACAGCAATGCCTGTATTTTATTAGAAATATTAAAGAAAATTCATAATCATCAAGGAAGGCATAAAAAGGCTTAAAGAAGTATCACTGTTCAGGTACAAGAAAGCAATTTTTTTTTTTAAATGAACTTAGCTTGTTTGCTGAGATACTGCATGGCCTTCCATGTTGAGTAAAAGCAAAAATCAGTCAGCCAAGGTGCCTGGCTACAGGCCTCTATTCTCCTCAGGCCCAGAACAGAATATGGGACCCCATATCAGACATTTATGACAGAAAACTTGAGTACACATGGGACAGATCCCTTAGAATACAAATCAAAGCCTATTTCTTGAGCTTCACTGCCTAGAGCTAGGCAAAAAGGAAGCATTAAGATGACAGACAAGTCCTGAAGTACTTGGCATCTTGTTCACGATCCATACCCAGAACACACAACTGCAGACAATGCCTACAAGCACTCTTGCCTCACTTGCAGTTGCTTAACAGCTGAAGTACTTTCTGAGGACATCCAATAGTTTTCCTCTTCCTCACTCTACTTGTCAGGTGTCAACCCTGATCCACCAGCACCTGCCCTGTGCTGATGTGGCAGTTACCCTGCTCTCTCCCTGTACTACTGCAGCCAAAGATCAGAGTTTGAGAATATCAGCATTCAAGTAAACAGATAGCTTCTCAGTGCAAAAGAACTGGTTAAATCCTTCTGGGAAAGGCTGGTTACTGGAGAAAAACACCAAAGGGTCTCCACCTGAGGAACACATATTCCAGCTCTGGGCCACAGTAAAAATCTCATCACTGAGCAGGATATTACAGCATTTTTAAAATGTCTGTCACCAACGCAATTTGCCACAGGCACAATCCCATTGGCAGTAGGCCTTCTGTTCTCCACCTATATTCATCTCACTGAAAGACATGGGGAACAGCAAAACACTGAACTCTAAACACTAGCAGACTGATGCCTTGTCAAAGCAGTAAGACAGATACATTGGACATAAGCAAAACAGACAAGTTAGGTAAGTGAACAAAGAGGTATTTTCATTATTAGCTGTGTGAAATTCACCAGAACGGACACAGCTAAGTTCCGTCCTTGCTATGACCTTTAAGTTTATATTCAAGCTCCCCTCACTGTTACAGAAAGGGACATGTTTATTACAGAAAGATAGAACTACCAGTAAGTTTTGGGGAGCAGATGCTGTGCTGCTGCAGACTTACACAAATACATCTAGGTTCAGAAGGTGCTCTTAAAAAGTGTAGTTAGTCCATGAAATTAACATTTGAGTGACCTATTAAAGAGAAAACTCAACCAAACACCTAAAAGTCAAGCACTGCTTCAAACACAGCTTTCCACAACAGAGCTGAAAGACTCCAGATCAGTTGACAGATTTTCTTCATGTTCAAGGTTTCAGAACTACAGCATGAGTTAAAGTTATTTTAAATATCAACAGAGGAACTTGACCTGAAGCCTCCCACAAAACTAAGAGGAAGCAAAGACCAGTTCTGGAATGTAACTCACCAATTCAACTCAACAGTAACCTTAAAAATACACATTTAAGCAACACTGAGTTTACTACTTTTGTATCTGGCTTCTACCTATCCAGTAGGTAAGAAAAGAAACTGAGCACACAAAGAAATGCTCAGTTTACCTCCAATTACAGACAAAGACTCCAAGTGAAAATTTTTAATTCCTGACCTATCAGAACTTGCTTGCACATTTCAGAATAAAAAGCCACGATTTGGGGAATCTTTTTCTGAACAAACGCTGAAGTCAGATTACTGTGCAGCACTCGTCCAAGGGGATTTCCCTGATCTCCTTGTTCTTCTGCCAATTCTGAAGTATATGCAGTGAGATGTGAACCTACTCCAGCTTCTGATTGTTCTCTTGTATCCTACTGGTCTGCTTCAAACAATGCAGCATGACACAGGCCAACAAAAGCTGTTCATGATGAGACTATAGCATTGTATACAGTAAATTTCAGAAGTTTGCCACCAACCAGCACAGCAACCAAGTCAGAGTAAGTGAGCAGTAACAAGCAGTAAACAAGACGTGGGAAATTGCTTTTATTAAATTGGCAGGTGTAGATTACAAGTAAGATTAAATCAGTAGGGAACCCATTAACTGGCTAACTGGCTATTTGTGTTCAAAGCTGCAGCAGTAAGAGAACTGCAGCATGTTGTTTATTCTATAAATTCTTCCTAGACTGTCTGATCTACACAATTTGGAAGTTTTTCCTATAAAACTGCTCTGTCATAAAACATTCACATTAGTAAACAGTGCTCAGGTGTTTTGTTACAGTACTAAGAAAACTAAACTGGCTGACTTCTACAAAACAGGAATATAACGAGGAGAGGAATCTTTACCACACTGAATAGCTGGCCTGATAAAGACACTAATTACCACAGCAAGCCAGTGAATAGTTTAGCACTGACTTGGGCTGATTAAAGCCTCAGTTTCTTTACTGAGGAAAAATAAATACTATTTATGAGGTTATTTGAGGCTTAATATTGACAATAAAGCACAGTCAATATATTCTTCTTGAATTACCAAGATGTCTTCTTAATGATAAGATAAGGTGTCATATACAGATATTATTCCTGCTAGTTATAGCTTGGTACTAGGATCTACTGAGTGATAAGTTGCTAAAGTAAACGCAAATCACCATTTTTCGTTTGCCTAAACTTCCACAACCCCAGCATCCCTTCTTAATCTGGCACAAATACTTAACAGAATATAAATCAAGCTAATTTAAACACTTTTTTGATTCTGACTCCTGACCGTCTCTTCCTGCTTCTTACCACTAAAGCCATCTTAATGAGGAACAACAGTTACTTGAAGATAAAGAACTTTCACAGATTCCAACAGCTTTTCACCCCTAAATTTGCTTTCCATATCAGTAATGCTCCAGTAGGAACAATGCCTTAAACTCACTCCCCAACCCAATCATCTTATACTGAAAAATGACAAGTTAGAAGTTGGTACGGTCACCCAAGAAATGGCAGCAGAGCCAGGACTAGAATCCACATCTCCCTAGACTGTATCCAGTGCTCCAGTTAGTACTAACAAGGTCTTCAAATTCAGCAATTTTTCCTCCTGATTCAAAAGGCAAGCTCTTTTTAACTATGCAGCATTTTACTATTGGCTAGTATCTTGCACATTTACATTTTTACATGTTGCTCTGCCTCAAATGACATGCCAATACTTTCTGAGTGGCATACCAACTCTAAAAAATTATGTGGGTAAGTCATGTGACTTCCTGAATTGCATAACCTTAAATTTGGCAGCCCTAAGTTTCTTTGTTTAATGCTCTAAGACTTCCTTTTTCAGGATGACATCAATATTATAAGATGCGGTAATTTGAACTATGTCTACAGTAAAGTTTCATCTTAGTTAACAGCAATTCAGTCCTCAATATCATCACAGCTGTGCAAAAATCAAGAGTAATATTTTAGTATATTTAATAAATCCTTACTCAATTACATTATAACAAGTCACCACTCTTAATTTCAATTAATGCTACTTTAGAAGGCTAGAAAATTTCAATTTTCAAATTCATCTTTTAAAGAGTGACTTACCTACACTACAACAAAGCTCCTGAATGCCATGATATACACTGCCTGGACAGCTCCCTACTCATATTCTTCTGCATCCAGATACTAGGAATAAGGTCTTGCTGCAAAGCAGACAGTTGAGAAGAGCTGGTAAAGGAATAAGTTATTAGAAAACAAACACTTCTGTTCACGAGTCCTGCATCCTACCCTACATCACAAAGACAATAATGCTATGAATCAAACAAAGCAAACAAAATTTAACTTTAGGCTACAATGTGTAAGTTAAATAAAAAGGGCTAGAGAAAGGAGAGTGGCAGTACTCAACTTCTTGCCTTGCTCTGCTCTGAGCATTCGCTATACTCTGTCACAGCCCAATCATCCCAATCCATAACAGTTCTTTAAAAAACAGTACCACAAGACAGCGTTGACCGGTTCACAAAAGCAGATTTTCAGTAACGAACGCTCAAAGCACTGTTTTCACAATCAAGCTTCAAAGAGGCATTCATTTAAAGCTAGTTTCTGAAGACAAGAACACAAGTTGTGCAGTTATTCAGCTCCCTTGAGTAAACATTTTAAAAATATACAAAGCATGAATATTAATGCCAGACAAATTGGTACTTCCACAGTTAGGTGTTGTTAAACCATAGTTAACTGATCTGAACCAACCTAAGTTATTTTTCATTCAGCAGCCTAAAAGAAACTGAGAAAATTGTGAATGACCACTAGCAGATACTTGGTTCTAATTTCTAAGTTTAGTTTTGTGAAAAGACACCAATTAAACTGACATAAGATAGTTTTGAAGTTCAAGGAAATGCATAATAAGTTTTCAAGCAGACGTAGGTAGCATCACCAATACTGTCTTACTAATTGCTCACCTCAGGTTTACAACTTCAGCTTCATGGAGACTGGAAATCAAACTCAATATGAATTTTATTTCTCATTATATGCCCACGCAGCACCTAATGGTTCTGCAACCCAGAGCTTACACACGTCATTTTAAATATATATGTAATTATGGCCACTGTACTTCTGTCTACAGCCATAAACCTACCAACCCGGGTCTCAGGAAACTAAGAGGGACTGGGCACTTTTCTTTGGAGAGGAGATGGTCTTGGAACACCAGGCTCCAGCTTCTGCCACCTGGTTCTGAGGAAGACCCCAAGGAAATCTATGAGCACTGTTGTTTTCTGTGTGCTAACCCAGGCTGCACAACACAGCACTACAGAGCATGCACCAGGTGAAAGTTGTCACCATGAAATTACTAAAAAAACAATGCAGATTAGAAAACACTGCAAAATATCAGAAAGTATCCCCAAAATCAACTGCTTTGCACTTGCCACTTTCAGCAACAGCTATTTTTCTCCTACACAATTAGCTGTGTGTGTTGTCTGTTTGAACGATGCAGGTAGGCTTTTACCTGGCTAGCAGCCAGCAAAGAGGTATCTCACACCACAGGAAGCCATTGCAAAGCAATGTCAGTCCATCCTTACTACCCTGCAGAGGTCAGAGCCCAGCCCCATGCATTTAGAAAGCACCGAGATCTTTCTTTAGTCTTCCATGGAGAACATGGAGACAACGTTCAAGTCCCACCATAATTACAGAACTGATAAGAGCAGAGGCAAATTGATCCTCCTGCTACACCTTTCCAGCACACGCATCTAAAGTTCTCACAGCACCAGCTATCAAGAGGAGGAACAGGAGATTTTGAAGCTGATCTTGGCTAACACTCCACAAAGTCTCAGCCATCTTCTTCCATGCTTTTAGAAAACATCTCTCTGGCTTTGTTTTAAAGCATAATTTTCACTGAAACTGCAACAGCAGAAAAGCAGACAGGGCTCTTCTTCACCTGCAATAATTCTGTCACAAGAAAAAAGACTTAAGATGCTCAACTATAGTCTTCAAACATTTATGGAATTGATTTACGCGTAAGTGAATGTGTAGACTGAAATAGGGGATATGGTTTGAGAATGTTCTTTATATGCAGCAGTTCTCAGCTTGTGAGCTATGATTAAGAATTAATGTCCATCCCCAACTCAAATAGAGAATTAAAACTCCACTACAAACTAACAGAGGGTGCCAAGTTCTGTGGCTGGGAAAACAGACTTCCCCTCTGTCTGGTTAGCAATGTTATTTTAGGATTCACCGTACCAATCCAACTGCCTGCTGTTGTCCTCTTAGCTAACGTGCTCACAGCTTTGCAGCAGATGTTGGAACTCTAACACTGTTTCCAGAGGAACCACTCCCCTGCTCCCCAGCATAACTGGGGAAGTCACCCATATTTTATAGCCTTAACATGAGAAGAAGCAAAGGAATTTCTATATTGCTGTTGCTGAAGTACCCCATTTTGGGGAAAGATCTTAAAAACTTGAGACCAATCTATTCTAGAAGCCAGGTTAGCTTGACAGCTCTGCTCTAGTGGCGATCAAAATCATCCTTAAAACTAGGTTACTGCATGCAATCACTTTCCCAACAAACATCCCCAGGGAACTTAAAAAAAAAAAAAAAGAAAGCCTGTGCTACCAGTTAGTATGCTGAATAAAAAAGTGAGCTTTTGTCCTTGTTTCAGCTAGGATAGAGTTAATGTTCCTCCTAGTAGCTGGTAGGGTGCTATGTCTTGGATTAGGATGAGAAGAGCGCTGATAACATGCTGATGTTTTAATTGTTGCAGAGCAGTGTTTACACCAGGCCAAGGACTTTTCGGCTTCTCGCTCTGTCCTGCCAGCGAGCAGGCTGGGGGTGCAGCAGGAGCTGGGAGGGGACAGACCCAGGACAGCTGACCCAAACTGGCCAAAGGGGTATTCCATACCATCTGACGTCATGCTAAACAATATATAGGGGTGGCTGGCCGGGGTGGGGGGCCGGCTGCTCGGGGATAGGCTGGGCATCGGTCAGCGGGTGGTGAGCAATTGCATTGTGCATCACTTGTTTCGTACACATTATTAGTAGGAGTACTATTATCATTATTATTATTATTTTCCTTTCTTCCCTGTCCTAATAAACTGTCTTTATCTCAACCCACAGGCTTTCATTTCTTTCTGATTCTCTCCCCCATCCCAGAGAGGGAGTGGGGAGGGTGAGCAAAGAGCTGTGTGGTGCTTAGCTGCCAACCAGGTTAAGCCACAACAGCTTTACACCTAAATTATAAATGACTTTATTCAGTTATCTGAAGAAAAAGGCACCAAAATCTCAATTTAAACCATTTGCTTGCTCTCAACCAACAGTTCCAAGCTACCTGTCCATCTTTAAGAATGTCTTATCTTTGCCCAATTTATTTCCACTGTTACCTCCTTTGTAAATACTTGTAATCAACATTATTTAGCTCCATCTATGGAGGCCAAGGTTAAGTAATACAAGAGCCAACTTTCAGAAAACAATTTTAACATGCACAATGAGCTATGCCTAGGCTGCTTATCTTAGCCATACTGCAGGGCAAGCAAGCAAGCGAGTATCACTGGCATGCAAGAAAAATTCAGAGTTGCTTTGGAGAATTTGGATCACATCAGGTAGTCTTGCCTCCAGGTGCTCAGTAAACTTTCAGCATATCGTGCAGTTCCAAGAATCTCAATCCTTGTAGAATGCATCAGCAATACAACAAAATTAAGATGCTGGATTTATTTCCTGAACAGTGTAAGTATAAGAACAAAGGAAATCTAGTGTCAGAGATCAATAGCATTAATCACTTTTACATTAAGAGTAGGCTTTTAGGCTCAGAAGAAGTAACAAAAGAAACTCCTGGATATGCAGATTTTTGCTTCATAAAAAAATACAGCCTTCAGAAGTAGCCTACATATATACACGCTGACATTCTGATTTAAGGAAAAAATGGTATTAAAATCATCTTCTGTCTGCAATGCTTGGAACAAATACCATCACCATAGTATTTCCTCAGGAGAACTTGGGTGCGATCAGTTCCATGACAGCAATTTAGAGTTACCACCATTCACTGTTGGTGGAACTGAAAAATATGCAACAGGTACAGCTTTAAAATATTTCATCCTAACAAGCTCAGCAGGTAGCTTGTAATCTCAATGCCAACCAACCACTTCACGTGCAATTGTCTGCTTTGCATTTTATCCAACACTCCCTTGAAGTCTTCTATATTCCCAAAACCACAGAGCCCACCGGGGGGGGGGGGGGGGGGGGGTCTTCTCTGACTGATTGGCAAAGACACAGAATTCGCCTCATATTTGAAGCGGAAGCTAGGTGCTTTAGAAGTTTACTTGTTGGCTATAAATCAGCCACACTCTTCAAAACAACTGCAAGATTTGTGCCCCTCGTTTTCTCTCATATTTAAGTCAGAATCAAGAGGCTGCCAAAAAAAAGCCAAAGCAAGCTTCTGAAAAATCAGGAAACATAGAGGGATGCTATCCCTTATATTGAGCAAGAAGGGCAGAAGACAGATAAGACTACATTTTCCACATTCATATCAAACTTAAGCAAGAACAACTATTTTGCAGATAGCACCTTCTAAAACTCTAATGGCACAGCAGGCTGGAAAGCAAGGGTCTGACAGGAATATCAGCCTTCCCCCTCTGCACTGGGAGCAAGTGCTTCATTTCACTTAAGACTCTAAAGCACCCTACTAGCACCCTAGAAAAGAATCCTTGAATTGGGATTTAAAGAAGTTGGTCTTAAAACCTTACTTCAGCCAGTACACACTGCCACATCACTTTCCCATCGATATTCAACATCATTTTTCTCTTGTGCCAGAGATTCCTCTACTATCAAGCAGTAATAAGATTTGCCTCCTCTACAGAAACTCAAGATCTCCCATTAAAACCAAGATTCAAGTGTTAAGTACTGTTCCATACACAGTATCAAAAGCAAGCTTACATATTAACTGTAATATAACTATTAACATCAACACAAATTTGGTCTGTTCAAGAAGAACGTTTGTTCTTTTAAGTTAGAACCAGGAAGTTCTTTGATGCTGTATTAAACCCTTTCAGAGTACTGAGTGAGCACACAAACATCTGGAAAAAAGAAACAGAGGTATACTGTTATAGATGCATCTTTCAGTGCCTCCTCCTCCCAGTCAGCAATAGCCGTATCAGGGCACGCACAAAAGCTCCACTCACTATGCAGAGCTAAAATGAATGAAGACTACAGATGCTTAGATTGATGGGAGGCACCTATCCCTTCTTTATCCTCCTCCATGTACGGCAAAAATAAAGTGCAGCTCTGCACTGAGCTATATCAGGGTCTACCTCTGTTCAAGACTGCACCATGCAGACTGCGCCAGCAGCAGAATTGCCAGCAGTGCGAGGAGATGCAGCAGTGCTCTGTGGGTCCAGCAAGGAGTAAACGGGCACAACACAAGGTGGGACCTGCTGGGGGACAGCAAATGGATTATAACATAAAACAAAGAAGGAACACAGGTGTGCCTGGGGGAGCGCTCCATACTGACAGGTCATCTCTGTTATTACACATCCTTCAAATAAAGCCTTATTAGAGCTGTCACATTAGCCAAGTGTTGGCATAGCAGCAGAATTTAGCATGCACCCATGTAATACTCAGGAAGGACTTAGTTTTGCATTAGTTTTCAGGAACATATGCTCTAGAGAACGAGGCATCACAAAGCAATATAGCCTCAAGACTGGACCCAGCACCGACCCCTGGGGAACACCGCTAGTCACAGGTCTCCAGCCGGACTCTGCGCTGCCGATCACCACCCTCTGAGCTCAGCCAGTCAGCCAGGTCTCAACCCACCTTACCGTCCACTCCTCTATCCCACACTTTCTCAGCTTTGCTAGCAGGATGTCATGGGAGACAGTATCAAAAGCCTTGCTAAAGTCAAGGTAGATGACATCCACTGCTCTCCCCTTGTCTACCCAGCTGGTGATGCCATCATAGAAGACAACGAGGTTGGTCGAGCATGACTTCCTCTTGGTGAATCCATGCTGACTACTCCTCATAACTTTATTCTCTTCCAATTGCTTGGAGATGGCATCCAGAACAAGCTGTTCCAACACCTTTCCAGGGACAGAGGTGAGACTGACTGGCCTGGAGTTTCCCGGATCCTCCTTCTTGCCCTTTTTGAAGACCGGAGTGACATTGGCTATCCTCCAGTCTTCAGGCATCTCTCCTGTTCTCCAGGACCTTTCAAAGATGATAGAGAGCGGTTCGACGATCACCTCTGCCGACTCCCTCATCACACGTGGATGCATCCCATCAGGACCAATGGATTTGTGCGCGTTGAGCCCACTCAGACACTCCCAAACCACTCCCTCGTCAACCAGGGGGGAGCCCTCCATTTCCCAGACCCTTTCTCCTCCCTCCAGGGTTGAGGAGTCCCAGAAGCAAAGAAAGCATTCAGTATCTCCACCTTCTTGGCATCTCCCATTACCAGGACACCCCCCTCGTTCAGCAAGGGACCCACATTATCCCTAGTCTTCCTTTTACTGTTTACATACTTAAAAAAACCCTTCTTATTATCCTTTATCTCTTTTGCAAGCCTCATCTCTAGGTGGGCTTTAGCCTTCCTCGTTGCATCCCTGCAGGCCCTGACAATACTTCTATACTCCTCCCAAGAGGACAGGTCCTTTTTCCACATTTCATAGACCTTCCTCTTCCTTTTGATCTTGTTGATGAGCTCCTTGCTCATCCACACAGGTTTCCTGCCCCCCTTCCCCGATTTCCTACTCTTAGGGATGCACTGATCCTGAGCTTGGAAGAAGTGCTGTTTAAATGTAGCCCAGCTCTCACAAGCACTCTTGCCTTCTAGCAACCTAGCCCATGAGATACCCCCAAGCAGGTCCCGGAAGAGGTTGAAGTTGGCTCTCCAGAAGTCCAGGGTAGCAATCCTGCTACTAGCCTTACTTCTTCCACCAAGTTCCATCTTGAACTCCACCATCTCATGGTTGCTGCGTCCCAACCTTCACATCCCTAACAAGCCCATCCCTGTTGGTAAGGACAAGGTCCAGAAGTACCCCCCGCCTCGTCAGCTCCTCTACCACCTGTGTCAGAAAATTGTCTTCAATGCATTGTAGGAACCGTTTGGACTGCTCATGCCTGGCCGAGTTGCTTACCCAACAGATGTCTGGATAATTGAAGTCCCCCATAAGAACCAGCGCCCACGATCATGAGGCTACTACCAGCTGCTTGTAAAAGGCTTCATCGACCTCCTCCTCCTAATCTGGTGACCTGTAGTACACCCCCACAGTGTCCCCCATACCAGCCCACCCCTTAATTCTCACACACAAGCTCCCCACTCATTCTTCACCCTCCCCCAGGCGGAGCTGGGTACACTCTAATTGCTCCCTCACATAAAGGGCAACCCCACCCCCTTGCTTCCCCAGCCTGTCTTTCCTAAAAAAGACATGCCCTCCATGACAGCATTCCAGTCATGCGAGCTGTCCCACCACATCTCAGTGATCGCAACAAGATTGTGGCCCTGCGACTGAACACAGATCTCGAGCTCATCCTATTTCCCATGCTCCGCACATTGGTGTACAGGCACTTGAGGGAAGCAGTGGGCGCAGTTACCCCTGGAGGGATGCAAGAAGAAGATTCCAGATGTATCCTAGTAGGTTCCAATCCTAGTCTACTGATACACACAATGACAAGAAACTCCAATAAATATTTCACTTCTTAGCTGGCAAAAGAAAGCAGAAGGGAAACCCAACAAACTGGGTTTGTTGGACTGCTCCAAGGAAGAAGATACAAGCAGAATGCAACATTATAAACAAAAGGTGAATGGGAAAGAAAGAAGAATTAGTCATTGATCCAGAACACATATATGGTTTTCCCAGGATGTCAAATCTAAAGGAGAATGCTAAAACCATTATCAGGTAACAGCCATAACATATTTGATAGGTGGCAATCATTACTGACACCAGTCAAATATAGCGTGCAGCATGATTAATATGAAGTTTAAAACTCACTGGGACCAATGTCCTAATGATACAGAAATTAAGGTCATAAACACATGCAGTTTCTCTCCCTTACTAACTATGACATATGTCAAGGGGCTGAGTGCCCAGAATATTCCTGTCACCAGATCCTCCAGCAATTTCATAGAAAGACAAACATCTGTAGAATTTGATATTTATGGAGTACACTTGATGAGCTTACACATGCACCTTTAGTGGAAATTCTGTACAACATGAATCTAGAGCACGTTACATTATACTTACAAACACAACCCCCTTGCCTCTCACACAGCAGTTGCTATGAATTAAGTTGAGAAAGTCAAAGGAGCAGAATGCGAGCCATTCATCTAAATATATATACACACATAAGGAGTGGAAGAGAAGTTCTAGAAATACTTCAAGTTAAATGAAAAGCACTTCCATTAACCAATGACAGATGATAATTACAGTAAATAAACAAGTCTTCAGACAACCTGCCTCCAAAGCTAAAGTTTCCCTTCAAAAGGGAAAATGGATGCAGCTTGTACAACTTAAAACTAGCATATAGAACTGAAAATAATAATTAGATGACTGAAGTGTTGACCAAGGAAAAAGTCTTTTTTTCCCCCAAAGCAGAAGCGTAGCTTCAAACAAGCCCCTCCAATTACAGTGCTGTCAAATAAAAGCATAAAGCAGTGTTATGAACTAAGAGCTATGTGAGTCACCACCAGAACACATACAAATTGGAATCTATGTAGTAACAAACAAAATGTAAAGTTATTACTAAAAATTGACTTGACAGAGCATGTGGTTCAGTTCTAAGAATTGAAGCAAGGGGTACATAAAACCAAAACAGGTTTTAAAGAATTTTTTCAATGAATCAAAAGCATGCAACTGATTCTTTATTCATTTGTTCACGTGACAGCCTAAACATCTGTTTAGTTTCTTAAGAGGTTATAAAAGCTTCAAACGCATCAGCACTTACCTTGGTATTGTCACACATTTTGTATTGCAGTTCTGAGTGGTAATTGCCTTCTCAAGCTCATCCAGCTGTCCTGTTTTCTTTAGCTTCTTGACCAAGCTTTTCACTGCTTTTTCACACCACTTTTCCTCCTGACCATTCTGCTCACCACCACCAGCCCCTCCAGAGCCACCAGCAGATTTTTTCCACCCCAGAAGTCTCTTCACAACTGGTGGAGTGAATGGCAATATGGATGACATGACTTTCACCAGACAGAACACTCAGCACGCAATAAATTAGTGATTCCCGTCTGATCCCTAAAAACACAAACCAAAACAGACACATTAGCACTGAGGTTTCACGAGACACATACCTTGCTTAGGACCTTTCACTACCAAATGCCATAGGACATGGCATCTCAAAACAAGTCAGGTAACAGTTCAGGACTAGTCTGTACATTTGTTACTACGTCAATGAAATTAAACGACAAACTTTCTACAGTCACTCCAGCGGTTAGCTCAGTTTGCTACAGACACCTAGCTTTTCCTCACGTCTTTCCTGGCTAAAGTTTACTTACTTCAGAAATTACAAAACATTAACTTACTTGAATCTAGCTTTGCACCTAGGCTGAGCTGGTTTTAATCATTTACTAAAGTTTTCCCACAAATGACCGACAAATTGCATACCCCGATTTGCACATGCTGCCTATCTCCAAATTAACTTCACAAGCAAAACTGTGTTTGGAGTGCCATTTAACCATAACAAGTTGACAGAAGTCTTTCAGCAGCCAACCATTTGGCAAGCCTTTTTTCATCTTATGATTTAAATAACTACCACTTTTTGTGCCACTGGGGACATGGATTTGAAATTCACTCTGAAGTCTGGTGATGAGCTTATTCCCCTGTTCCAGGTATGCAAATTCCAGAAAGTTACCTTACTTCAAAACCTCAGCACACTTAGCTACATGAGTTAGTTTAGTCAGCTGAAAATACTACAGCTCTAGCTAAGCACTAATGCTACCTTCAGGCTACTTGATCAGAGCTTTCAAGGCAGCTCATGTGCATCCCCATCCTGAGCAGGCACGCTCCTCACTTCTATCCAAAACATACAGCCTCACCTAACTGATGTTTCCTATCTGCAAAACAAAAAAAAAAAAATCTGCAAAACAGCGTGGTTCATTTGGGATACTTCAGGCTACATTATTTCTGGGTAATTCATGCTTTATCACGTATTCACAGTTTCAGCAAGAACCAACAAGTCACCAAAAGCTAAATTATATTCCACGGGTAGCTTTAAATCTTAACTTATTGACTTCCACGGAACAGAACATTCAGTAGGAAGGACATTACAGTTTCAACTAAATTACACCTCAGTGAAGCAGCTTTTGAGATCACCTGAAAATATGACCGAAGCAAGGACTGTAGTGGTTCAGGAGACTAAGGTTCTGATTAACAGGGACTTGAGATTAACAACAGCCACTTTATGGAAGTGATTCAAATAACCTATCCTAAATCAAGACATTCGTTTTCATACAAGACTGTAACATGAAAAGAGCTTTCATTCTTTCAGAAGCATTAAGTTATTAGGGAATTGTGGCCAATACATCAGACTGCAAAAGCATTACATTGTAGCCCTGACTACAGAAAACGAGACTAGTAAACCCGATATCCAACATTTTCAGATTAAACACTGAATAGGACACTCAGGCTACAGTTTCCCAAAGAGTCTCCAGCCACAAGTAGCCCAGGTCTCCTTCCTTTCTTCTCCGTGGTCCCACCTATGCACTAACGGCAATACCTCTCCCCAAAGACTCAGGTAGCTGAACAAAAGCCATCATATTTTCTTCCTGAGTTAACATCCTTCCACATTACCAAGTTGCACCAGCTCATACCCAGTACTGTAAGGACCCACACTGATGTTGGGTGAGATACAGAGCGTAAATGGAGACTCTCCTCCAGCCCCAGCCTTCAACGCTGGCATTAGCATCCCCTCTAGCTCTTGAGATGCAACCCAGACGTGTACTGTAATGACAATTTATTCTGGTGGCACAGCCACATTAAGCAGTCTTGCTCCCCTTTCCACATGTTCTGAACTGTTCACAGGGCCAGGAGTAAACCCCTTAGAGCCCTAATTCAGTACCCTGAGTGGCTCCACAGGTGAAGTGGGAGGCTCACACAGCCTCTGCTGCTGTAAGAAATGCTTGCACGTGGTTTTCAAAAGAGGAAAGGGGACCAGCTGCACAAGGCATGACCTGGGACAGCAGTTACTCTGAACTTCATCACTGAGACTTCAGTTTCTGAGCAGGGCCAACACTGGATGCTTCAGAGGCAAGAAATTCAAAGGGAGCAAACCAAAGGATGATAGCCTATTTTGCTGCAAAGCCCACACTTTCAAACACTGGCAGTTGATGGTTTAATATCTGAATGCTACATTCAGTGCTGACAGATGCAGGCAACAGAGTACCAATATCATTGCTTATCCACATGCCAATTCTTCTCAAGTTTACGGAGCTCACTTACACACAAGACAGGCATTTCCTATTCTTTTGCTTCAAATTTGACCTTTCAGTGTCCCAGAATACTCCCTTGATTGTCAGCCTCATGAAGCACACACTTCAGAAGGGTCACACTTACCACCACAGTAAATTGCCTATTCTTCCAGGCCCTTGAGGCATTCTCAATGTTTTTATCTGATTTTCAGCTTTACAACACCCCTTGAGGTGAGGTATCCAGTCTTGCAGTATTCTTTCCCTTAAAACATCACTGATCTATATATAATTTCCTGTATTCACTTTCTTAAAACAAAGACTACAACTTGCATTTCTGCTTAAGTGCGCATTAACTGATTTAAGTCTTGCGGCAGGAAAAGTTTAAAAAGCCTATACGTTTCAGATTGTCTTTACATTTCAACTCACATTTTTCTGCCATGCTCTGAGGCAAAAAATCTCCCTTTATCCATTTTCAAAAGGATGTCAGTTCAGACCTAACTGATCAGAACTTTCCAGATATTTTACTTAGTTTTAACCAGCTCCCTCACATAGACATTTACTAGTTTCTGTACATGTTTCCACAAAGCACAGGTCTATCTGCTACCCCACAGCTGTTTTTACATGAAAGTTTTTTCTGTTGTTTATTTTTGTTTTGATAATGGAATATCCGCACCAAGTCCTTTATTACACCAATTCTCACACCTTACCAGCTGATTTAAAAAAAAACATACACCACAGCTGCAGACTAAGATTCTGGGAGGCTTTAACTTCTGTCTAACTATGGCTACACCACGTCAAGGTTTTGCCAGGAGCATCAGTAAGAATTTCAGCAAGTTATTCCAGTTATAGCCCTATTATCTTTCAAAGGCCAAGCAGAGAGAATGTGACCCAAGTAGGGCAGGACTTGATTCACCTCAATACTTCAGCCAACTGTGAGGAATACTCATAGGAGACTATTTCAACCAGTTTAATTTATGCAAAAAGTTGCACCCTTCTCCATGCCTAGAGAAGACACTAGGAAACACACTGCACAATTAGGTTGAAGGTCAGATGAATCTAAATTATGCAAGGAAAAAGCAACAATAAAGCAGTTAAAGAAATACCCTACTTGGTCCAAAGAGTGGTGCACCCCGCCTAATGCCTTATCTCCAGCAGTGGCAAAAGGATATGCTATCCAAGGCAAGCACATGAGCCTTGCTGGTTTACATAGTCTGTTCCCTCCGTAACACTTCAGCATCTAAAATTGCTGTAGCAGGAATATTAAATGCTACCTTCCCACTTGCTCCCTTTAGCAGGCATTTATGGACCTGTTGTCCATGAATTCATCTAACCACTTCCTGAACCTGCCTCTACAACCCCTTGTGGCAGACAGCACCAGAATTTAACATCCAGTTTTTAAAGAAGTATTTTGGGATGTTTTAATTTGATCTCTTCCAAGTTTCAGACTGTGCCCCTTGTTCTTGTGCAAGCTTTGCTGAAGAACCATTTGTATTCATCTTGTCCACAAGCTTCGTGATTCTGTACATTTGAATCACGTCCCTCCCACAAACAGAGGACTGTCAGCCTTTTGTGGCAAACAAAGTATCTGAACACTGCTCACATAGTTTGGGAAGCTCCCGTGAACAGATGCCAAGCCTGAAGTTTTCCTTCTCCAATTAAGTTACAAGCACTTGAAGGCATGGCAGAGGGAGTGATCTAAAGACCACAGAAAAGTTACACGAGACTACAGCTAACATCTTTTCAGTCACAGTACACTAAAGCTCTCCACAACAGCATTACAAGAAAAAGCACAAAGATTTATACCTGGAGTAATTTGCAGACAGAAGACAGACAGCACATGTGCTGCTGAACATCTGGCAGCAGCTCAAAAATCTGCCCCTTCCACTGCCTCTGGACTGCTCTGCAGCCCTACATCTGCACTGGGTTCTCCCTCTGTCCACCAAGGCAGACCCAGACATCAGACTTGTACCAATGGGCTCAGCAGTCACTGCTACAGCTCTTTTTTGACCAGTAAACCCCATTTCGATTCACCACCTGTAACTTCTGCTTTCAAACTGACATAGGAATATAAGGAGTTTTGATCTTTGTTCCGAAAACATCACTCACACACTGTCACTGCTGACACCAGCCTCTTGGTAAAAAAAACCCCTCCCATAGTCTTTTTCCTCATATGCTTCCTTCATCCACAAAAAATGTTTTCTCCAAATGGACCCAGAAAACATTTGCCAACACCACAAGCAATATTCCCACGTTGCTAAAACAGCTGCAGATTAAATATGGGCTAAACGCATAACAACCCTTTTTCCTTATTTCCTTGTAGTCCACAGGCAACCACCTCCAAACACTGAGAACCTATTTAGGGCCTTTGCTTTTTAAGGACCTTACACATGCTTCCCACCACTCGTTCTTTGCGCTGCCTCTCCACTGCTCATTCTGTATGCCTCATACTGATGCCCAACACCATATCCCAAATCTTATATTTTACCTGCCCATGTACTATTTCCACTACAACATATCAATGTAGTGGGACTCTAAGTAATTACAGGGAGATTTCCAAGACCCCTTTCCGAGTTCAACTGTAGTTGAGCTATCAGTATGATGGCAGAAGCGTGACACAGCAGAAAGCTATCGCTATTTCATCCCTTTCCACATTCCCTGGATTGTGCCTTAAAACCACAGCTTTGAGTACTCAAGGAGCTTAAAAGAGAGGTTCAAGTGTCAGACTGCTGGCACACAAGGAGCACACGCTGTTATAACCAACAGATTAAAACTGGAAAACGTACAGATTACCTAACTTCGGTGGTATGTTTCATCTCTGCCCCCATAGTATATTCTGCTTCCTCTCACACACGTTTCTATAGCAGGTCAGCACAACAGTTGGCAACTTGTAAAGTCACAGTTTGAGTCATGTCTTATTATTCCATTCTACTGTGGTTCTCTGGAACAAGGATTAAATATTAAGCCCATGATCCCAGAAATAACTAAATATAAAAGAGAAAGAAAACCTTAAGGGCAGTACACTTGCAGACTAAAATCTTCAAGGGAAATTTTCCTTTCCTGAGTGTTTGGAACTTATTATAAACACACTGGTGCTACCAAAAATATCAAGTTATTTGTGGCTAATTTATTCTAAAGCCTTATGCAACATATTTCATATCAATCTGCTTATTCATCTTAAACTTGAAATAAAGAAATAGGATCTCTCCTGGTTTTACTAGAAGTATTCTGGCTTAGAATAATTTCATTTTCAAGTGCTCTTCTGGAATAAAGAGGACAGAAGTTAAGCCCCTGAGGAAAGAAGATCGATGAAAATCCTTTGTAGCATTTGAAAAAGAGTCTACAAGTTCATTTCCTCCCAGTTTTAGTCCCATTTTTGCAATATTTTTGAGACAATTTTTTTTTCCATTAAACCTGGAATTTGGAGGAGATTCTATACCAATTTCACCAAGTGTACAATGCCTCACATATTTCAGAGGAGGGAATATCCACCTTTTTCCTTCACGTGTCTCCCTATGGCATTAGTTCTTTGAGAATAAGCACATTAATTGAAGCAGTCTATTTAAAGCAGCATCAACACCCTATGTTAGGCTAACCAGTACTGAGATGTGAAGCTTTGAAGTGCGTAGATTAGGCAGTACTGTACGTCACCTGTATTAATGCAAGGTCATCAACAGTGAAAAACTTTGAGAAACAATAAAGCAATTATTTTATCTCTCAATGAACAGAAGCAAAACAAAATTAATTTATGATCTGCTTCTAGATTCTTGAAGCAGTGTTATTCCAAACAACGAGGCAGCTTATTCTCAGCAGAACCTGAGAAAATTTTCCTCAATGCTAATGATGTCAATTTGCAGGAAACCTGAATTCTGTACAGTGTTCAAACTAAAAATCAACATCACTTTTTCCCATTCAGATAGAATGCATTCTAGTTAAAGAACTTGGCAAAACAGACAGGAGAAGACATTTCACTGCTGCCACTACACCCACAACCCCTCCAAAACCTGCCTTTTGAGACTCCAAGGGGCTCATGCCGCCTTCTTCTCCCTCAAACATGTATTAAAGACACCTGGTTTCATCATACTGGAGAGGCTCAAGCCTGCTGTGCATACATACATTTCTGAAGAACAACCACACACGGAAGTTCGACAACACACAAGCTTCTCTCCCTGTATTCAGGCCAGAGCAGGACAGCTTCAAGTACTTCCTTCTTGGCTGTTGGGTGTTCAGGTTTTTTGCCTCCGTGCGAGCAGAGAGCTGGGGGAAGGGTTATGCCGCCCTGCTGAGCAATGCCCCCAGATCCACCCCCCAGCCGAGCTTCCCAGCCAATTAGGCCAGCAGAGGAGAGTGGCTCCAGAGCACTCCCTCCCGAGGGGCTGCAGCTGGCCCAGGCTCCCAGAAGCAAAGCCAAGGTCCAGGTTCAGCTTTGACAAGAGTTGAAGTTCAAGGCAGGCTGTTTGAGGCAGCAGCAAAGGAAATTCTCCCTTCGGGACAGCTTCAGAATGAGGATTTTGCAATGTGCCAATCTACAGCCTCAATTTGCACATTAATTTTTAAGTTTCTTACAGTCTAGTATTACAGTGCATCTTGAAACTCTGTAGAACTTTTGTCTTTATGTAACTCATTGAGGAGAGAATTACCCACCTACTTTGAAAGTAGACTTTTTCCTCTTACTCATTTCATAAAGCTTGATTACGAATCAAACAAAATTCTTGTTTCTCATATGCAGAACTAAAATAAGCACTGTCCTGGTTTCAGCTAGGATAGGGTTAACTTTCCTCCTAGTAGCTGGTAGGGTGCTATGTTTGGGATTTAGGATGAGAATAATGTTGATATCACACTGATGTTTTAATTGTTGCAGAGCAGTGCTTACACCAAGCCAAGGACTTTTCAGCTTCTCGCTCTGTCCTGCCAGCAAGCAGGCTAGGGGTGCAGCAGGAGCTGGGAGGGGACAGACCCAGGACAGCTGACCCAAACTGGCCAAAGGGGGGTATTACATGCCATCTGATGTCATGCTAAACAATTAATATGGGGGGGGGGCTGGCCAGCTGCTCAGGGATAGGCTGGGCATCGGTCAGCAGGTGGTGAGCAATTGCATTGTGCATTACTTGTTCTGTACACATTATTAGTAGAAGTACTATTATCATTATTATATTCCTGTCTTAATAAACTGTCTATCTCAACTCACAGGCTTCACTTTCCTGATTTTCTCCCCCATCCCAGAGAGGGAGGGGGGAAGGTGATTGAACAGCTGTGTGGAGCTTAACTGCCAGCCAGGTTAAACCACAGCAAGCACCAACATGATAGAAAAGTTTCAGGAGCTAAATTTTTCTTCAATTACTAAGGACTACTGCAAGCTACAACCAAATAAAATAATGAAAAGCTTTATTGCTATTAGAAAATTAGCACATTGGAAGCAACACATGCATTCACATAGCACACTAAAACTGCATGCAACTAGCTGAGATGCTAACTTCACTGACTTTGGATTAAACTAATAGGACTGACATATTTTAGCAACTCTCCTAGAATTACCAGAGAGGAATATTACCACAACTACAGTCAGCCAATTCACTTGTCCCTGCAAAGCAGCAAATGTTTTCCACATCCTTCCTATTTATGAACTCACAGCATTGCTCCTTAAAACTACAAGGCCTCAGTAGTGCCACAAAAGCACCAAAGGAACATTCCAAACCACAACAGTTTAAGCTCTTCTCACCTAATTTGCTTTGATTAAAATTGCTGAGGTGCAACAGACAAAGGTCAGTTTCATTATTTTGGAAAGTAAATACTCCTGGGGTAAAGCTGACAGGTAGTCCTTGAACCAAATAGCAGGTACCTGGTTCAGCTTCTAGCCATATAACTTAGCAGGTTCCCCCCTCCATTAAACAATACACAAGCACATTTAGCAGTTAATTAATGCAAGCTGACTTTCCAAACCAGCCTAACATCAACAAGTGTTCCTCCAACAGGCCAGGCTCCCCTCCATGTTCACTGCACACTGAAGAGTCTTACATTATGCTCATTTCACTCCAGCCTAATTAAAATCAAGCTCAAGCCCCAGACTACGCTGATAGGAGACCCAGGAGCTACTCTTGCAGTCTCTTTCTTGGTCTTACTTCATACTATGGCTGTCAAACACGTTTAATCACAATAAAAAGTCATCTAGAATGATACTTTTCTCTTTGTAAGAGAGTTACTCTACTGGAAGTTGAGAGCACGGTTTAGAAAGTTTTTGCAGTGGCCAATTTCTTCTAGCCCAGAGTATTGAGCACGGGACTGCCTGTGCTCTCCATTCGGTTACAAAAAACTAATCACATTGCATGACCTGCAGCAGTTCTGTTTAACAAATCAACAATTACAAATACTTTGGCAAAGTAAGCTTAGGTATTGTTTGCCTCTCCGTACAGTTCACAACCCAGTTTGGATTTAATGACTTTTATCATAAAACCACAATCTGAAAAGCAGAATTTACAGCTCACTTAACAAGGCCAGCCCATAAATGGATGCTTTCAATTACAGGGCATTTACATGCAGTCATTAAGGCAGTGCTGAATACATCTGAAAACTCCAGAATATCTTGAATAATAATTGAAATTCTGCACACTGTTCTTTATATAATCAAAACCTAGGAATTTTCTTCAGTCTCAAACAGAGCTCGGATTCATTACTATCCAGAACCTACTACAAAGTCTGTTCTCCCAGTACTTTTGTGGAAGAGGGAACAGAGATGGAAACAAGTTTTGTTTTTTAAATTTACACTCACTAGCACAGACTTTTAAGCTCCAATGAACTCAATTACATCAACTGGTGCTCGATACTTCTGAAAGATCAAGTAGAACAGGAAGATGTAAAAACACCTAGGAGGGCCTTTCATTTGGAGATTCCCTGTGCAATTCAACCTCATTTCATTTTGCTCACAAACGTAGCTTCTATGTGGAGGGAAAAAAAAAAAAAAGATCAGTTAAGAGACCAATGTGGTTTTTTTTACCTTGTTTTTTCAATTGTGGGGTTTTTTTATTATTATGGTCAAACAGAATCTCAGGAAAGCTGACAAACTCTTCTCCAAGATTATACTACACATGACCAGATTCCTCCGTAAAGAAAACTGAATCCTCCCTCTTGCTCATTTTAATGACTGTCGGTGTAGTCCAAGTCTGAACAACACAACTACCAAGTTATCCTATTAAACATCCCAACGAAGATAACCCAAAGAACACACTTAAGTGAAGTTTAAGCCACCTCAACTGAGGGCCTCCCCCTTCCCCTTTTTCAAGGGGATTTACAGTTAATACTAACTTTTATCAGGACAGCGTTAAGCAAATGAAGCAGGGTGGGGAGGAGAGTATGACAATTTCAACCACCCCCCTTTAGTTACATTCTCATTCCCCTCTAAGTCACAAGAGTTTGCAAACCCTTAAGTTTTAAAGCTATCCCTTTGAATAAACATGGCAGAAGATGTACTCATATACCACGCAACTCAAGCTCCAACACGGTGATAAAGCACAGGAAAGTCTAAACAGCAACCTTGTTCTGTTAAAAAAAAAAAAAATTAACAACAGGAGGTTTTTTTCCCCAGTCTGGAGAACAGAGCAAAGCCTAACCAGCCTCTCACTACAGAGGCCAGCCCCATAGATATAACACCACGAAGCAGCTTGAAAGCACAGCTCTCTGGGCAAAAAGTATCACACCTGGGAACAACCAAACCTGCAGTTATGCATAGCCTCCTTTCTAATAAGCTGTCATTACCACCTCCTTGCTATTGATGGAAGCTCACGCATCTCTGACCACGATAACAGGAGTCCGACGTGCAACACCAACAGACTGCAGCACTTCCACAGACCCCCGTTTGGAAAACCCAACGAGAACTTTTCCTCCAGCCCACCCGCTGGTGCGTGTTAAGGTGAGCAAAGCGCACAGGACTTTTGGCAACCAAGCATTGCGACCGACGGCCGAGAAGCCCCAAACCATCCACAAGCCAGACCCCCAGCTGACAAGAACTCCTCACGCGATTTTTTCCCCTTTTACCACCCGGAGCCCACAGGACAACACCTGGCTCCTCCCCCCGCTCCACCCCCACAGCAGCACGCCACGGCCCCCCTGCTGTAGGGGCTCCCTGCGGGCCCAGCTCAGCGCCTGGGACAGGAAAACCCCGGGCCGGGGGGCAAGGCCCTGCCCGATCCCCTCACACCGCAACAAAACGAAAACCCCAGGCCCTCAGGCCCCCCACGGCCGTCCCGGGCCCGACCTCCTACTCCCTGCCTGGCTGCGCGGCCGCCCTCCTCCCTCAGCACCGCCCGCCTGCCCCCATTGGTCGCCGCCTCGATCCGCCTGCCCCCATTGGTCGCAGCCTCGGCCCGCCCACCCCCGCGGCTGGGAGAAGAGGCGGTGCGATGGCCCGCAAGCGCGTCGCTCAAGGGAAAAGGGAGAGGAGATTGGGGGTCGGTGGAGAGACCCCGCCCCCTATCCCCTTCCCGCAGGCGATTGGCGGGTCGAGAAAGCGAATCAAAGGGAGGGGGGGGCAAAAGCAGGGAGAGAACGGGAGACGGGGAGGGGTGGGAGGGCGCGAGGCTCGGCCCCTCCGGCGGTATGACGCCGCTTATTGGCTTCGTTGATTGTCACTTTTCACTCGACGCGCCCGCTAGGGGAGGTTGACCGGAACGGTGCGACAGCGTTTGCGTGACCTGCAGGCGCGCAGGCGCACTGGAGGTGTGAGGCTGTTAGTAAGTCCGCTCGCTTCTGTAACCTTCCGCGATTGGGCGTGGGTGGGAGCTGAGAAAAAGTAGTGCCCTCCTTCCCGAGAGAAATTACCTCAGGGCCCGAGACCGGCCCAGCACAGGGCAGTCCCTGACCACCTGCCCTCGAGTGGCGGAGCCAAATCGATGTTTAAAAGCTCCTCGAGTGAGGGAGGGTGAAACACCATCCTTTGGAGGACGGGAGCAGGGCAGGCGCCATGGTGCCCCTCAGGAGGCTGAGGCAGGAGGGGGATGCAACCCTGCACCCCTCGCACCTGCTTCGTCTTCAAATGGATGTAAACCACATGTAAAACCCATTAAACCACCCATAAAACCCATAAACCATAACACCACTTCGTCTGCTGTTATGGCGTAAAGCTGCAGGCAACTTGGTCTCAGCAGTCCCCAAGGTGTGAGGCCAAAATATGGCAGCAGCAGCGCCTCCTTCCATCTGCAGGGCTTGGGGGCTGCCCCCGCTGGCTTCAACCTCCCCAAAGCCTCCCCAAAGCCTCCCCAAAGAGCGGTACTTTCCCCTCCACAAAAAACCTTGCTGCTTCTGTGTATCTTTTTTTTCACTAGACTCTTTGCAGCTTTAACCAGCTGTGGTATGGTAATAATGTAATGTAACCGAATTCTTGTGTCAGAGTCACCACAAATAAATGAGAGCCTCCTTCCAGAAACTGCATGGTAGGGAACACGGTGTCATGCAAAACCCATCACTGCTTTGTCCACTCTGTAGCAATGTCCAACATGCTCCCCGCAGCATCAGCAGGAAACCACAAGTGAAGCCAGGGATACAAGAATGGGGGCTTGCTTAATCGTATTAATGATTTCTAAATAAAACAATTGTTATTATTAAAGCCAGGAATGAAAGAATGGGGGCTTGCTTAATCGCTTTAAAATAGATGTTGCTGAGTGTCTTTGCTTACTACTGTGCAAATTAACCGAAACAAGGAGTCTCGGGGCCCCTCACAGAGGATGTTTCCTGACAAAAATGGGGAACCTGTCTCAAAAACCAGCTGAGACCGACCTTGTGGTTTGGACAAGAGCCAAGGAGCAGCTGAGTCTGTACAAAGGCAGGGGGGTCAACTAGTGGTGATGAAGAGGAATTATCGGACTTCATCCCCACGACCCCCCTGTCGACCACCACCAGAAGGCACTGCGCAAGCGCAGATGGGAGGAGTTTATGGAAATGACTTCTTGGAGCTAATTTTAATACAAAGTGGGGATAGGTTATGCATATGTATAGGCGTATTGGGAAACTTCATGCATATGTAACTTTTTACTGCATATAATCAAAGCAAGTTGCCGCGTTAAGGTGCGCATGCCTTTGGGAGCTATCCCGCATGTGCCCGGCGCCGAAATAAACCACATACCTACTTTATAACTTATTTGCTTTGAGTTATAGAGTTCTTCCACGACTCATTTTGGTGAGCCAGGCAGGAGACTCTCTGCCTGCCCACAGGAGTGGACCTGCCGCGGACGTCCTAGCACGCACCGGGCACAATTCCCTGGAAGAACTCCGCTCCTCGGCTGCTCACTGCGGGTGCAGACAATGACCTGCTGGACCGTGGACAAACGGTATGTGTAACAGTACAGGAAGGGCCTATAAGTCGTACGCGTGGCTGGTGTGAGAAACACTTGTTAGCCAATAACGTAGGCTCAGGCAAGGATCTCAGTGAAGTAGTAATTTATTCATGATTGCAATGACGGGCATCCCGCAAGCAGGAGCACACCTACTAGTCACACAGTACTGTTTATATACTTTATTTCTCGATGACCGGGACCCTCCCCTGTTTCCCCACTGAGTGGGTAATCCAGGTTCACAACCTATCCTATGTTTCACAGACAATTCATGGCCTTCAGTTGCCGGCCTGTTAAATTTCAAATTTCTTTTGACTTTTTTACTGTTTGAAGTGGTAATGTTTCTTCACTTATCTGACTTGACACTGTGATTTTCACCTAATTGTTCTAAGGAGTCTGGTTGTCTCCATTTTACAAGGTCGCCTGCTGAGCTTTCTTATCACTGCAAGCATATCTCAATACCCCATTCCTTGCCTTTAAACAATGTAACTCTGCAAAAACAACATTTTTATTCCCACCATTCCCCCCTTTTCTTCTTTTTTTTAATTTGTTGATTTTTGCAAAACTTTTCTCTAAGGTGTAATTTGGTAGATATCTTCCTCTTCTTCACCTTCTTTGCTTTCCATCTCCTCTAATATCATCATCTTATCTGAGTAAGGTGGTGGCTTCATGGTCATTTGTTTCAATAGTGCAGTTTCAGTTAACCACTGTACTAGTCCTCTTACACAGGAGATAATGCAACAACCAACGGCTGTCAAAACTCCTGCTACTACGATCAAGGATGTAAATATGCCTAATTTTTCTGCCAAGTCACTGGCAAGGGTGGTAAGCCCTTGCAATGCTCTAGTTACTATGCCATCCGGGGCAGTATTGTTGGGTATAAAATGGTTGCTCGGTATCACACACACACACCCCTCCTTTCTCCACAAGTATCATATCTAATACTATTCTGTTTTCCCAAGCCATTTTGCTGGTGGCATCTAGTTGTTCAGCGATTCCTCTTATCGCATCCCTTGTATAATTTATGAATCTGTGCTGATTATAATAAATATAAGTAATCCAATCCACATTTTTATTAATTGTTACCCACCAGAGCAGTGACTCAAACCCTGCAGCAATTTGATTCCTGGCTTCCTGTTCATCAGGAACTCCTCTAGGCACCCCAAGAGAATCTATGTATGCTCTATCATCAAATGATACTCCTAAGCTTCTTTTTCTTCTTCTGGGTATTTGTGATGTTTCTCTTTCAAATGCCAGGGTGAAGGGTATAGCTAATTGAACAAGTGCACAAGTGCCTCCCCAGTTAGATGGTAGGGTGAACCGTAAGATCTTCCCTCCACAGTACCACCAGAGATCTGCCCTGGGGATCTCAAGTCTTGAGCAGTTTCCCATCAAGTCCTTGGTAGCATTCAAGGTCCTGGTGCACAAGGCATATTCTCCCAGATGCCGGGTAGCACTCACACCCTGCCGTGAGAGGCAAGCTGTATGGTTACCTATAGCTGTGGAGAATACAGGGGGAACCCTGATATTGCTGTCACGCAAGGAAGGGAACAGCAAAGAGAGAGACTTACAGGCCTCATTTCCCCAGGCAGTCTCTTCTTGGTACAATGCAATCATATGTCGCATCCCCTGGAAATCCTTGGTCCACCCCAATGGGCAGGGCACTATTTGGGCAATTGGTCATCCTGAGGCCCAAGCATAGCAATAGCTATGGTTGAGACTCTGGACAGTATATTTGACCCATTCTATCCAGGCATTCACATCCCCATACCCTGTTTCAATCTCAAATGTTTAAACTGCCGCGTTTCAAAGAGGGCCTCCTGTTTTCTCCCCTGTTTTCTATTTGAGTTTCTCCCTTTCTCTGATGGAAATAGAGGATCGTTTCCATACAGCTATTCTCAATCTGGCTGTTGGGTCTCTCCCAGTTACTTGTCCTCTCTGCTCAATTGTCGTTGGGCATGTAAATCTCCACAAGCTAACACCTCACAAGCATCAACCATGACAGACTGTGGTTGTTGTGGTTTAATCCAGCTGGCAGCTAAACACCACACAGCCGTTCGCTCACCCTCCCTCCTCCCTCTCTGGGATGGGGGAGTCTTGAGTCTATGAGGGAAAATTAACTCTGTCCTAACTGGAACCAGGACAGATGCTCATGTGCCCAAGAATCGGGCTACTGAAGAACACCAAAACAACCAGCAGGTGGATCAGGCTGCTAAGATTGAAGTGGCTCAGGTGGACCTGGACTGGCAACATAAAGGTGAATTATTTATAGCCCGATGGGCCCATGACACCTCAGGCCATCAAGGTAGAGATGCAACCTACAGATGGGCTCGTGATCGAGGGGTGGACCTGACCATGGACACTATAGCACAGGTTATTCATGATTGTGAAACATGTGCTGCAATCAAGCAAGCCAAATGGTCAGAACCTCTTTGGTATGGAGGACGATGGCTGAAATATAAATATGGAGAGGCCTTGCAGATTGATTACATCACACTCCCTCAAACCCGCAACGGCAAGCGCCACGTACTTACAATGGTGGAAGCAACCACCGGATGGCTGGAAACATATCCTGTGCCCCATGCCACCACCCAGAACACTATCCTGGGCCTTGAAAAGCAAGTCCTATGGCGACATGGCACCCCAGAGAGAATTGAGTCAGACAACGGGACTCATTTCCGAAACAACCTTATAGACACTTGGGCCAAAGAACATGGTATTGAGTGGGTGTATCACATCCCCTATCATGCACCAGCCTCTGGAAAAGTTGAACGATACAATGGACTGTTAAAGACTACACTGAAAGCAATGGGTGCTGGGACATTCAAAAATTGGGATACACATTTGGCAAAGGCCACCTGGTTTGTCAATACTAGGGGATCTGCCAACCGAGCTGGACATGCCCAATCAAACCTGTTACGCACTGTAGAAGGGGATAAAGTTCCTGTAGTGCACGTAAGAATCATGCTGGGTAAAACAGTCTGGGCTACTCCTGCCTCAGGAAAAGGCAAACCCATTCGTGGAATTGCTTTTGCTCAGGAACCTGGATGCACTTGGTGGGTAATGCAAAAGAATGGGGAGGTCCGGTGTGTACCTCAAGGGGATTTGATACTGGGTGAGAATAGCCCATGAGTTGAATTGTAGTATGTTAATTATTATATAATACTGTATGTCATCACTGCCATGATTGCTATATACCATAGATGAAAATGGTGATTAATTAGAATGCATTGGAAAGAGTGTAACCTGAGCATGACATAAATGGTATGGAATAAGGGGTGGATATCTGTCGTGGTTTCAGCTAGGACAGAGTTAATTTTCCTCCTAGTAGCTGGTAGGGTGCTATGTTTTGGATTAGGATGAGAAGAGCGCTGATAACATGCTGATGTTTTAATTGTTGCAGAGCAGTGTTTACACCAGGCCAAGGACTTTTCAGCTTCTCGCTCTGTCCTGCCAGCGAGCAGGCTAGGGGTGCAGCAGGAGCTGGGAGGGGACAGACCCAGGACAGCTGACCCAAACTGGCCAAAGGGGTATTCCATACCATCTGACGTCATGCTAAACAATATATAGGGGTGGCTGGCCGGGGTGGGGGGGCCGGCTGCTCGGGAATAGGCTGGGCATCGGTCAGCGGGTGGTGAGCAATTGCATTGTGCATCACTTGTTTTCTTACACATTATTATTGTTAATACTATTACCATTATCACTATTATTATTATTATTGTTATTATTATTTTCCTGTCTTAATAAACTGTCTTTATCTCAACTCACAGGCTTCACTTTCCCGTTTCTCTCCCCCATCCCAGAGAGGGAGGGGGGAGGGTGAGCGAACGGCTGTGTGGTGTTTAGCTGCCGGCCGGGTTAAACCTTTTGTCCTTTTGGCGCCCAACGTGGGGCTCGAAGGGTTGAGATATCGACAGATTTGACCAGAGTGTGTTAAACTAAAATTCGTATAAGTATTGGACCTGCTTAATAGTTGCTAGTCACGATGTTGATTGCCTTAATCTCCAGTCTGCTGTACCTGTATTCCAAATTGAGTTTTATGGTGCGTTACTTTCTGTATGTGCTCCCTGTCGCGCTGTTTATCCTTTCCGGGCCCTGGTTTAAGATTGTTATGGTACTGTGCGGTGTAACAATGGCTTATGAAATGATGAAATATCTGGTCACGACTCTAACCTGGTATTTGTACTCAGCACTGTCGTCGACTCTATACTTTGGAACCCATATCTCGGAAACTATTAGCAATTACACCTATTGCCTGTTTTCGTTAGGGAGCCAATCTGTGAAGGGGACAGGGGAAGACATGTTTCCCTACCTGTTCACTCTCCCTTTCTCCTTCACCACCACCCTCTTATCCCCCGAGCTAGTTACGGTGGTTCTCCGAGATGTTGAATATCCTTGGGATACTCAGACCAGCCTGCTCTTGTTGTTATGTCTCCTGAATGCGCTTCAGGTTTTGAGGAGGGTTAAACAACTACTTAGGAATCTCATCCGGAGATCTGTCTTGAGGCGGGATAGTTGCGAGTGGCAGGGAGTGTGGGAGGATATGGGCAGGTTTCTAGAGCAGTGGTCACCTCCAGTGTTTTGGACATTCACCCCTGAACAACTGCAAAATCCTAAAAAGCTGGCAGAATGCTTGAAAAAAAGGTGTCATGACTCTGGCAGTTCCAAAGTGACACAAATCACTGTAGCGTGCTGGGGTCTGGCGTGTGCCTATCGAGCTGCAATTGATGCTACTCTCAACCTAGCTCCAGCTCCAGCAGCTGCTCCAGCTCCAGCTCCTGCAGCTGCTCCAGCTCCAGCTCCTGCAGCCGCTCCAGCTCCAGCTCCCGCAGCCACTCCAGCCCCTGCAGCAGCTCCAGCTCCTGCAGCAGCTCCCACTCCTGTGTCTGGGTCAGAGAAACGAGCTGTAGCAGTGCAAGTTGACCCCGCAGAGGGTATTCCAACCCCTGTGGCAGACCCTGTGTCTGGGTCAGAGAAACGAGCTGTAGCAGTGCAAGTTGACCCCGCAGAGGGTATTCCAACCCCTGTGGCAGACCCTGTGTCTGCGTCAGAGAAACGAGCTGTAGCAGTGCAAGTTGCCCCTGTAGACAAGGTGAAAAAATGGTATAGAGGCTCAGGTCGTTTAGAACGCAGACAGTCTTCTGCGAAGTCTGGGCATAGTGAAGACGAGGCTGGGCCATCAAAGGTGCAGGAGACTGAAGATGAGGATGGGGATGTCGAAAAATCAACAGTAACTACCCGGACTCTATACCAGCGTGAGCTACGAGATGTGCGAAAAGATTTTGGTCGCTGTATAGGTTAGCAGCTTGTCACCTGGCTGCTCCGGTGCTGGGACACGGGAGCCAATTATGTGGAATTAGAGGGCAAGGAAGCCAGGCGGCTGGGATCCCTTGCTAGGGACGCATGCATTGACAAAGCAATTGGAGATGGAGCACGATCTCGCAGCCTCTGGAGGCGTCTCCTGTCAGCTGTGCAGGAAAGGTATCCCTTCAAGGAAGAACTTGTATGTCTACCAGCCACTACTTTAAACACAGAAACGAAGATTCTGACCAGGACTAGAGGGGCCCTGCCTCCAGCCAGGGGGAGGAAAGGGACAATCGAGTTTATTGGACTGCGTGGATTCGATGGCCTGGCACGTCAGACGCACAGAAGTATAAGGCTTTGGTAGACACCGGTGCACAATGTACTCTAATGCCATCAAGCTATAAAGGGCCAGAGCCCATCTGTATTTATGGCGTGACGGGGGGATCCCAGCAGTTAACTGTATTGGAGGCTGAAGTGAGTCTAACCGGTAATGAGTGGCAAAAGCACCGTATTGTGACTGGCCCGGATGCTCCGTGCATCCTTGGCATAGACTATCTTAGAAGAGGATATTTCAAGGACCCAAAAGGGTTCCGCTGGGCTTTTGGCATAGCTGCCTTGGAGACAGAGGACATTAAACAGTTGTCTACCTTGCCTGGTCTCTCAGAGGACCCTTCTGTTGTGGGGTTGCTGAGGGTTGAAGAACAGCAAGTGCCGATCGCTACCACAACTGTGCACCGGCGGCAATATCGCACCAACCGAGACTCCCTGATTCCCATCCATAAGCTAATTCGTCAACTGGAGAGCCAAGGAGTGATCAGCAAGACTCATTCACCTTTTAATAGTCCCATATGGCCAGTGCGAAAGTCTAATGGTGAGTGGAGACTAACAGTGGACTATCGTGGCCTGAACGAAGTCACGCCACCACTGAGTGCTGCAGTGCCGGACATGCTAGAACTCCAGTATGAACTGGAATCAAAGGCAGCCAAGTGGTATGCCACAATTGATATCGCTAATGCATTTTTCTCCATCCCTCTAGCAGCACAGTGCAGGCCACAGTTTGCTTTCACTTGGAGGGGAGTCCAATATACTTGGAATCAGCTGCCCCAGGGGTGGAAACACAGCCCTACCATTTGCCATGGACTGATCCAGTCTGCGCTGGAGCAGGGGGAAGCTCCTGAACACCTGCAGTACATCGATGACATCATTGTGTGGGGTGACACTCCTCTGTGTCATCTCCTCCTGTCATCACTCCTCCTGTCATCACTCCTATCATCTCCTCCTCTGATGATATCCCAAAGTATTTGCCTTCTGGCCAGTCCATAATCACCTCCAAGATTCCTGGGCGACTGGGGTTTCCTATTCGAGCCCGCTGAGTAATCAGTGCAACCCACTTGCTCCATGTAGCATCAGTTGCATGATGTGTAGAGGGGACCCTTCCTTTGAACATCCAGCCTAGTACCGGCAGTCGGGGTGCCAGGAGGAGCTGCGCTTCAGTACTGACCACTTCCGAAGCAGATCGAACTCCTTCATATGCTGCCAGTATCTCCTTTTCAGTTGGAGTATAGCGGGCTTCAGATCCTCTGTATCCCCGACTCCAAAACCCCAGGGGTCGACCTCGAGTTTCCCCAGGTTCTTTCTGCCAGAGGCTCCAGGTGGGGCCATTCTCCCCGGCTTTAAACACACAGAAGTGTTTAAAGGACTGCCTGCTGGAAGTTGGAGCAGCAAACTTTTCAGAGAACCCCTTTTTCCCAATTGTTTTCTTTTGCAATTCACGTACCCGTGCCTCTAGGGTCGCAGTAGATTTTCCATCCCATTTTCTCATGTCCTCTCCATGGTCACGTAGGTAAAACCACAGGGTGGCGCGGTGTGTGTGCCCACCATATTGTCTTCCTTGCATAGATGAACGTTTACCCCTAATAGCTGAGACACTGGTTTGTACAGGTGGGGAGGAAAATAATCTCTCTTCAAGTTGGTGGATCTTTTCAGAAAGTTTCTCCAAAGTATTCTCTTTTAGCTGGTGGACACTGGTTCGTTCAGGTGGAGGGGAAGATAATCTTTCTTCAAGTTGGTGGATCTTTTCAGAAAGTTTCTCCAAAGCATTCTCTTTTAGCTGGTGGACACTGGTTCGTTCAGGTGGAGGGGAAGATAAATTCTCTTTAAGTTGGTGGACCTCTTCAGAGAGTTTCTCCACAGCCGAGACACAGGCCTGTAGGGAAGAGGAGAGATTTCCTTCGTACTGCCGGAGTATTTTAGTCACTTCGTTCACTGGGGGATTCTCCTCCGCTTTCCAGGTTAGTATTGCCAATGAGCTGGCATATGATGATGGTGCACTCCGTACAAACTTCCGCCACATGGGTGGTGTACACCGGACTGCATCTGGATCTGCGGATGTTTGCGTCGTCTAGGTCCTTATAAATTACTTCCCGTACGGCCAATTCCCTCAGGTACTGAATTCCCTTCTCCATGGTGGTCCATTTGCCTGGTAGACATACAAGTTCTTCCTTGAAGGGATACCTTTCCTGCACAGCTGACAGGAGACGCCTCCAGAGGCTGCGAGATCGTGCTCCATCTCCAATTGCTTTGTCAATGCATGCGTCCCTAGCAAGGGATCCCAGCCGCCTGGCTTCCTTGCCCTCTAATTCCACATAATTGGCTCCCGTGTCCCAGCACCGGAGCAGCCAGGTGACAAGCTGCTAACCTATACAGCGACCAAAATCTTTTCGCACATCTCGTAGCTCACGCTGGTATAGAGTCCGGGTAGTTACTGTTGATTTTTCGACATCCCCATCCTCATCTTCAGTCTCCTGCACCTTTGATGGCCCAGCCTCGTCTTCACTATGCCCAGACTTCGCAGAAGACTGTCTGCGTTCTAAACGACCTGAGCCTCTATACCATTTTTTCACCTTGTCTACAGGGGCAACTTGCACTGCTACAGCTCGTTTCTCTGACGCAGACACAGGGTCTGCCACAGGGGTTGGAATACCCTCTGCGGGGTCAACTTGCACTGCTACAGCTCGTTTCTCTGACCCAGACAAAGGGTCTGCCACAGGGGTTGGAATACCCTCTGCGGGGTCAACTTGCACTGCTACAGCTCGTTTCTCTGACCCAGACACAGGAGCTGGAGCTGCTGCAGGGGCTGGAGCTGCTGCAGGGGCTGGAGCTGCTGCAGGGGCTGGAGCTGGAGGGGCTGCAGGAGCTGGAGGGGCTGCAGGAGCTGGAGGGGCTGCAGGAGCTGGAGGGGCTGCAGGAGCTGGAGCGGCTGCAGGGGCTGGAGCGGCTGCAGGGGCTGGAGCGGCTGCAGGGGCTGGAGCGGCTGCAGGAGCTGGAGCGGCTGCAGGGGCTGGAGCGGCTGCAGGGGCTGGAGCGGCTGCAGGGGCTGGAGCGGCTGCAGGGGCTGGAGCGGCTGCAGGGGCTGGAACTGGAGCGGCTGCAGGAGCTGGAGCGGCTGCAGGAGCTGGAACTGGAGCGGCTGCAGGAGCTGGAGCGGCTGCAGGAGCTGGAACTGGAGCGGCTGCAGGAGCTGGAGCGGCTGCAGGAGCTGGAGCTGGAGCGGCTGCAGGAGCTGGAGCTGGAGCGGCTGCAGGAGCTGGAACTGGAGCGGCTGCAGGAGCTGGAGGGGCTGCAGGGTCTGTCACTAGGTTGCTAGTAGCATCAATTGCAGCTCGATAGGCACAAGCCAGACCCCAGCACGCTACAGTGATTTGTGTCACTTTGGAACTGCCAGAGTCATGACACCTTTTTTTCAAGCATTCTGCCAGCTTTTTAGGATTTTGCAGTTGTTCAGGGGTGAATGTCCAAAACACTGGAGGTGACCACTGCTCTAGAAACCTGCCCATATCCTCCCACACTCCCTGCCACTCACAACTATCCCGCCTCAAGACAGATCTCCGGATGAGATTCCTAAGTAGTTGTTTAACCCTCACCAAAACCTGAAGCGCATTCAGGAGACATAACAACAAGAGCAGGCTGGTCTGAGTATCCCAAGGATATTCAACATCTCGGAGAACCACTGTAACTAGCTCGGGGGATAAGAGGGTGGTGGTGAAGGAGAAAGGGAGAGTGAACAGGTAGGGAAACATGTCTTCCCCTGTCCCCTTCACAGATTGGCTCCCTGACGAAAACAGGCAATAGGTGTAATTGCTAATAGTTTCCGAGATATGGTTTCCAAAGTATAGAGTCGACATCAGTGCTGAGTACAAATACCAGGTTAGAGTCGTGACCAGATATTTCATCATTTCATAAGCCATTGTTACACCGCACAGTACCATAACAATCTTAAACCAGGGCCCGGAAAGGATAAACAGTGCAACAGGGAGCACATACAGAAAGTAACGTGCTATAAAACTCAATTTGGAATACAGGTACAGCAGACTGGAGATTAAGGCAATCAACATCGTGACTAGCAACTATTAAGCAGGTCCAATACTTATACCAATTTTAGTTTAACACACTCTGGTCAGATTTGTCGATATCTCAACCCTTCGGGCCCCACGTTGGGCGCCAAAAGGACTGTTGTGGTTTAACCCGGCTGGCAGCTAAACACCACACAGCCGTTCGCTCACCCTCCCCCCTCCCTCTCGGGGATGGGGGAGAGAAACGGGAAAGTGAAGCCGGTGAGCTGAGATAAAGACAGTTTATTAAGACAGGAATATAATAATAACAATAATAATAATAATAGTGATAATGATAATAGTATTAATAATAATAATGTGTAAGAAAACAAGTGATGCACAATGCAATTGCTCACCACCCGCTGACCGATGCCCAGCCTATCCCTGAGCAGCCGGCCCCCCCACCCCGGCTAGCCACCCCTATATATTGTTTAGCATGACGTCAGATGGTATGGAATACCCCTTTGGCCACTTTGGGTCAGCTGTCCTGGGTCTGTCCCCTCCCAGCTCCTGCTGCACCCCTAGCCTGCTCGCTGGCAGGACAGAGCGAGAAGCTGACAAGTCCTTGGCCTGGTGTAAGCACTGCTCTGCAACAATTAAAACATCAGCATGTTATCAGCGCTCTTCTCATCCTAATCCAAAACATAGCACCCTACCAGCTAGTAGGAGGAAAAATTAACTCTGTCCTAACTGGAACCAGGACACAGCCAAAAGCGTAGTTGCTTCCCTGGAAGATATACTTTGGGCAGACAAGTTCTTGGCTCAGTTAGGGGGGTCACTGGACCAAGATACAGAGGAAGCCAGACTTAACTGTTCTGGCCTCCATACATCTCTGAAATCCTTCCACAGAGACCTGCCCCAGGACGCAAAAGATACATAGACTAAGGTCAAAGTGTTGGGTCAGGCATGTACATCTTTGTCTAAGACTTCTCTCCCTCCTCCCAGCTGAGCTAAAGTGATGGAAGCCGTAGCCACCAAGCTGAGGGGCAGTTTGGTAAAAACACTGATAATGCACTTCCAGTTCTTTCTTCGGAAGATCATGCAGTTTCTCAATGTGTGAGGGCAAAAAAGATGCACTCTTGACAAAAGCATAGATTCACTGAAGCTTACAATTAATATTTAATACCAACAAGTCTTCTGTGATGCTGTGAAGATGTAAATAAGTGGAGAGAACATGATATTTACCCCGCTATAGATCATTCATGAGAGCTAAGCTATTTACAAAAGCTAAATACGACACTGTATTTAGTGTAGGTCACCTCCTAGGGTTAGAGATGAAAAGTTTTTGGTCTAATGGAGAGTAACATAATACACCATAATAACACAACCACTGTCTTGTCTGCAAAGAATTATCTCCTGTCTCCTTTCTATTGCAATTACAGGTGGGTAAAGCCACTACTGGGGAAAAATAATAAAAAACAAAAGGAAGCAGTGCCTTAAGGAGACTCGATACCTTGGGCTTGTTTTACTATGGGTTCTTGCTCATTGTTGAGAATCATCATGTTCATGCAGGAACTCAGGTCAGTAGACAGGTATGTGGGATGACTTCACTTTAATGGAAGTTACACTGTCTCAGGATTACAAATTAAATATCACGGTGTGTTGAAGTGATCTGGGGCTTCCCTTCCACTCCAATATAATTCAGATTTCCCCCTGAAAAGTTTCCTTTGTACATACTCAAACCTGCAATCAATATAGATGGTTAAAAGGGATTGTCAAAACTTAAAATACCAGTATGCTGGGAGTGAATTCACTGATGCAAGTCTCATGGCATTATGCTCAAGATTTATAGACCAGAATATTTAGGAACTTGTTTCCATGAACTAACACCCACAGCAGACCCCCCCACCAGCCAGCTGTATTATTTGCTATAAGTCTCAGAAATCACCAAAGAATTGTCAAAGCCAAAGCAGAGTCCTGATTTAGGAAGCATTTGGGTGAAGTTGTATTATAAAGACTAACAAAAATTGCTTAAAAAGACACATTTATCTCTGAAGTCTGGCTTTTTGTTTCTCTTGACATCCAAAAGCAAGCTGAAAAATGATGTGAATAATTCCTGTGGTGATAGGCACTTTTGGTGAAGTAGCAAATGAAAAAATGAAAATGAAAAGGGGCAAAGAAGCTTCAGTCCTTCGTGCAGATGAAAAGAAAATGTGTTATTGTGAACAAATTATGAATGAATCAATGCCATCTACCTCAGTTTACCCTTTAATCACCAAAGTATTTACCAGTTGGTGACTTAAAGATAAGAGTCTTCAGCTGTTTGAAATTTTTTCAGGGAAGGAAAAATTAGGATGGCTAAATGGGTTATTTGTTTACCATGAGTTTTACAGGTATGAAAACAATAGGGTTAAACTGATTTAGGACTGCAAAGGTGACTGTCTTGCACATAAGGGAAGGTTTTGAAAAAGCACTCATTAAAAATTGGAGTAGTAGCTAACATCTCCCTTCCTCCTTACCTTCAGGAAACTTCCAAGTAAAACAGGATCCCCAGCACACGTGCCAATGTCTTTCCCTACAAATCCCTTTCTGACAGCTGCCCCAAGGTGCACTGTTCTAATGGGCAGCAGCATCCAAATGTTGCTTCAGAAACCAAGTGACACTTTCTCTTCCAACTCCTGTGTGAGACCCTGCAGACTTTCCACCTCCTCTGGCTCCTGAAGATTGAATCCGAGGAGCTGAGAGGGGTGTATGCACTGACCCTAATATGACACAAGCAAAGGGGCCACATCCTCAAAAACCCCACAGTCTCCCATCCACATCAACATGTTTGAAGTGTATACATATTTTTGGTGATCTAGGAGCAAGTGATTTGCCCAAGGTGACTCCACCTAGTTAGTAGCAAAACCCCAGAGCGCTCTCCTTCTCCAGTTATTAAGCTCTGCTCCCTATACAACCATCTATAGATCAAACCAATGCTGGAACCAGTGACAAGATAATGAACAGAGACAGTGGTCTTTAACTAAGACCTGAGATCTATCTCTGGGGGCTGCTCTTGGGAGTAAATCTTACTACTGATATGCTCAGCGTGCATACTTCAGAACAGATGATCTATCACTGTGCCATGCAAACCCTTTGTGATACCTACTTATTGCATTCCCACAGAGACAGAAGTTTCAGTGTGATTTATGAAAGAGAACCAGTAAAAATAGGGAGGTCTGCACAGTTTCAGAATTACTTAAGAAAAGATAGCTTACCCTATCCCCCAAAAAATTTTCCACAAAGATTAAAAGATTACCCTTCATACCTGGCATTTGGTGCTTCTGAAACCACAAGCAGATGGAGACGCTGTGCTGAGAAATCAACTGCAAAGCCCTTGCTTGCCTCCTTCACAGCCCAAAGGCAGTGTAATTTTGGAACCCAAACTCAGGCTTGGTGGCATTTGGGCCCACTGGCAATGTGATGCAGAAGTTGCAGATGACCCGAATGCAGGGACATCTCATCGATCCCTTAGTGATGCAGGTTGGCTGGATGGAGTCTCGATGGGTCTCAAGGTGTCCTGCCACATTGGTCAAACTAGCAAAGTGTCTAAATGAAGGTATCCAGTGCTAGATGCCTTAGGACATCCAAAACATCTCCAGTGGTATGACAGATTGAAGAAATGACCTACTGAAGACATTTCTTGCACAGCAGCTGAAGGTCTTGGGTGCATTGAGACATCTCAGATGCGAGTGAATACCTAGGCTTTCACCTGAATTCAACTCCAGACCCTGCAGTCAGTACTCCGGTCATTGCCCACACAAGTTTGGCAACCAGAACAAACCGGGGGACTCCTGGACAACAGAATAGGGGGGTTACCTGGAAGAAGATCATGCCAGAGAAAACAACATCCTGTTGAGATACATCCCACAAGCCACAAAGAAAGAAAGAAAATAATATTTTTCCAGTAAACTATAATATACGTTGCCTTCAAAGAATTACCACTCAGCCACACTGGATTCTTATTACATAGATTTGTTCCAGGTGACTACAGACAAAAAAAAATCATGTAGAGATTTAAAGGTCCAGTGGAGGTGCTTTTCCACTATGAGCAAAGTGACATTTGCCATGTCAGCAGCTCCCATCTTTGCCCTCTGGGCAGGTCTAAAATGGAAGATTTGGCCACTATCTTCATTTCACTATGGACGGTCTATCTGAACCAACTTAAGTAGATATACAGAAATGAACAAGAGCAGAACAAAGCTTTAGAAACATACTGAATAAAGCTGGGGCACAGGATATTTGTTAGGAGCAATGCATTTATAATACCAAAATGTTTCTCATACCTGTATTGATTGTATCAAGATATTTTTTTAATAAAGAAATGGAAAAGTTTTAGAATACTGAAATCTCTCATTTCAATAATTTTTCTGAACATTTTAATTTCATCTTAAGACATTCTTTATTCCTATATTTTCCAAATCTTTTTTTCCCAATGAAGCAGTTGTCAGAACAGAATTTTTCCCAACTTTAATTTCAAAAAGGTATCAGAATGTTTGAATTTGATATGAATTTATTGAAATATGAATTTTGAACCTTAATGTTTTCTGTAAGATAAAAAAAATCCATTTTCCAACTTGCTTTACACACAAAGCAACTCCCAGAAATTGAGACACTCAAAACCATTGTCATAAGAAATTCTCATCCCAAGGCCATATTTTTGGATCTCACTCTGTTTTCTCTCAAAAACTGCTCTGAAACACATTTCCTCTTGCATCACTTTCCCCTATATTTCTAGCTATAATTTTGACAAAATCAGCTTCTAACAACACTATTCTCATCACATAGCCACTTTATTTGGGAATATTCAGAGTATGCATTGCTCCCAGAGAAGGAGAAATGATCCCAAATAGAATGGAGATGTGTCCTGGTTCCAGTTAGGACAGAGTTAAGTAGCTCATAGTAGCTGGTAGGGTGCTATGTTTTGGATTAGGATGAGAAGAGCGCTGATAACATGCTGATGTTTTAATTGTTGCAGAGCAGTGCTTACACCAGGCCAAGGACTTTTCGGCTTCTCGCTCTGTCCTGCCAGCGAGCAGGCTGGGGGTGCAGCAGGAGCTGGGAGGGGACAGACCCAGGACAGCTGACCCAAACTGGCCAAAGGGGTATTCCATACCATCTGCCGTCATGCTAAACAATATATAGGGGTGGCTGGCCGGGGTGGGGGGGCCGGCTGCTCGGGAATAGGCTGGGCATCGGTCAGCGGGTGGTGAGCAATTGCATTGTGCATCACTTGTTTTCTTACACATTATTATTGTTAATACTATTATCATTATCACTATTATTATTATTATTGTTATTATTATATTTCTTATATTCCTTATATTATTATATTCCTATCTTAATAAACTGTCTTTATCTCAACTCACCGGCTTCACTTTCCCGTTTCTCTCCCCCATCCCAGAGAGGGAGGGGGGAGGGTGAGCGAACGGCTGTGTGGTGTTTAGCTGCCAGCTAGGTTAAACCACAACAGTCCTTTTGGCGCCCAACGTGGGGCCCGAAGGGTTGAGATATCGACAAATCTGACCAGAGTGTGTTAAACTAAAATTGGTATAAGTATTGGACCTGCTTAATAGTTGCTAGTCACGATGTTGATTGCCTTAATCTCCAGTCTGCTGTACCTGTATTCCAAATTGAGTTTTATAGCACGTTACTTTCTGTATGTGCTCCCTGTTGCACTGTTTATCCTTTCCGGGCCCTGGTTTAAGATTGTTATGGTACTGTGCGGTGTAGCAATGGCTTATGAAATGATGAAATATCTGGTCACGACTTTAACCTGGTATTTGTACTCAGCACTGACGTCGACTCTATACTTTGGAACCCATATCTCGGAAACTATTAGCAATTACACCTATTGCCTGTTTTCGTCAGGGAGCCAATCTGTGAAGGGGACAGGGGAAGACATGTTTCCCTACCTGTTCACTCTCCCTTTCTCCTTCACCACCACCCTCTTATCCCCCGAGCTAGTTACAGTGGTTCTCCGAGATGTTGAATATCCTTGGGATACTCAGACCAGCCTGCTCTTGTTGTTATGTCTCCTGAATGCGCTTCAGATTTTGTGGAGGGTTAAACAACTACTTAGGAATCTCATCCGGAGATCTGTCTTGAGGCGGGATAGTTGCGAGTGGCAGGGAGTGTGGGAGGATATGGGCAGGTTTCTAGAGCAGTGGTCACCTCCAGTGTTTTGCACATTCACCCCTGAACAACTGCAAAATCCTAAAAAGCTGGCAGAATGCTTGAAAAAAAGGTGTCATGACTCTGGCAGTTCCAAAGTGACACAAATCACTGTAGCGTGCTGGGGTCTGGCTTGTGCCTATCGAGCTGCAATTGATGCTACTAGCAACCTAGCTCCAGCTCCTGCAGCCGTTCCAGCTCCAGCTCCTGCAGCCACTCCAGCTGCAGCTCCTGCAGCCGCTCCAGCTCCAGCTCCTGCAGCCGCTCCAGCTCCAGCTCCTGCAGCCGCTCCAGCTCCTGCAGCCGCTCCAGTTCCAGCTCCTGCAGCCGCTCCAGCTCCAGCTCCTGCAGCCGCTCCAGCTCCTGCAGCCGCTCCAGCTCCAGCTCCTGCAGCCATTCCAGCTCCTGCAGCCGCTCCAGCTCCAGCTCCTGCAGCCGCTCCAGCTCCAGCCCCTGCAGCCGCTCCAGCTCCAGCTCCTGCAGCCGCTCCAGCTCCTGCAGCCGCTCCAGCTCCAGCTCCTGCAGCCGCTCCAGCTCCAGCTCCTGCAGCCGCTCCAGCTCCTGCAGCTGCCCCAGCTCGTGCAGCTGCTCCCACTCCTGTGGCTGGGTCAGAGAAACGAGCTGTAGCAGTGCAAGTTGACCCCGCAGAGGGTATTCCAACCCCTGTGGCAGACCCTGTGTCTGGGTCAGAGAAACGAGCTGTAGCAGTGCAAGTTGACCCCGCAGAGGGTATTCCAACCCCTGTGGCAGACCCTGTGGCTGGGTCAGAGAAACGACCTGTAGCAGTGCAAGTTGCCCCTGTAGACAAGGTGAAAAAATGGTATAGAGGCTCAGGTCGTTTAGAACGCAGACAGTCTTCTGCGAAGTCTGGGCATAGTGAAGACGAGGCTGGGCCATCAAAGGTGCAGGAGACTGAAGATGAGGATGAGGATGTCGGAAAATCAACAGTAACTACCCGGACTCTACACCGGCCATCAAAGGTGCAGGAGACTGAAGATGAGGATGAGGATGTCGAAAAATCAACAGTAACTACCCGGACTCTATACCAGCGTGAGCTACGAGATGTGCGAAAAGATTTTGGTCGCTGTATAGGCGAGCAGCTTGTCACCTGGCTGCTCCGGTGCTGGGACACGGGAGCCAATTATGTGGAATTGGAGGGCAAGGAAGCCAGGCGGCTGGGATCCCTTGCTAGGGACGCATGCATTGACAAAGCAATTGGAGATGGAGCACAATCTCGCAGCCTCTGGAGGCGTCTCCTGTCAGCTGTGAAGGAAAGGTATCCCTTCAAGGAAGAACTTGTATGTCTACCAGGCAAATGGACCACCATGGAGAAGGGAATTCAGTACCTGAGGGAATTGGCCGTACGGGAAGTAATTTATAAGGACCTAGACGACGCACAAACATCCGCAGATCCAGATGCAGTCCGGTGTACACTACCCATGTGGCGGAAGTTTGTACAGAGTGCCCCATCATCATATGCCAGCTCATTGGCAATACTAGCCTGGAAAGCGGAGGAGAATCCCACAGTGAATGAAGTGACTAAAATACTCCGGCAGTACGAAGGAAATCTCTCCTCTTCCCTAAAGGCCTGTGTCTCAGCTGTGGAGAAACTCTCTGAAGAGGTCCACCAACTTAAAGAGAATTTATCTTCCCCTCCACCTGAACGAACCAGTGTCCACCAGCTAAAAGAGAATGCTTTAGAGAAACTTTCTGAAAAGATCCACCAACTTGAAGAAAGATTATCTTCCCCTTCACCTGAACGAACCAGTGTCCACCAGCTAAAAGAGAATACCTTGGAGAAACTTTCTGAAAAGATCCACCAACTTGAAGAGACATTATTTTCCTCCCCACCTGTACAAACCAGTGTCTCAGCTATTAGGGGTAAACGTTCATCTATGCAAGGAAGACAATATGGTGGGCACACACACCGCGCCACCCTGTGGTTTTACCTACGTGACCATGGAGAGGACATGAGAAAATGGGATGGAAAATCTACTGCGACCCTAGAGGCACGGGTACGTGAATTGCAAAGGAAAACAATTGGGAAAAAGGAGTTCTCTGAAAGGTTTGCTGCTCCAACTTCCAGCAGGCAGTCCTTTAAACACAGAAATGAAGATTCTGACCAGGACTAGAGGGGCCCTGCCTCCAGCCAGGGGGAGGAAAGGGACAATCGAGTTTATTGGACTGTGTGGATTCGATGGCCTGGCACGTCAGACGCACAGAGGTATAAGGCTTTGGTAGACACCGGTGCACAATGTACTCTAATGCCATCAAGCTATAAAGGGCCAGAGCCCATCTGTATTTATGGTGTGACGGGGGGATCCCAGCAGTTAACTGTATTGGAGGCTGAAGTGAGTCTAACCGGTAATGAGTGGCAAAAGCACCGTATTGTGACTGGCCCAGATGCTCCGTGCATCCTTGGCATAGACTATCTTAGAAGAGGATATTTCAAGGACCCAAAAGGGTTCCGCTGGGCTTTTGGCATAGCTGCTTTGGAGACAGAGGACATTAAACAGTTGTCTACCTTGCCTGGTCTCTCAGAGGACCCTTCTGTTGTGGGGTTGCTGAGGGTTGAAGAACAGCAAGTGCCGATCGCTACCACAACTGTGCACCGGCGGCAATATTGCACCAACCGAGACTCCCTGATTCCCATCCATAAGCTAATTCATCAACTGGAGAGCCAAGGAGTGATCAGCAAGACTCATTCACCTTTTAATAGTCCCATATGGCCAGTGCGAAAGTCTAATGGTGAGTGGAGACTAACAGTGGACTATCGTGGCCTGAACGAAGTCACGCCACCGCTGAGTGCTGCAGTGCCGGACATGCTAGAACTCCAGTATGAACTGGAATCAAAGGCAGCCAAGTGGTATGCCACAATTGATATCGCTAATGCATTTTTCTCCATCCCTCTAGCAGCACAGTGCAGGCCACAGTTTGCTTTCACTTGGAGGGGAGTCCAATATACTTGGAATCGGCTGCCCCAGGGGTGGAAACACAGCCCTACCATTTGCCATGGACTGATCCAGTCTGCGCTGGAGCAGGGGGAAGCTCCTGAACACCTGCAGTACATCGATGACATCATTGTGTGGGGTGACACTGCAGAAGAAGTTTTCGAGAAAGGGAAGAAAATAGTCCAAATCCTTCTGAAGGCCGGTTTTGCCATAAAACAGAATAAAGTTAAAGGACCTGCACGAGAGATCCAGTTTTTAGGAATTAAATGGCAAGATGGACGTCGTCAAATCCCAATGGATGTGATCAACAAGATAACAGCTATGTCTCCACCAACTAGCAAAAAAGAAACACAAACTTTCCTAGGTGTCGTGGGGTTTTGGAGAATGCATATTCCAAATTACAGTCTGATTGTAAACCCGCTCTACCAAGTAACCCGTAAGAAGAATGCTTTTGAATGGGGCCCTGAGCAACGACAAGCCTTTGAACAAATTAAGCAGGAAATAGTTCATGCAGTAGCCCTCGGGCCAGTCCGAACAGGACCAGATGTAAAGAATGTGCTCTACACCGCAGCCGGAGAGAATGGTCCCACCTGGAGCCTCTGGCAGAAAGAACCTGGGGAAACTCGAGGTCGACCCCTGGGGTTTTGGAGTCGGGGATACAGAGGATCTGAAGCCCGCTATACTCCAACTGAAAAGGAGATATTGGCAGCATATGAAGGAGTTCGATCTGCTTCGGAAGTGGTCGGTACTGAAGCGCAGCTCCTCCTGGCACCCCGACTGCCGGTACTAGGCTGGATGTTCAAAGGAAGGGTCCCCTCTACGCATCATGCAACTGATGCTACATGGAGCAAGTGGGTTGCACTGATTACTCAGCGGGCTCGAATAGGAAACCCCAGTCGCCCAGGAATCTTGGAGGTGATTATGGACTGGCCAGAAGGCAAATACTTTGGGATATCATCAGAGGAGGAGGTGGTTCGTGCTGAAGAAGCCCCCCTGTACAACAAGCTACCGGAAAATGAGAAGAAATATGCCTTGTTCACTGACGGGTCCTGTCGTATTGTGGGAAAGCATCGGAGATGGAAAGCTGCTGTATGGAGTCCTACACGACGAGTTGCAGAAGCTGCTGAGGGAGAAGGTGAATCGAGTCAGTTTGCAGAAGTGAAAGCCATTCAGCTGGCTTTAGATATTGCTGAACGAGAAAAGTGGCCAGTTCTCTATCTCTATACTGATTCATGGATGGTAGCAAATGCCCTGTGGGGGTGGTTACAGCAATGGAAGCAGAACAACTGGCAGCGCAGGGGCAAGCCCATCTGGGCTGCTGCATTGTGGCAAGATATTGCTGCCCGGGTAGAGAACCTGGTTGTAAAGGTACGCCATGTAGATGCTCATGTGCCCAAGAATCGGGCTACTGAAGAACATCAAAACAACCAGCAGGTGGATCAGGCTGCTAAGATTGAAGTGGCTCAGGTGGACCTGGACTGGCAACATAAAGGTGAATTATTTATAGCCCGATGGGCCCATGACACCTCAGGCCATCAAGGTAGAGATGCAACATACAGATGGGCTCGTGATCGAGGGGTGGACCTGACCATGGACACTATAGCACAGGTTATTCATGACTGTGAAACATGTGCTGCAATCAAGCAAGCCAAACGGTCAAAACCTCTTTGGTATGGAGGACGATGGCTGAAATATAAATATGGAGAGTCCTGGCAGATTGATTACATCACACTCCCTCAAACCCGCAACGGCAAGCGCCACGTACTTACAATGGTGGAAGCAACCACCGGATGGCTGGAAACATATCCTGTGCCCCATGCCACCGCCCGGAACACTATCCTGGGCCTTGAAAAGCAAGTCTTATGGCGACATGGCACCCCAGAGAGAATTGAGTCAGACAACGGGACTCATTTCCGAAACAACCTTATAGACACTTGGGCCAAAGAACATGGTATTGAGTGGGTGTATCACATCCCCTATCATGCACCAGCCTCTGGAAAAGTTGAACGATACAATGGACTGTTGAAGACTACACTGAAAGCAATGGGTGCTGGGACATTCAAAAATTGGGATACACATTTGGCAAAGGCCACCTGGTTAGTCAATACCAGGGGATCTGCCAACCGAGCTGGACCTGCCCAATCAAACCTGTTACGCACTGTAGAAGGGGATAAAGTTCCTGTAGTGCACGTAAGAAACATGCTGGGTAAGACAGTCTGGGCTACTCCTGCCTCAGGAAAAGGCAAACCCATTCGTGGAATTGCTTTTGCTCAGGGACCTGGATGCACTTGGTGGGTAATGCAAAAGAATGGGGAGGTCCGGTGTGTACCTCAAGGGGATTTGATACTGGGTGAGAAAAGCCCATGAGTTGAATTGTAGTATGTTAATTATTATATAATACTGTATGTCATCACTACCATGATTGCTATATATCATAGATGAAAATGGTGATTAATTAGAATGTATTGGACAGAGTGTAACCTGAGCATGACATAAATGGTATGGAATAAGGGGTGGATATCTGTCCTGGTTTCAGTTAGGACAGAGTTAAGTGGCTCATAGTAGCTGGTAGGGTGCTATGTTTTGGATTAGGATGAGAAGAGCGCTGATAACATGCTGATGTTTTAATTGTTGCAGAGCAGTGTTTACACCAGGCCAAGGACTTTTCGGCTTCTCGCTCTGTCCTGCCAGCGAGCAGGCTGGGGGTGCAGCAGGAGCTGGGAGGGGACAGACCCAGGACAGCTGACCCAAACTGGCCAAAGGGGTATTCCATACCATCTGACGTCATGCTAAACAATATATAGGGGTGGCTGGCTGGGGTGGGGGGGCCGGCTGCTCGGGAATAGGCTGGGCATCGGTCAGCGGGTGGTGAGCAATTGCATTGTGCATCACTTGTTTTCTTACACATTATTATTGTTAATACTATTACCATTATCACTATTATTATTATTATTGTTATTATTATTTTCCTGTCTTAATAAACTGTCTTTATCTCAACTCACAGGCTTCACTTTCCCGTTTCTCTCCCCCATCCCAGAGAGGGAGGGGGGAGGGTGAGCGAACGGCTGTGTGGTGTTTAGCTGCCAGCCGGGTTAAACCACAACAACTTGCCTGGTAGACATACAAGTTCTTCCTTGAAGGGATACCTTTCCTGCACAGCTGACAGGAGACGCCTCCAGAGGCTGTGAGATCGTGCTCCATCTCCAATTGCTTTGTCAATGCCTGCGTCCCTAGCAAGGGATCCCAGCCGCCTGGCTTCCCTGCCCTCTAATTCCACACAATTGGCTCCAGTGTCCCAGCACCGGAGCAGCCAGGTGACAAGCTGCTCACCTATACAGCGACCAAAATCTTTTCGCACATCTCGTAGCTCACGCTGGTATAGAGTCCGGGTATTTACTGTTGATTTTTCGACATCCCCATCCTCATCTTCATCCTCCTGCACATTTGATGGCCCAGTCTCGTCTTCTCTATACCTAGACCTAGCAGAAGACTGTCTGCGTTCTAAACGACCTGAGTCTCTATACCATTTTTTCACCTTGTCTACAGGGGCAACTTGCACTGCTACAGGTCGTTTCTCTGACCCAGCCACAGGGTCTGCCACAGGGGTTGGAATACCCTCTGCGGGGTCAACTTGCACTGCTACAGCTCGTTTCTCTGACCCAGCCACAGGAGTGGGAGCGGCTGCAGGAGCTGGAGCTGCTGCAGGGGCTGGAGTTGTTATAAATTACTCTTTTAGCCAGAAAGAATTAGTTTATTGAGTAAGCGATCAGCAAGCGAAACAGCGCTGGGCGGCTGGGGAGTCTCCGCTCCGCCACAGCACGCGACTTCCCTTTCCAGCGTCACTGTTTTATAGCATCCAAGTTCCGGCTTGTCAGGACTTGTTGAGCCTTCTGAAGCTGCGCGGTCCGTTGTTGGGGGTCGCTGTTTTTCACGCGTTGTACTCATGTTCAAGGGAGGGGGGGGGTCGTGAAGCTGCAAACAGGATGTCTTGCGGTGGGTTGCTTCACAGAATCCTTTGTTTTAACAAGGATGTTTTCCCAACCTCCCTTCCTCATTATCTACTAGCTTAATCCCCTTATCACAATGTTGTGAATTGCGAAACCTTATCAGATTCTTTACATCCTTGAAGACAATGAACAAACCCCCTACTAATTTATCACAATCCCTCCTTTTTCTTTTTCCAACATATTTTGTTCATTGAACTTCTGGAGTATTTGCTTGCTTAACACTAAAGTCTCTGCACCATCTTCCTCTTGCTCCAGGGATTCATATCTCGTGCGCACAAGCATAAGATGAGCAGCCTCCAACCGGTTTTTTACAATCACGATTACTCGATTGAATATACATGGTCCAAAAGTCAGTGCTAATATAAACAACAGTAAAGGTCCTGCTATGGTTGATAGTAAGGTAGTGAGCCAAGGCGAGTAATTAAACCAGGATTCGTACCAATTTTGGCAGGCTTCATTCTCTTTCGTTTTTCTAACCCTTCCCGCAGTTTTGGCATGGTGTCTCTTACTACCCCAGTATGATCCGCATATACACAGCATTCCTCTCGAAGGGCTGCACATAGCCCTCCTTGTTGCAGGAAAATCAAATCCAATCCCCTGCGATTTTGAAGCACCACTTCAGATAACGATCTAACAGATTTCTCTGAAGCTGATATAGATTGTTTGATGCGGGCCAAATAATCATCTACAGCAATGCGTAGAGAGGTAAATTCTTGACTTTGTTTTACCAGAGAGGCAATTCCAGTTCCAGCTCCTGCAGCCCCTAGAACCATCAGAGTGACTAAAGTGACAGCCGTAATAGGCTCCCTCCTCTTTAAGTGGTATTCTGCCACAGTATGTTGGGTGTACATATATTCCTCAGAATGGTAAAGAATCCTTGGGATAATTACTACCTGTACACAGAAATTATGAGACGAGTTGAACAATTTCAAAGATAAGCATGGAGTTACCCCCAGAGACGAACATACCCATCTGGTGTTATCTGCTGGTATTAACCATTTTTCTTTGTCTAATTGTGTAACATTTTCTGTAATATTGCATAGATGGAACTTCTCACCAGGGACCGTGCCTACGCACCTGCCATTCCCAGTTACTTCTGTTAACGTTATTCCTACATCCCTTCCCCAATTGCATTGTGGGGGATCGGTTTCATTTGAACGGGTGGTCTCTCCCAGATCCCCAATGGCGTCGTAATATGGGGGCCTTATATCAAGACATAACCAGCAAGGTCTAGGCACGTCTGGATTTGTTTGATTCAACAACTGATAACTAGCATTCATGATTCTCCATGTGTTATTCCCGGTCACCCCTTCATTTCTAATCCCGTACTCCGGGTTTACTGATTTATTAGCAACCTCCAGTGGTTTAGGGCTATTAGGAGTTACCATTCTAAAAGCTTGTGTAGGCTGAATCCTCAAAACACTCTCCAACAGTTTCTGATTTGGTCCCACCCGTTGGGGACTCTTAGTCTCTTCCTTCTTTATATAGATGATGCCTCCCCTATCAGTCCCCCAGCAGTAGTTATCTGCTGAACAACATGGTGATCTTCCCATCTAGTCAGGCTCCATTTAAAAGGTTTGTGAGGGTGCGCAGACCCAGGAACAGTGTAAACAATCGTACCCATTACTATGTATCGCAAAAAAAAAAAAAAAATGGCTAGGGCCCATTTTCCAGAGTTCTTTACCTGGCCACGTAATTCCCCACCGTTTCACTCTCTGCCTCGCTTGTCAGTTCGGTTGCGGCAAACTACAAGGTGCAGGTTCTTCTCGGCAGCAGCAGTGTTCTTCAGGGGAGTTTCTCAGGTAAACGTGACCTTTTTCTGATCAAACAGGGTCCCCTCTCCTCCTTTTTTTTATGATACATAGACAGTTAGACCATACTTATTGAGTTCGTTTCAACGTGAGCTTTAAGTCATCAGGGCCTGCGACCGCTTTCCATTCGCTTTTCTGGATCGGTCCTTTCACGCGACTGGCATGCGTTCACCCCTTCTCAGCCGTCCGGATAGCTGTCTCTGTGATAAGTAAAACAACATAGGGGCCTCCCCACCGTGGTGTTAAAGACGTTTCTTTCCATGTCTTAATTAGAACCCTGTCTCCAGGTTGTATCCTATGGATTGCTATATCTAGCCACCAAGCCTTTCGCTTGCAACTCCCTCCGTCGGTTCATAAGCTGTATTAAATAAGGTTTTAATTGGATATCCTGTACCTGGGGGTGATCAGATGGCATCTCTAAATCATAGGCATACCATACAGCCTTTCAAAAGGTGAGATTCCGACATCGGCTCGAGGCTGTGTCCGGATATTCAATAGTGCAAGCGGTAAACATTTCACCCAGGAGGTTTTTGTCTCTATCATAAGCTTTGTTAGTTGCTTTTTAATTTCACCATTCATTCGTTCTACCTTTCCAGAGCTTTGAGGATGCCAGGGAGTGTGATATTCCCATTTAATTCCCAGAGCCTTCATCGTGTCTCGGGATACCTTTGGCACAAAGTGTGGGCCTCGATCAGAGTCAATTGCTTCTATTACCCCGTATCTGGGTATGATGCTTTCTAATAATATCTTTACCACGGTTTGAGCTGCGGCCCTTGCCGTAGGGAATGCTTCAACAAAGTTTGTGAGGTGGTCTACAACAACTAACAAGTATCTATATCGCCCCGTTTTTGGAAGTTCAGTAAAGTCTAATTGAATCTTTGCAAAAGGTCGATGTGCCAATTCTCGTCCTCCCGGGACCCTTTTTCTCATGTGTTGAGCATTTACCCTCCGACAAGTTATACAATCATTTACGATCCTCTTTGCTATATTATAAATCCCTATACACATATAATTTGTGGCAAATTGATTCACCAATGCCTGGGTTCCCCAGTGCGTCTGTTCATGAAATCTCCGTAGCACCCTCATAGCTACTGATTTTGGTAACACTTCCCGTCCATCAGGCAGTACCCATTTCCCTTTATCGTTTTTTCGAACCCCCATTTGTGTCATCTTGTCTTCTTCTGTAATAGTGAAACAGAGTAAGGGGAGGGGAATGGGTCCATTCGACCACAGGGAGTTAGCCGGCCCGCACTTGTAGCAGTTTATAAGGCGGGCTTTCTTCCTCAGAACAATTGCATTCAATCCCATCCACTCCCCATTCACTCCAGCAATCATAACATGGAAATTCCTTTGAGTCTTTCCCACAGTATTAAGTATTAAGTATTATATTAAGCATTATTATATATTATTTATATATTATTATATTATTAATTATTATATTAATTATTATATATTAAGTATTAAGTATAAGTATTAAGTATTTCCCACAGTCTGGGCAATCTTCCCTCGTTCTTATAATTCTTATACTCATTAATGCTGCCCTTTTTGCCTCCTGATCTGCTAGATTATTACCCCTAACCTGAGGGGTGAGGCCTTTTTGATGCCCTTTTATATGTACTACGGCAATTTCTTTGGGCTCTCCGATAGCTTGTAAAACCTGGGTAATCAATTCCTGATGTATTAAACCCTTTCCTTGTGAATTGATGAGCCCCCTTTCTTCCCATATTTTGCCAAATGTATGTACTACCCCATAAGCATATTTTGAATCTGTATATATTGTAGCGCTTTTATTTTTCAACAATTTTAGGGTCCGCAATATGGCATATAGCTCGCAAGCTTGGTCAGACCAGCTAGGGCTCAAAGGTCCAGATTCCACTATCTCAAATGTTTTCCCGTTTACTAACATGTATCCTGATTTTCGCTTTCCCTCGACTACTCTCGAGGAACCATCCACATATATCTGTTCACCGATGGGTAATTCCACCTCCTCTAGATCAGGTCTCAATTTCGTTTGCTCTTCTATATTTCGGAGGCAATCATGTCCTAAGGACTCATTTGGTTCCCCATAAAGAAATTGAGCAGGGTTCTGTAGGGAGGTTGTTTCTAATGTTAATTTTGGAGAGGAAATCAAAATTCCTTCATATTTTAATAATCTGGCGTCAGTGATCCATTTCTCTGCCTTCTGTTGCAGTACCCCGCGTATATTGTGTAGAGATATTACTTTGATTTCCCCCCCAAAAGTGATCTTCTGTGCTTCTTCCACTAACAAGGCAGCAGCTACCACTACCTGCAAACAGTTTGGCCAACCCCGGCTAACCGGATCCAATAATTTAGACAAATAGGCCACAGGTTTTTTACTCCCTGCCCATTCTTGGGCCAGCACTCCGTATGCCGTGCCTTCTGCGCTGTTCACAAAAAAAAAAAACCAAAACGGCCTCCTTAAATCTGGTAAGCTTAACACTGGGGGGGGCGTACTAGTTCCTCCTTTAACTTGTTCAGTCGTTCCTCATCTTCCCGAGTCCATTTCAGCAACCCGTCTCTAGTCAGTTTTTCGTAGAGAAATTTAACCTTTCCACTGTAATCTTCTATCCACTGTCTACAGTATCCGGTCAACCCTAACAGTTGCCATACCTGCCTTTTAGTTCGCGGGGACGCTAAAGCCAATATTCCACTGATTCTGTCTGGGTCTAACTTCTTAGTCCCCTTACTTAACTGGTGACCCAGGTACTTTACCTCTTGCTCCACAAATTGTAATTTTGGCTCCACAATTTGTAATTTTGCCCCTCCTTTTTCTTTTAAAGGGTACAGATTAACTCGATTCTCTGAGCCAATCCAAAGGCTCGCATATTCGCTCTCCTCTAAACAAAAAGGTTCCTTTGCATTTACATAAACGTTTAAGGCTTGGCAAACCCAGTCTTCAAACGACCCAAATATGGGCCAATAATTTACCTACCTCCCCAAACTTCAACACAATAATGAATCATTTTTACTTTATCCTTTCCCCGCCTAGAAGGGGAATCACTCCAATTCTTAATCATTAACCCCAGTGGGCTATCTGGGGGAATAGGGGGCAACCTAGCACTAGGCATTACCCCACCCATGGGACCAGAAGGCTTACTCTTCTTCTGTCCCATCTTCCAGAGCGCCTTTCACACACACACGCAGCCGCTTCCCCCTGGTCGTGGCCCAGTCCCTCGCGGGATGTGGGAACCGCACTACTGAGGGGTCCGCACTCACTTCGTCCTCAATTGGACGTCTCACACAGACGCACTCCGGGATCACCAACCCCCAACCGAACGGATCACCGGCCTATACTTACCCACCCCGTGGGTCTTTGTTCGGCCTTCGTGCACAAAGATTACCTAGGGGTTTTGCTGGCTTTATTTGCTTGCTGCCCGAAATTTAGGGTTTGTCGGTAGAGGGCCCGAACGGGAATAGTCCCGGCGAAGGCCGCCGAAATCGGCGGGGTGCCCCCTTCGATAGGCTTCCCGATCGACGTACCTTTATCTGAGTCATGGCACCAAATTTGTTATAAATTACTCTTTTAGCCAGAAAGAATTAGTTTATTGAGTAAGCGATCAGCAAGCAAAACAGCGCTGGGCGGCTGGGGAGTCTCCGCTCCGCCACAGCACGCGACTTCCCTTTCCAGCGTTACTGTTTTATAGCATCCAAGTTCCGGCTTGTCAGGACTTGTTGAGCCTTCTGAAGCTGCGCGGTCCGTTGTTGGGGGTCGCTGTTTTTCACGCGTTGTACTCATGTTCAAGGGAGGGGGGGGGTCGTGAAGCTGCAAACAGGATGTCTTGCGGTGGGTTGCTTCACAGAATCCTTTGTTTTAACAAGGATGTTTTCCCAACCTCCCTTCCTCATTATCTACTAGCTTAATCCCCTTATCACAATGTTGTGAATTGCGAAACCTTATCAGATTCTTTACATCCTTGAAGACAATGAACAAACCCCCTACTAATTTATCACAGAGTGGCTGCAGGAGCTCGAACTGGAGCGGCTGCAGGAGCTGGAGCGGCTGCAGGAGCTGGAACTGGAACGGCTGCAGGAGCTGAAACTGGAGCGGCTGCAGGAGCTGGAACTGGAACGGCTGCAGGAGCTGAAACTGGAACGGCTGCAGGAGCTGAAACTGGAGCGGCTGCAGGAGCTGGAACTGGAACGGCTGCAGGAGCTGGAACTGGAGCGGCTGCAGGAGCTGGAGCGGCTGCAGGAGCTGGAACTAGAACGGCTGCAGGAGCTGAAACTGGAGCGGCTGCAGGAGCTGGAACTGGAACGGCTGCAGGAGCTGAAACTGGAACGGCTGCAGGAGCTGAAACTGGAACAGCTGCAGGAGCTGGAACTGGAACGGCTGCAGGAGCTGGAACTGGAGCGGCTGCAGGAGCTGGAGCGGCTGCAGGAGCTGGAACTGGAGCGGCTGCAGGAGCTGGAGCTGGAGCGGCTGTAGGAGCTGGAGGGGCTGCAGGATCTGTCGCTAGGTTGATAGTAGCATCAATTGCAGCTCGATAGGCACAAGCCAGAACCCAGCACGCTACAGTGATTTGTGTCACTTTGGAACTGCCAGAGTCATGACACCTTTTTTTCAAGCATTCTGCCAGCTTTTTAGGATTTTACAGTTGTTCAGGGGTGAATGTCCAAAACACTGGAGGTGACCACTGCTCTAGAAACCTGCCCATATCCTCCCACACTCCCTGCCACTCGCAACTATCCCGCCTCAAGACAGATCTCCGGATGAGATTCCTAAGTAGTTGTTTAACCTTAAACAAAACCTGAAGCGCATTCTGGAGACATAACAACAAGAACATGCTGGTCTGAGTATCCCAAGGATATTCAACATCTCGGAGAACCACCGTAACTAGCTCGGGGGATAAGAGGGTGGTGAAGGAGAAAGGGAGAGTGAACAGGTAGGGAAACATGTCTTCCCCTGTCCCCTTCACAGATTGGCTCCCTGACGAAAAAAGGCAATAGGTGTAATTGCTTATAGTTTCCGAGATATGGTTTCCAAAGTATAGAGTCGACGACAGTGCTGAGTACAAATACCAGGTTAGAGTCATGACCAGAAATGTCATCATTTCATAAGCCATTGTTACACCGCACAGTACCATAACAATCTTAAACCAGAGCCCGGAAAGGATAAACAGCGCAACAGGGAGCACATACAGAAAGTAACGTGCTATAAAACTCAATTTGGAAAACAGGCACAGCAGACTGGAGATTAAGGCAATTAACATTGTGACTAGCAACTATTAAGCAGGTCCAATACTTATACGAATTTTAGTTTAACACACTCAGGTCAAATCTGTCGATATCTCAACCCTTCGAGCCCCACGTTGGGCGCCAAAAGGACAAAAGGTTTAACCCGGCCGGCAGCTAAACACCACACAGCCGTTCGCTCACCCTCCCCCCTCCCTCTCTGGGATGGGGGAGAGAAACGGGAAAGTGAAGCCTGTGAGTTGAGATAAAGACAGTTTATTAAGACAGGAAAATAATAATAACAACAACAGTAATAGTGATAATGATTATAGTATTAATAATAATAATGTGTAAGAAACAAGTGATGCACAATGCAATTGCTCACCACCCGCTGACCGATGCCCAGCCTATCCCCGAGCAGCCGGCCCCCCACCCCGGCTAGCCACCCCTATATATTGTTTAGCATGACGTCAGATGGTATGGAATACCCCTTTGGCCAGTTTGGGTCAGCTGTCCTGGGTCTGTCCCCTCCCAGCTCCTGCTGCACCCCTAGCCTGCTCGCTGGCAGGACAGAGCGAGAAGCTGAAAAGTCCTTGGCCTGGTGTAAACACTGCCCTGCAACAATTAAAACATCAGCATGTTACCAGCGCTCTTCTCATCCTAATCCAAAACATAGCACCCTACCAGCTACTAGGAGGAAAATTAACTCTGTCCTAACTGGAACCAGGACAGTGGTACATAACCCTCTGTCACATTCACCCATATTTTTATGGGGTATCTAGTCTTACTATTATCTGGTCATGCCTTTTCCAAGTTGCCAATTGACCAAGGCTTTCTCTGAGGCCTACAATCACTAGAAACAAAAATAATAATTGATTTTTCCCTGTCATTATTTTTAAACCTTAGGTTTCCAAATAATTATCAATACAAAGAATAAGATATACACTACTACTATAACAAACCCCCCTTGGGAGCACTTCAATTCACTATAGGTCTGTCCTTTCTCTCAATCACAAGTCACACTCATTAGTTACCTGTGAAAATAAAAGGTTAGTTTACAATTGTAAGCTTTTATCCAGCTCAGAGTCCACTATGAGATTTTTCTCTTCGATTTCAGCTTCCAACAAGTCTTCTATAGGAACAGCTTCCCAGGTACTAGGGTCGACGGATGCCTTCACTTGAGTATAGTGAGTCCAACCTTTTTCCGCAGTTCCTATGGCTGTTTCAGTGGTTAGTAGTACTTGGAAGTGTCCTTCCCATTCAGGCCGGAGTTGATCCTTTCCAGGTCCGAATCAGGACCCAGTTTCCTGGTTGATGGTGGTGGATGGGGAAGTCCAAAGGTGGGGTTTGAGCCAACAACCCATGTGTCCTGAGAGATAACAAAGAAGAGGACAACCCCAGAATACAGTTCTTAAGAAAACTCTCTTGTTTCGAACTTTGGTATCTCATCCCTTCTGCCCAGATAGGGCAATCCGAACAGCATCTCATATGGTGAAATTCCTATATCGTTTCTTGGTGCTGTTTGAACCTGTAGGAGTGCTAAAAGTAAACATTTTACCCAAGGAAGTTGGGTTTTTAACACTAATTTAGTTAATTAGTGTTAATTAGTTAAACTAATTTAGTTTAATTAATTTAGAGGAGGCTCAGGGGCGACCTTATCGCTCTCTACAGTTACCTTAAAGGAGGCTGTAGAGAGGTGGGGGTTGGTCTGTTCTCCCACGTGCATGGTGACAGGACAAGGGGGAATGGGCGAAAGTTGCGACAGGGGAGTTTTAGGTTGGATGTTAGGAAGTACTTCTTTACCGAAAGGGTTATTAAGCGTTGGAACGGGCTGCCCAGGGAGGTGGTGGAGTCACCATCCCTGGAGGTCTTTAAAAGACGTTTAGATGTAGAGCTTAGCGATATGGTTTAGTGGAGTACTTAGTGTTAGGTCGGAGGTTGGACTCGATGATCTTGAGGTCTCTTCCAACCTAGAAATCTGTGATACTGTAATACTGTAATTGCTTCTTTAATGTCTGGTTCATTCGCTTTGCCTTCCCAGAAGAGGAGGGGTGCCAGGGGGTGTGAAAATCCCATTCAATCTCTAAGGCCTGCATTAACCCTTGCAGTACTTGTGAAGTGAAATGACTTCCTTGACCTGAATCAGTGTTTTCAGCTATCCCATATCTAGGGACTATTTGCTCCAGTGATACCTTAGCCACCGTGTTTGCAGTGGCAGATACAGAGGGGAAAGCTTACACCCATCCAGTCACGTGGTCAATTAGGACAAACAAGTACTTAAGTCTCCCTACTTTAGGTAACTCAGTAAAGTCTACCTGTACACTTTGGAAAGGTTGAATCCCTGGCTCCCATCCCCCTCTAGGTGAGTTACGGATGACCTTTTTATTTGCCTTTTGACATATGGTACATCCTCTGCATATTTGCTTCACTAAAGTGTATATTCCTACACAGACATACTTTCTTAGCACAACATCACACATTGCTTGCACCTCCCAATGACTCTCTTGATGTAAAACGATTAATATTTGCCTCATTGGTGCTTTATTCAGCTTTTCTCTCCCATCAGGGAGTATCCATTTTCCCTCAGACTTCATGGCTCCTGATTCCTTAAAAAAATCTTTATCTTAAAACTTTTTAGTTCTTTCTTAGTTTTCAACAATTCCTTGAATCCTCTCTGGATTTATTCTCCTTTTTCCCTCAGACATTAGATGCCTTAAATACCTGACTTCTCTTTCTACGTATTGTAATTTATTTTTCAATACTCCCAAGCCCTGCTTTCCCAGAAAGTTGAATAGCTTGTTAGTAGCTTCCTTCACAACTGTTTTCTCCTGTCCTGACAAAAAACGATCATCCACATATTTGTAACAGTAACTCCTCCTTGGGAGGTTGGAATTGCTCCAAAATCTGTTCTAGAACTTTGCCAAATAAATTGGTGGCCCTGTAAACCCCTGAGGTAAAACTGTCCATATGTATTGTTGCTTCCGCCTCCACTTCAGGGTCTTTCCAGTCAGAGGTGAATATATCTTTGCTCTCAGGGCCTGAGAGCACTCCATTAATAACACTGCTATTCCAGTCGAACAATTTACTATTTGAATGCCCAATTTCATCATCAAATCCCTTCCCAACAAGTTAGTCCCTGCCTTGGGTACATACAATAATTGCCCAGAGATCATTTTATCCCCTAGTCTCAGCTTGGTATCCCCCCAAGGTGGCACTGTTATCCCAGCCCCTTCTACCTCCATCACTTTTTAGGGTTTCATTAGTTAATTTAATCCCTGATACTTTACAGGCCAGTAATGACCTAGCTGCCCCAGTGTATTGTGTTTGATGTCAAGGTTCGGGAGGGGGCTGCAGTGGCAGCCCCCACGAGGAGAATCCAGAAACTACCCCGTGGCAGATAAGGGACAATTTCATCTGGCCCCAGAGGGGCCCACCACTGCCCAGAGCCAAGCCATGAGCAACACAGTCCATGCCTCTGTGAGAGCACATCCACGAAAACAAGCAAACGAACAAACAAAAACCTGCTGCTCAACAGCAGCTGGGAGAGCGAGGAGTGAGAAACCTCCCCACAGACACCAAAGTCAGCACAGAAGGAGGGGGTGGAGGTGCTCCAGGTGCCGGAGCCGAAGCCCCCTGCGGCCTGTGGAGAGGCCCCTGGTGGAGCAGGCTGCCCCCCCCGTGCCCCCCCCCTTCTTGATACTTGGGAAACTGACCAAACACCACAGCAAATATACCAAAACTTCTTAGACTGTTACTTAGATAATGCCTACATCCTCTTTCCCTGCTCATTCAACTTTCCCGACTCATTCAAAAAAACAGCTCTGTCAAACATTACATACCACACCTTTAACACCTTCAATAACCCTTTTTAACACTTCTTCTTATCTTTCTCTAGCCTGTACTTTCACCAAAGTCTCAGTCATTAGCCAACTTAATTCCATACCTTTCTCCCTCATCCCATTTTCCTTCTCTCCTCCTTCTTCCACTCCTACCTGAAGTGGCCAGCCTGCCCACACTTAAAACATCCCATCAAAGCCTGTCCCTGCTAAGATTCAGGCCGCAACACGGGTAGCTTTCCTTGCCTGCCATTCCTTCATCTCTCTTCCTCTCTTCTCCATCCTGGCCCTGACTCCCCCTGAAGAAGATTTTCTTCCTCTTTCTCCAACCCTCTGCCTCACTACCTGCTACACTGTCAATACCATTAGTTTCACTCTCTGCTTTTCCTCCTCATCTCCCCTCTTGACACACACATTCAGGGCCTCCCACAGGAGTGTTAGTGTTGGGGAGAATCGAATGGATGTTTTATTAATGTCTCTTAGGTGATGGGTCATAAAGTATAATTAAGCATTGCCAGATGTACTTACATTATCAATTAATTTATGTATACTGGGAAGTTTAGGGAGTATATTATCAATTAATCTATGCATACTGGGAAACTTAGGGAGTATACTGAACAGTCAAATGAATCTTTGAAGGGGAACCCTGGGAGGGAACAGGTACAACCTGACCTTGGATAAGGGCCTGGAAGTGCTGAAATGAGTTGAAGCAGAACCAAGGAGCGGAGGGAGCATGCGTCGAGTGAGAAAGGTGAAAAGTTTAGCGGAGAGGAAGACTCCTTACTTCATCTGGACGACCACCTGGACGACCACCAGAGAGCGCCACGCATGTGCAAAGGGGAGGGGAGCTAATTAGAATGGAATGCGAGGCTGATGTTACCACCTGTAATGAATATGTATGCCTTACGTAATGTTGAATGTATAAATAATGGCTGGGAAGTAACGGGACTTGAAGCCAGATTTGGGCACCTGCCCCGGCTTCCAGCGCTGAATAAAGCACCTTCATATAATCACTTGGTGGTTATGTGGTTGCTACGCTAACATTTTGGCGACCCAGATGGGACGGCGTGGGCACTGCTGAGGCGGATCGTGTCTCGGTTTCGCTCCAGCCGGCCCCGAGGGATTCTCGGGGAGCAGTCGACCGCGACCGACCTCCGCTGCTCACGACGTACCACTGGAGCGGTAAGCAAAGGTGCTTTCAACTTTGGGTATTCGGTACCGATTTGGTTGGGAAAGCCTGCCGGTCAGACGCGGCGAAAGCCACGCTCGGTTGGGCAGGGAGCTCCCGGGGTAAGCCTAGGCGCCGTCCGTTAGACAGAGCGAAAGCTCTGCAGGTTCGGCATTGGTGGTTTGGTATTGGTAATTGTATTGGTTTGTGCTGAAGGGTCAGCACCTGGTATTATTGGTATGTGGTAAGCACGCTGCTGCTCCGGCAGCTTCTGGGAGAGCGTGCTGCTGCTCCGGCAGCTTCTGGGAGAGCGTGCTGCTGCTCCGGCAGCTTCTGGGGGAGTGTGCTGCTGCTCCGGCAGCTTTTGGGTTTGTATCATAAGCTCAAAATGAAAAAGATTAAAGGAATTCTGGGAAAAGATGTACCTATCCCGCGAACATCCCCACTGGGGTGTTTGCTAGCACACTGGAAAGAGGGAGGTTTTGGTCAAGAAATGCGGAAAGGAAAGCTGATTGATTATTGTAATATTTGGTGGCCACAGTATAAACTAGAGGACCAAGAAACTTGGCCTGAGAATGGAACATTGCAATATAATACAATTTTACAATTAATGCTATTTTGCAAGCGGGAAGGAAAATATGATGAACTGCCGTATGTGGAATTATTCTTTTATTTGCGCCGAAAGCCTGAATGGCAGCATGCTTGTGGAATAATGGTGCTTGAAGTTTCAACTGAGGAACGTTGTTGTGCATGTACTAAGGAGGGACGCTGTATACAGCATCAGGCAATAGAGAATAATAAGTATTATGGGGAAATGAATAATGGAAATATTGATTTGGAAGTTGCGCCGTCGGCTCCGCCGGAAGAGCCAGGACAGGGAGGGAAAAGAGAAAAGGAAGATAGCAGTAGTGATGGAGAATCCCCGACTTTAGTCTCCCCTGTGTCACATAGGACTCGGCAACAGCGAAGGGCAGGAGAAACTATAAATGAACAGAGAGGGAAAATAATCGCTCCCCTCAGGCAAGGAGTGGGGACAGAAGGACCGGTATATGTTAAGGTGCCTTTTTCAGCTGGGGACTTAATGATATGGAAACAAGCAGCCGGCACCTACAGGGAAAACCCAGATAAAGTAGCCAGGGTAATGAAAATGATAATTAAAACCCAAAATCCCGATTGGGATGATCTCCAGGTGATCCTGGACACTTTGATGGACTCGACAGAAAAAGACATGGCATTGCGGGCAGCTAGAGAGAGGGCCCGAGAGGATATACGAAATGGATTAGTGCTTGGAAATCTAGATCAAAACTTCCCCACTGAGGATCCCCAATGGGATTATAACACGGGATGGAATAAGGAGGCTGAAGAGATATCAAGATTGGGTACAAGTCGGGGTACAGAATGCCATGCCCCGGACCATAAATTGGTCAAAATTGTATAATGTCAGGCAAGAAAAAGCGGAATCACCTTCCGCCTTTTTAAAGAGATTGAAAGAAACTGCTAAGAAATATACAGATTTAGACGTAGAGACTGAGCAAGCTAAAGCTCAATTAGCACTCATTTTCTTGGGACAAGCCCAAGAGGATATTAGGAAGAAATTGCAAAAGTTGGAAGGTGCAGATTTGAGAAATTTGGATAGGCTGTTGGAAATAGCCTGGAAAGTGTATAATAACAGAGAAAAGGAAACGACAAAAAGGCAACAACAGAACTTATTAGCAGTAATTCAAGGGAGAGAACATGCAAGATTAAGGGGCAGGGGAAGAGGAAATATTAATGGTCGAGGTAGAGGAACAGGGAGAGGCTACCCAAGCTCAGGGGGAAACCGGCTGGGTCTTAACCAATGTGCCCATTGTAAGGGGGAGGGTCATTGGAAAAACGAGTGCCCTCTCCGTGGACAGATAATCGTTGGTGGGGGAAATTCGTTCCGAAACCAAGAAGCAGCCAAGGCGATGGTTCTGGGGGAATATAGTAGCTGACTAGGAGATCCGGTAGCAGAAAGTAAAGAGCCCTTAGTAAAAATTCAAATAGGAAATAAGGAAGTAAAATTTTTAATTGATACAGGGGCCACATATTCAGTACTCAATAGATTAAGTGGTAAGATAGGGGAAAGGAAAACTACTATTGTAGGTGCCACCGGGAAGGAGGAAATACGGCTGTTCTTACAACCCCTTGATTTACGGTTTGGAGGTAAAGAAATTACGCATGAATTTTTATATGTACCAGAATGCCCTATTCCTCTTTTGGGACGGGATTTGTTAACTAAACTAAACGCTACCATAACGTTTGAAGATGGAGAATTGATTATGAGAATCCCGGAATCAAAAGTGGGACAAATATTAATGATTAAAGAGAAGGCTGTTCCTCATATCCCAAAAGAGGTAGAAAATGCAGTAATGCCTGCAGTTTGGGAAACGGATGTGCCTGGAAAATCAAAAGTAGCCCAGCCAGTAAAAATTGAACTTAAGGAAGGGGCACGACCGGTACGGATTAAACAGTACCCATTGAAGCTAGAAGCTAGGCTAGGAATAGTAAAGATTATAGATAAATTTCTTAGCTACCACATTCTGGAGGAATGCAAATCCGAATATAATACCCCAATTTTCCCAGTAAAGAAACCTAACGGGGAATACAGGCTAGTGCAGGACCTTAGGGCAATAAACGAAATAACAAAAGATATTCACCCAGTGGTGGCTAATCCTTATACATTGTTAACATCTGTAAAAGAGAAATATAAGTGGTTTACGGTAATTGATTTAAAAGATGCCTTCTTCTGCATACCCATTGACAAGGATAGTAGAAAACTCTTTGCTTTTGAATGGGAAAATCCATGGAACAGATGAAAGATGCAACTGACCTGGACAAGATTGCCTCAAGGATTCAAGAATAGCCCGACCCTCTTCGGCGGTCAACTAGCTAAAGAAATAGAAGATTGGATTAACCAAGGACAGATTCAGGTACCAAAGGATCGATACCTGCTGTTACAATATGTGGACGATATATTAATAGCTACCGAAGGAGAGTCAGAATGTATTCAGGTAACTATTGATATTTTGAATCAATTGGGACTAAATGGGTACAAGGTTTCTAAACAAAAGGCACAAATCGCGTGCACAACAGTAATTTATTTGGGATGTGAAATTTCTCAAGGACAAAGAAAATTGGGAGTTAACCGAATACAAGCTATTTGTGAAATCCCCGAGCCGCGAAATTTGCATGAACTACGGGCTTTCCTAGGTATGGCCGGGTGGTGCAGACTGTGGGTAATGGACTATGGACTCATAGCAAAGCCCCTCTATGAAACCCAAAAGGCCTGTACATTTACTTGGGGAAAGCCACAACAAGAGGCCTTTAAGAAATTAAAGGAAGCCCTGATAAAGGTGCCTGCCTTGGGCTTGCCGGACTTATCAAAGGACTTCCAGCTGTTTGTGCATGAGAGACAACGATTGGCATTAGGAGTACTGACCCAGCGACTTGGGAGCTGGAAAAGACCTGTGGGGTATTTTTCTAAACAATTGGATGCGGTAAGCGCTGGATGGCCCTCGTGTTTAAGGGCTGTGGCAGCCACAGTCCTTTTAATACAGGAAGCCAGGAAGCTCACATTAGGGAAACGAATTGAGGTGTTCGTGCCACATATGGTGACTACGGTATTGGAGCAAAAGGGGGGCCATTGGCTATCGCCCAGCCGAATGATGAAATATCAAGCTATACTAACTGAGCAAGATGATGTAATCTTAAGAACTACTAACTTATTGAACCCAGCAGTGTTTCTAGGAACAACTACGGAGGAAGGAGACCTCAGTCATGATTGCGTGGAGATCATCGAACATACCTATGCCAGCAGAACAGACTTAAAGCATCAGCCTCTGGGGAGACCGGATTGGGAACTTTTCACAGATGGAAGCAGCTTTGTGGAAAATGGGACTCGTTACGCAGGATACGCGGTAACTACATCAAAGGTAGTGATTGAGGCAAATTCCCTACCTCTGGGAACTTCAGCCCAACGAGCAGAAATAATTGCCCTGACACGAGCCCTGGAACTAAGCGAGGGTAAGAACGTGAATATTTGGACAGATTCAAAATATGCATTCGGGGTAGTTCATGTACATGGGGCATTATGGAAAGAAAGGGGAATGCTATCCTCACAAGGGACTAATATAAAATACCAGGAAGAAATATTGAAATTAATAACAGCTGTACAGAAACCCCAACAGGTGGCCATAATGCATTGTAAAGCCCATCAAGGAGGTGTGTCAGAGATTGCAGAAGGTAACAGACTGGCAGATTTGACGGCCCGGAAGGTTGCGCGTGAAGTATGGAAAGTAATGGCTCTAATTCCATCAAAGGTAGGCCTCTCTTGTTTTAAATTACCTAAAGACCCAAAGTATTCAGCAGAAGATGAGAGACTTGCAAATTTGATGAAGGCCCAGAAGAATCCTGACGGATGGTATGTGACTACGACAGGACAACTCATAGTGCCTCCTATAGTAATGCGAGAAATCTTACAAATAAAACATAATGAATGTCACTGGGGTGCAGGAGCAATGGTGACCTATTTGAAACGAGGTGTCATCTCGGTACACATGTTAACAATGGCAAAGTCAGTAATGTCAAAATGTGAGCTTTGCTTAAAGAATAATCCGGTAGCAAGGAAACATGCTGAGATGGGAAGAACTAGGGCTGGGATAGAGCCTGGAGATTACTGGCAAATAGACTTCGTGGAACTGCCTAAAGCAAGAGGTTATAAATACCTATTGGTAGGGGTTGATACTTTTTCAGGATGGCCGGAGGCCCTTCCCTGTCGCACCAACCAAGCAAAGGAAACGGTAAAATGGTTACTATGGGAAATAATCCCTAGATTTGGTGTACCATTGGGTATTTCTTCAGACAGGGGACCACATTTCATTGCCAATGTGGTTAAGGAGGTTAGTAGGTTACTGGGAATCACCCAGAACACCCTATCCCACTTACTCCACCCCCATCCTATAGTACTAGCGTTAACAAGCAGGCATAGAGGAATCAATAAGATAGTAGACTAACGAAGATGCGTTAAGATTATACTTACTAATCTCTATATCAAGTTATACTCACTAACCTCTACTAACCTGATTCAACCTAATAGTAATGAAAATACTTGCTCTTGGTATGAGTGAAGTATTTTCAAAGGGGGGAAATGTTAGTGTTGGGGAGAATCGAATGGATGTTTTATTAATGTCACTTAGGTAATGGGTCATAAAGTATAATTAAGCATTGCCAAATGTACTTACATTATCAATTAATTTATGTATACTGGGAAGTTTAGGGAGTATATTATCAATTAATCTATGCATACTGGGAAACTTAGGGAGTATACTGAACAGTCAAATGAATCATTGAAGGGGAACCCTGGGAGGGAACAGGTACAACCTGACCTTGGATAAGGGCCTGGAAGTGCTGAAATGAGTTGAAGCAGAACCAAGGAGCGGAGGGAGCATGCGTCGAGTGAGAAAGGTGAAAAGTTTAGCGGAGAGGAAGACTCCTTACTTCATCTGGACGACCACCTGGACGACCACCAGAGAGCGCCACGCATGTGCAAAGGGGAGGGGAGCTAATTAGAATGGAATGCGAGGCTGATGTTACCACCTGTAATGAATATGTATGCCTTACGTAATGTTGAATGTATAAATAATGGCTGGGAAGTAACGGGACTTGAAGCCAGATTTGGGCACCTGCCCCGGCTTCCAGCGCTGAATAAAGCACCTTCATATAATCACTTGGTGGTTATGTGGTTGCTACGCTAACATTTTGGCGACCCAGATGGGACGGCGTGGGCACTGCTGAGGCGGATCGTGTCTCGGTTTCGCTCCAGCCGGCCCCGAGGGATTCTCGGGGAGCAGTCGACCGCGACCGACCTCCGCTGCTCACGACGTACCACTGGAGCGGTAAGCAAAGGTGCTTTCAACTTTGGGTATTCGGTACCGATTTGGTTGGGAAAGCCTGCCGGTCAGACGCGGCGAAAGCCACGCTCGGTTGGGCAGGGAGCTCCCGGGGTAAGCCTAGGCGCCGTCCGTTAGACAGAGCGAAAGCTCTGCAGGTTCGGCATTGGTGGTTTGGTATTGGTAATTGTATTGGTTTGTGCTGAAGGGTCAGCACCTGGTATTATTGGTATGTGGTAAGCACGCTGCTGCTCCGGCAGCTTCTGGGAGAGCGTGCTGCTGCTCCGGCAGCTTCTGGGAGAGCGTGCTGCTGCTCCGGCAGCTTCTGGGGGAGTGTGCTGCTGCTCCGGCAGCTTTTGGGTTTGTATCATAAGCTCAAAATGAAAAAGATTAAAGGAATTCTGGGAAAAGATGTACCTATCCCGCGAACATCCCCACTGGGGTGTTTGCTAGCACACTGGAAAGAGGGAGGTTTTGGTCAAGAAATGCGGAAAGGAAAGCTGATTGATTATTGTAATATTTGGTGGCCACAGTATAAACTAGAGGACCAAGAAACTTGGCCTGAGAATGGAACATTGCAATATAATACAATTTTACAATTAATGCTATTTTGCAAGCGGGAAGGAAAATATGATGAACTGCCGTATGTGGAATTATTCTTTTATTTGCGCCGAAAGCCTGAATGGCAGCATGCTTGTGGAATAATGGTGCTTGAAGTTTCAACTGAGGAACGTTGTTGTGCATGTACTAAGGAGGGACGCTGTATACAGCATCAGGCAATAGAGAATAATAAGTATTATGGGGAAATGAATAATGGAAATATTGATTTGGAAGTTGCGCCGTCGGCTCCGCCGGAAGAGCCAGGACAGGGAGGGAAAAGAGAAAAGGAAGATAGCAGTAGTGATGGAGAATCCCCGACTTTAGTCTCCCCTGTGTCACATAGGACTCGGCAACAGCGAAGGGCAGGAGAAACTATAAATGAACAGAGAGGGAAAATAATCGCTCCCCTCAGGCAAGGAGTGGGGACAGAAGGACCGGTATATGTTAAGGTGCCTTTTTCAGCTGGGGACTTAATGATATGGAAACAAGCAGCCGGCACCTACAGGGAAAACCCAGATAAAGTAGCCAGGGTAATGAAAATGATAATTAAAACCCAAAATCCCGATTGGGATGATCTCCAGGTGATCCTGGACACTTTGATGGACTCGACAGAAAAAGACATGGCATTGCGGGCAGCTAGAGAGAGGGCCCGAGAGGATATACGAAATGGATTAGTGCTTGGAAATCTAGATCAAAACTTCCCCACTGAGGATCCCCAATGGGATTATAACACGGGATGGAATAAGGAGGCTGAAGAGATATCAAGATTGGGTACAAGTCGGGGTACAGAATGCCATGCCCCGGACCATAAATTGGTCAAAATTGTATAATGTCAGGCAAGAAAAAGCGGAATCACCTTCCGCCTTTTTAAAGAGATTGAAAGAAACTGCTAAGAAATATACAGATTTAGACGTAGAGACTGAGCAAGCTAAAGCTCAATTAGCACTCATTTTCTTGGGACAAGCCCAAGAGGATATTAGGAAGAAATTGCAAAAGTTGGAAGGTGCAGATTTGAGAAATTTGGATAGGCTGTTGGAAATAGCCTGGAAAGTGTATAATAACAGAGAAAAGGAAACGACAAAAAGGCAACAACAGAACTTATTAGCAGTAATTCAAGGGAGAGAACATGCAAGATTAAGGGGCAGGGGAAGAGGAAATATTAATGGTCGAGGTAGAGGAACAGGGAGAGGCTACCCAAGCTCAGGGGGAAACCGGCTGGGTCTTAACCAATGTGCCCATTGTAAGGGGGAGGGTCATTGGAAAAACGAGTGCCCTCTCCGTGGACAGATAATCGTTGGTGGGGGAAATTCGTTCCGAAACCAAGAAGCAGCCAAGGCGATGGTTCTGGGGGAATATAGTAGCTGACTAGGAGATCCGGTAGCAGAAAGTAAAGAGCCCTTAGTAAAAATTCAAATAGGAAATAAGGAAGTAAAATTTTTAATTGATACAGGGGCCACATATTCAGTACTCAATAGATTAAGTGGTAAGATAGGGGAAAGGAAAACTACTATTGTAGGTGCCACCGGGAAGGAGGAAATACGGCTGTTCTTACAACCCCTTGATTTACGGTTTGGAGGTAAAGAAATTACGCATGAATTTTTATATGTACCAGAATGCCCTATTCCTCTTTTGGGACGGGATTTGTTAACTAAACTAAACGCTACCATAACGTTTGAAGATGGAGAATTGATTATGAGAATCCCGGAATCAAAAGTGGGACAAATATTAATGATTAAAGAGAAGGCTGTTCCTCATATCCCAAAAGAGGTAGAAAATGCAGTAATGCCTGCAGTTTGGGAAACGGATGTGCCTGGAAAATCAAAAGTAGCCCAGCCAGTAAAAATTGAACTTAAGGAAGGGGCACGACCGGTACGGATTAAACAGTACCCATTGAAGCTAGAAGCTAGGCTAGGAATAGTAAAGATTATAGATAAATTTCTTAGCTACCACATTCTGGAGGAATGCAAATCCGAATATAATACCCCAATTTTCCCAGTAAAGAAACCTAACGGGGAATACAGGCTAGTGCAGGACCTTAGGGCAATAAACGAAATAACAAAAGATATTCACCCAGTGGTGGCTAATCCTTATACATTGTTAACATCTGTAAAAGAGAAATATAAGTGGTTTACGGTAATTGATTTAAAAGATGCCTTCTTCTGCATACCCATTGACAAGGATAGTAGAAAACTCTTTGCTTTTGAATGGGAAAATCCATGGAACAGATGAAAGATGCAACTGACCTGGACAAGATTGCCTCAAGGATTCAAGAATAGCCCGACCCTCTTCGGCGGTCAACTAGCTAAAGAAATAGAAGATTGGATTAACCAAGGACAGATTCAGGTACCAAAGGATCGATACCTGCTGTTACAATATGTGGACGATATATTAATAGCTACCGAAGGAGAGTCAGAATGTATTCAGGTAACTATTGATATTTTGAATCAATTGGGACTAAATGGGTACAAGGTTTCTAAACAAAAGGCACAAATCGCGTGCACAACAGTAATTTATTTGGGATGTGAAATTTCTCAAGGACAAAGAAAATTGGGAGTTAACCGAATACAAGCTATTTGTGAAATCCCCGAGCCGCGAAATTTGCATGAACTACGGGCTTTCCTAGGTATGGCCGGGTGGTGCAGACTGTGGGTAATGGACTATGGACTCATAGCAAAGCCCCTCTATGAAACCCAAAAGGCCTGTACATTTACTTGGGGAAAGCCACAACAAGAGGCCTTTAAGAAATTAAAGGAAGCCCTGATAAAGGTGCCTGCCTTGGGCTTGCTGGACTTATCAAAGGACTTCCAGCTGTTTGTGCATGAGAGACAACGATTGGCATTAGGAGTACTGACCCAGCGACTTGGGAGCTGGAAAAGACCTGTGGGGTATTTTTCTAAACAATTGGATGCGGTAAGCGCTGGATGGCCCTCGTGTTTAAGGGCTGTGGCAGCCACAGTCCTTTTAATACAGGAAGCCAGGAAGCTCACATTAGGGAAACGAATTGAGGTGTTCGTGCCACATATGGTGACTACGGTATTGGAGCAAAAGGGGGGCCATTGGCTATCGCCCAGCCGAATGATGAAATATCAAGCTATACTAACTGAGCAAGATGATGTAATCTTAAGAACTACTAACTTATTGAACCCAGCAGTGTTTCTAGGAACAACTACGGAGGAAGGAGACCTCAGTCATGATTGCGTGGAGATCATCGAACATACCTATGCCAGCAGAACAGACTTAAAGCATCAGCCTCTGGGGAGACCGGATTGGGAACTTTTCACAGATGGAAGCAGCTTTGTGGAAAATGGGACTCGTTACGCAGGATACGCGGTAACTACATCAAAGGTAGTGATTGAGGCAAATTCCCTACCTCTGGGAACTTCAGCCCAACGAGCAGAAATAATTGCCCTGACACGAGCCCTGGAACTAAGCGAGGGTAAGAACGTGAATATTTGGACAGATTCAAAATATGCATTCGGGGTAGTTCATGTACATGGGGCATTATGGAAAGAAAGGGGAATGCTATCCTCACAAGGGACTAATATAAAATACCAGGAAGAAATATTGAAATTAATAACAGCTGTACAGAAACCCCAACAGGTGGCCATAATGCATTGTAAAGCCCATCAAGGAGGTGTGTCAGAGATTGCAGAAGGTAACAGACTGGCAGATTTGACGGCCCGGAAGGTTGCGCGTGAAGTATGGAAAGTAATGGCTCTAATTCCATCAAAGGTAGGCCTCTCTTGTTTTAAATTACCTAAAGACCCAAAGTATTCAGCAGAAGATGAGAGACTTGCAAATTTGATGAAGGCCCAGAAGAATCCTGACGGATGGTATGTGACTACGACAGGACAACTCATAGTGCCTCCTATAGTAATGCGAGAAATCTTACAAATAAAACATAATGAATGTCACTGGGGTGCAGGAGCAATGGTGACCTATTTGAAACGAGGTGTCATCTCGGTACACATGTTAACAATGGCAAAGTCAGTAATGTCAAAATGTGAGCTTTGCTTAAAGAATAATCCGGTAGCAAGGAAACATGCTGAGATGGGAAGAACTAGGGCTGGGATAGAGCCTGGAGATTACTGGCAAATAGACTTCGTGGAACTGCCTAAAGCAAGAGGTTATAAATACCTATTGGTAGGGGTTGATACTTTTTCAGGATGGCCGGAGGCCCTTCCCTGTCGCACCAACCAAGCAAAGGAAACGGTAAAATGGTTACTATGGGAAATAATCCCTAGATTTGGTGTACCATTGGGTATTTCTTCAGACAGGGGACCACATTTCATTGCCAATGTGGTTAAGGAGGTTAGTAGGTTACTGGGAATCACCCAGAACACCCTATCCCACTTACTCCACCCCCATCCTATAGTACTAGCGTTAACAAGCAGGCATAGAGGAATCAATAAGATAGTAGACTAACGAAGATGCGTTAAGATTATACTTACTAATCTCTATATCAAGTTATACTCACTAACCTCTACTAACCTGATTCAACCTAATAGTAATGAAAATACTTGCTCTTGGTATGAGTGAAGTATTTTCAAAGGGGGGAAATGTTAGTGTTGGGGAGAATCGAATGGATGTTTTATTAATGTCACTTAGGTAATGGGTCATAAAGTATAATTAAGCATTGCCAAATGTACTTACATTATCAATTAATTTATGTATACTGGGAAGTTTAGGGAGTATATTATCAATTAATCTATGCATACTGGGAAACTTAGGGAGTATACTGAACAGTCAAATGAATCATTGAAGGGGAACCCTGGGAGGGAACAGGTACAACCTGACCTTGGATAAGGGCCTGGAAGTGCTGAAATGAGTTGAAGCAGAACCAAGGAGCGGAGGGAGCATGTGTCGAGTGAGAAAGGTGAAAAGTTTAGCGGAGAGGAAGACTCCTTACTTCATCTGGACGACCACCTGGACGACCACCAGAGAGCGCCACGCATGTGCAAAGGGGAGGGGAGCTAATTAGAATGGAATGCGAGGCTGATGTTACCACCTGTAATGAATATGTATGCCTTACGTAATGTTGAATGTATAAATAATGGCTGGGAAGTAACGGGACTTGAAGCCAGATTTGGGCACCTGCCCCGGCTTCCAGCGCTGAATAAAGCACCTTCATATAATCACTTGGTGGTTATGTGGTTGCTACGCTAACAGGAGGGCCCCCCAGTGACTGTTCACTACATCCCCCCCACCTTCTGGAGCATTTTCTGTGCATCTTGCCAGGCTTCAATCACAAAATGAACTTTCAAGAGCCCTTGGGATACCGGGTCCTCAGGATTCATCCCCAAGTACTTTCTCATTCTGACCCCAAGTCTCTCATATGATTTCTGTGTTGCACACTAATATTATTCCAGCCAGGATCGGCAAGTGGTTATTTCTGCCCTGCCGGTATTACCCCTGGTCCTGGAGGATGAGTTCTTTCCCATTTTTGTATAGCAGCTCTCCTCCTGATCATTCCCATTTCTTTCCCAGTAAACAACATATTTATATACATAATTCCCCCCCCAAGAGTATAAGTTCGGTCCTAGGAAACTCCTAACCTCTCTGCTGGTAAGGAGGGGGGGAAGTTCACTTAAGAGGATACACAGTTAGTGTTAGTACTGTTAGTATCAGGGAAGGCAAAATTCTCAGTACCTCTTCTACCTTGTTCTAATTCTTGCCAGAGCCTAGAGTACGCTCTTCTCTAGGGACAGTGTTAATTGCAGTCCCTGTCTCCTTTCCTGGAGCGACTGCTGCTGCCACCGGTGCAATATTAGGATTATAGGGAGCATAACTTGGCTCCTCCTCTGAAAAAAAAAAGGAATCTTATTGTTTACACATAAATTTCAAGCCTGAATTTTCATCAGGCCCGTATTTTGGCCAAAATACTGATGTTTCCTTAATTGGTTCTTTTGTCCAGACTAATACACAATATTTAACCATTTTTTTTTTTTTATCATCTCCTCCAATTTTGAGATTATTTTTCCAATTTCTTATAATTCTTCAGGAAGAACTTTCGGTAGGCACTCCCCCAGGGATATCTCCCTGTACCCTGGAACTCATATTTCCCATTTTTCCTGTTCTGGAAAATGGGGGTGTACTGCCAAGCACTTCCCCGTTCAAGGGGTACCGCACACCTATGAGTTTACCAGATTCCCTGGTGTACTTCCAAGCACTTCCCCGTGCAAGGATTACTGTACACCAAATTTCCCTGGTGTACTGCCAAGCACTTCCCCGTGCAAGGCTTACCGCACACCAAATTTCCCTGGTGTACTGCCAAGCACTTCCCTGTGCAAGGGCTTACCATACACCAAATTTCCCGAGACTCTTCCTTTCTCTCCCTTATCTCACGCTTCGTCCGTCTCCGGCCGCACCCCTCGCAGAGGTACGGAACCGCGGATCAGGACTCCACACTCGCTCCGTACAAAAGTACGTCTCAATCACACATCACACAGAGTCTCACCCGACCCCCAAGGCAATACTTAATATTTCTTACCTTGGTCTGTGCACAGAGTTACCGGATCAATTCTTAAAACCCGGAGTGCCTACCTTCTTCCTTTCCCCAATACTTCACGGATCCTGCCTTTTTAATCAGTCTCGGGCCCTCTGTCAGCTTTCCGCAGAACCGCCACCTTCGATGCACAGGACTGCTGAAATCAGCGGGGCATGCCTTCCTGCTGCTGCGGCTGTGGGGCTCCCCGGTAGGTGACTGGATCCCGGACGAGCCCCCAAATTGTGAGAAACACTCCGTAGCCAATAACTTAGGCTCAGGCGAGGATCTCAGTGAAGTAGTAATTTATTCGCGATTGCAATGGCGGGCGCCCCACAAGCAGGAGAGCGCACCCACTAGTTCCAAAACACAGTTTATATACTTTTTGATGACAGGACCCTCCCCTGTTTCCCCACTGGAGTGGGTAATCCAGGTTCACAATCTATCTGATGCTTCACAGACAATGCCTGGCCTTCAGTTGCCGGCCTGTTTTTGAGATGGTAATGTTTTCTCCCCTTATCTGGGGATTTCTATTCCCACATTACTGGCCTGTAAAGTATCAGGGATTAAATTAACTAATGAAACCCTAAAAAGTGATGGGGGTAGAAGGGGCTGGGATAACAGTGCCACCTTGGGGGGATACCAAGCTGAGACTAGGGGATAAAATGATCTCTGGGCAATTATTGTATGTACCCAAGGCAGGGACTAACTTGTTGGGAAGGGATTTGATGATGAAATTGGGCATTGTTCGACTGGAATAGCAGTGTTATTAATGGAGTGCTCTCAGGCCCTGAGAGCAAAGATATATTCACCTCTGACTGGAAAGACCCTGAAGTGGAGGCGGAAGCAACAATACATATGGACAGTTTTACCTCAGGGGTTTACAGGGCCACCAATTTATTTGGCAAAGTTCTAGAACAGATTTTGGAGCAATTCCAACCTCCCAAGGAGGAGTTACTGTTACAAATATGTGGATGATCGTTTTTTGTCAGGACAGGAGAAAACAGTTGTGAAGGAAGCTACTAACAAGCTATTCAACTTTCTGGGAAAGCAGGGCTTGGGAGTATTGAAAAATAAATTACAATACGTAGAAAGAGAAGTCAGGTATTTAAGGCATCTAATGTCTGAGGGAAAAAGGAGAATAAATCCAGAGAGGATTCAGGGAATTGTTGAAAACTAAGAAAGAACTAAAAAGTTTTAAGATAAAGATTTTTTTAAGGAATCAGGAGCCATGAAGTCTGAGGGAAAATGGATACTCCCTGATGAGAGAGAAAAGCTGAATAAAGCATCAATGAGGCAAATATTAATCGTTTTACATCAAGAGAGTCATTGGGAGGTGCAAGCAATGTGTGATGTTGTGCTAAGAAAGTATGTCTGTGTAGGAATATACACTTCAGTGAAGCAAATATGCAGAGGATGTACCATATGTCAAAAGGCAAATAAAAAGGTCATCCGTAACTCACCTAGAGGGGGATGGGAGCCAGGGATTCAACCTTTCCAAAGTGTACAGGTAGACTTTACTGAGTTACCTAAAGTAGGGAGACTTAAGTACTTGTTTGTCCTAATTGACCACGTGACTGGATGGGTGTAAGCTTTCCCCTCTGTATCTGCCACTGCAAACACGGTGGCTAAGGTATCACTGGAGCAAATAGTCCCTAGATATGGGATAGCTGAAAACATTGATTCAGGTCAAGGAAGTCATTTCACTTCACAAGTACTGCAAGGGTTAATGCAGGCCTTAGAGATTGAATGGGATTTTCACACCCCCTGGCACCCCTCCTCTTCTGGGAAGGCAAAGCGAATGAACCAGACATTAAAGAAGCAATTAACTAAGTTAGTGTTAGAAACCCAACTTCCTTGGGTAAAATGCTTACCTTTATCACTCCTCCAGGTTCAAAGAGCACCAAGAAAGGATATAGGAATTTCACCATATGAGATGGTGTTCGGATTACCCTATCTGGGCAGAAGGGATGAGATACCACAATTCGAAACAAGAGAGTTTTCTTAAGAACTGTATTCTGGGGTTGTCCTCTTATTTGTCATTTCTCAGGACCCGTGGGAAATTGGGTCCTGATTCAGACCTGGAAAGGATCAACTCCGGCCTGAATGGGAAGGACACTTCCAAGTACTACTAACCACTGAAACAGCCATAGGAACTGCGGAAAAAGGTTGGACTCACTATACTCAAGTGAAGGCATCCGTCGACCCTAGTACCTGGGAAGCTGTTCCTACAGAAGACTTGTTGGAAGCTGAAATCGAAGAGAAAAATCTCATAGTGGACTCTGAGCTGGATAAAAGCTTACAATTGTAAACTAACCTTTTATTTTCACAGGTAACTAATGAGTGTGACTTGTGATTGAGAGAAAGGACAGACCTATAGTGAATTGAAGTGCTCCCAAGGGGGTTTGTTATAGTAGTAGTGTACATCTTATTCTTTGTATTGATAATTATTTAGAAACCTAAGGGTTAAAAATAATGACAGGGGAAAATCAATTATTAATTTTGGTTTTAGTGATTGTAGGCCTCAGAGAAAGCCTTGGTCAATTGGCAACTTGGAAAAGGCATGATCAGATAATAGTAAGACGGGATACCCCATAAAAATATGGGTGAATGTGACAGAGGGTTATGTACCACAATCTGTCATGTTTGATGCTTGTGAGGTGTTAGCTTGTGGAGATTTAAATGCCCAACGACAATTGAGCAGAGAGGACAAGTAACTGGGAGAGACCCAACAGCCAGATTGAGAATAGCTGTATGGAAACGGTCCTCTATTTCCATCAGAGAAAGGGAGAAACTCAAGGAGAAAACAGGAGAGAAAACAGGAGGCCCTCTTTGAAATGCGGCAGTTCAAACATTTGAGATTGAAACAGGGTATGGGGATGTGAATGCCTGGATAGAATGGGTCAAATATACTGTCCAGAGTCTCAACCATAGCGATTGCTATGCTTGGGCCTCAGGATGACCAATTGCCCAAATAGTGCCCTGCCCATTGGGGTGGACCAAGGATTCCCAGGGGATGCGACATATGATTGCATTGTACCAAGAAGAGACTGCCTGGGGAAGTGAGGCCTGTAAGTCTCTCTCTTTGCTGTTCCCTTCCTTGCGCGATAGCAATATCAGGGTTCCCCCTGCATTCTCCACAGCTATAGGTAACCATACAGCTTGCCTCTCACGGCAGGGTGTGAGTGCTACCCAGTATCTGGGAGAATTTGCCTTGTGCACGAGGACCTTGAATGCTACCAAGGACTTGATGGGAAACTGCTCAAGACTTGAGATCCCCAGGGCAGATCTCTGGTGGTACTGTGGAGGGAAGATCTTACGGTTCACCCTACCATCTAACTGGGGAGGCACTTGTGCACTTGTTCAATTAGCTATACCCTTCACCCTGGCATTTGAAAGAGGAACATCACAAATACCCAGAAGAAGAAAAAGAAGCTTAGGAGTATCATTTGATGATAGAGCGTACATAGATTCTATTGGGGTGCCTGGAGGAGTTCCCGATGAACAGGAAGCCAGGAATCAAATTGCTGCAGGGTTTGAGTCACTGCTCTGGTGGGTAACAATTAATAAAAATGTGGATTGGATTACTTATATTTATTATAATCAGCACAGATTCATAAATTATACAAGGGATGCGATAAGAGGAATCGCTGAACAACTAGATGCCACCAGCAAAATGGCTTGGGAAAACAGAATAGCATTAGATATGATGCTTGCGGAGAAAGGAGGTGTGTGTGTGTGTTACTGAGCAACCATTGTTGCACGTTTATACCCAACAATACTGCCCCGGATGGCATAGTAACTAGAGCATTGCAAGGGCTTACCACCCTTGCCAGTGAATTGGCAGAAAAATTAGGCATATTTACAACCTTGATCGTAGTAGCAGGAGTTTTGACAGCCGATGGTTGTTGCATTATCCCTTGTGTAAGAGGACTAGTACAGCGTGTGGGAATAGAAATGTTGTTTTTGCAGTGTTACATTGTTTAGAAGGAAGGAATGTGGTATTGAGATATGCTTACAGTGATAAGAAAGCTCAGCAGGTGACCTCCTAAAATGCAGACAACCAGACTCCTTAGAGCAATCAGGTGAAAATCACTATGTTAAGTCAAGCCAGATAAGGGGAGAAAACATTACCACCTCAAAAACAGGCCGGCAACTGAAGGCCAGGCATTGTCTGTGAAGCATCAGATAGATTGTGAACCTGGATTACCCACTCCAGTGGGGAAACAGGGGAGGGTCCTGTCATCAAAAAGTATATAAACTGTGTTTTGGAACTAGTGGGTGCGCGCTCCTGCTTGTGGGGCGCCCGCCATTGCAATCGCGAATAAATTACTACTTCGCTGAGATCCTTGCCTGAGCCTAAGTTATTGGCTACAGACTGTTTCTCACAGTATGAACGAGAAGTGCAAGGGGCCTCTTTGTGTGATTGCGTGATTGTGCTGTGTGAGTGAAACGCAGCATCGCTGCGAAGTGAGTGCGGAATTCCGATCCGCGGTTCAGTATTCTCCGCGAGGGGAACGGCCAGAGATGAACGAAGCGCATGACAGATTGTTAGTTCTAGGGTTAATATAATCAGTGGGCCAGCTATTGTTGACAACAGAGTGGTGAGACACGGCGAGTGATTATACCAGGACTCGTACCAGCTTTGCTGGGCCTCCCGCTCTCTTTTTCTCCTTTCCAATCCTTCTCTAAGTTTGGTCATGGTATCCCTCACAATTCCAGTATGATCAGGATATACACAGCATTCCTCCTTGAGTGCGGCGCACAATCCTCCTTGTTGTAAATACAATAAATCTAGTCCTCTGCGATTCTGTAATACCACTTTGGATAACGATCTTATAGATTTTTCTAAAGCACTGATAGATTTCTCAATTCTGGCTAAATCTTCATCCACAGCCCTTCGTAGAGAGGTGAACTCTCTTCCTTGTTTGATTAGCCAAGCAACTCCTGTGCCTACCCCTGCACCCCCCCCCCCCCCCCAAACCATTAGGGTAGCCACTGTCAATGTGGAAATTAGTTCCCGTTTTGTCAAATGGTGTTCTTGATTGATCTGGTTGTCATACATAAAATTCTCTGAGTGGTAGAGTATCTTTGGGGTGATTATTACTTGAACACAGAATTCTACAGACCCATTGAACAAGTCCAGGGATAAACAAGGGGTAACTCCTATCTTTGAGCATACCCACCTAGCATCCTTTGGTGGTAATAACCATTCCGCCGGTTTCTTTATATTTCCGATATTAGTTTGATTTGCACACAAGTGCATTTTATTGGGCGGGACTTGTCCCACGCATCTCCCCTTCCCAGTCACTTGGGTCAGCGTTATGCCCTGACTCTCTTTCCCCCACGTACATTGCAAGGGATTGGATCCATTTACCCGTCGGGCCTTCTCATTGACCCCTACAGCTTCATAAAAGGGCAGCCTTACCCCATAACAGAGCCAGCACCGCTCAGTCAGGTTAGGGCTGGTGGTGTTTAACAGCTGGTAGCTTACCTGCATTAATTTCCACAGGGAATTTTTCCCATTGTCGTTCTCGAGATTCTGGACAATGGGGTCATTATTAACAGTGAAATTCCTGGTATTATTCTTGATACCCTCTCTATCCAAGCTTGGGTTCAATACTGGGTTGGGTCCCATCGATTCAGGTTCCGGTGGTACGACCTCCTTCTTTATAAATATTAAACCTCCTCTATCGGCTCCAGGTTCCCAATATCTCTCACCCCACGTTTTCCCTGTAAACCAGGCTGGGTCGGTTGGATTCGTTATATTTACATACAGTTGTTCACAATCTCCATAGGGCATCCGGATCCCTCCGCTCCAGTCTCGGCTCGGAGGCCTACATCCGTAGGGTCCATATCCTACAGTTAGGAACTTATCCCTCCCCGCTCCAGGACTCCAATCCGAAGCAATTGTTTCACAACCCCAATAAGCACAATAGTAGGAGTTGGGATAATTGCAGTATCCCCTTCCTGGGTTCTAGCTGGGGCAGAAGCTGGTTCAGACACGGGCTTATGGGTGCCAGTTGACAAAGGGATGTGAGAAAACTGGGTGCACCCGCCGTAGTTACTTGTTTAATGACAGTTTGGTCCTCCCACCTAATTAAACTCCACCTAAAGGGCTGGTGCAAATATCCCCCGTCGGCTCCGGCTGGACAGGGGATATTCAGTAGGAGAGGTAGCACCAACATACACCAGAAGGGCAACGTCCATTTATAATTCTGGGGAGGTTGTTTCGAGTCACGGTGGGTACCAGGGCAGTTTATTCGGCCGGATCCCATTATCCAAAATAGAGGTGGGTACCACATAATCCGCCCCACCGTTGTACCCCTCTGCCTCGCCCGCCTACTTGGTTGCCTCAAGCAGCGGAGTTTACTTTCTTCACGGCAGCAAGGGTAATCTTCAGGGGCCTAGGTACCGATTTCCCTGTTCCAGCCACTCCCAGTCCCAGTTACTCACTCCTCCTTAGGAGCGTTACCCTTCTGATGTATGGGTCTGGGTACATTAAAGAATTTCCCTTCCCCTACTTCCCAGTTTCCATTTACAATGAACCTGTTTATTCCTTAGAGAGGGTTATGAGTCATACGATCGCGAATTCACCCATCAGTCCCTTTTCGCAGGGTCAGCTTCAAATCTCCAGGTCGGCTGGTTACTCTCCACTGCTCCTCCGGTATTGGTCCTTTAACTCGGCTGGCGTGAGTCCATCCTTTCTCGGCTGTCCAGACAGCTGTGTCTGTGGTAAGTAAAACAAGGTAGGGTCCTTCCCAACGAGGAGTTAAAGAGGTCTCTTTCCAGGATTTTATCAGAACCTGGTCTCCTGGTTTGATCCTGTGTATGGCCACCTCTAGAGGGGGGCATTGTACCACTAATCCCTTTTCGCGCAGCTGCCTCCTCCTAATCATAAGTGGTACTACATATGATTGTATTTGGGACTCTTCCAGCTGAGGGTGATCAGTTGGGAGCTCTAAATCGTACGGCATCCCGTATAACATCTCAAAAGGGGAGATTCCTACATCTGCTCGGGGCTGGGTTCTTAAGTTTAGTAAAGCCAATGGAAGGCATTTTACCCATGAGGTTTTTGTTTCTATCATTAACTTGGTTAATTGTTTTTTTATTTCCCCATTCATCCTTTCTACCTTTCCCAAACTTTGTGGATGCCACGGGGTGTGATATTCCCATTTGATCCCCAGGGAGGGGAGAGTGTTTCTGGCTAACTTTGAGACAAATTGCGGCCCTCTGTTGGAGTCTATTGCCTCGATTGATCCTTATCGAGGGATTATGTTTTCCAACAGTATCTTTACCACCGTCTGGGCCGTAGCTCGGGCTACTGGAAAGACTTCCACAAAATGAGTTAGGTGGTCAACCATTACCAGTAAGTATTTATATCGTCCCACCTTTGGCAGCTCTGTGAAATCTATTTGAATTCTAGCAAATGGTCTATGGGCTAATTCTCTTCCCCCTAAAGGCCTCTCTCTTAGTTGTTGCTTATTTACTCTTTGGCAGATCATACATTCATTAACTATTCTCTTAGCGATATTGTATATACCAATACACACATACTTCGTAGCAAATTGGTCCACCAACGCTTGAGTTCCCCAGTGAGTTTTTTTGTGGAAGTTCTGCATAACAGCTTCTCTAGATCTGGCCTAATTTTTGTCTGTTCTTCTATATTACGCAAGCAGTCGTGGGATATGTCTCCTTTTGGTTCCCCATATAAGAATTGCGCTGGATTTTGTAGAGCTGTTGTTTTGAGCTCCAATTTAGGTGAGGAGATCAAGATGCCTTCATATTTCAGGAGCTGTGCATCAGTTATCCATTTGTCAGCCTTTTGCTGCGGGACCCCCCTTATATTGTGAGGTGACAATACCCTCCGTTCGCCCCCAAAGGTGATTTTATGCATTTCTTCCACGAAGAGCGCAGCCGCAACCACTGCCTGGAGACAGGTGGGCCACCCCCTACTCACGGGGTCCAAAAGTTTAGAAAGATATCCCACGGGTTTCTTTTTCCCTGCCCAGTCTTGAGTTAAGACCCCGAACGCTGTCCCCGCCTCTGTGTTAATAAATAGATAAAAGGGTCTCTTCACATCGGGTAAATTTAACACAGGAGCGTTCACTAAATCCATTTTTAAGTCTATCAGGCTTTGCTCATCGCTTTGGCTCCATTTCATTAATCCTTCCCCAACCAGTTTCTGATACAAAAACTTCACTTTGCTACTATAATTTTCAATCCATTGCCGACAATATCCTAACAATCCCAGCAGCTGTCTAACTTGTCTTTTGCTTTTTGGCGCTTGTAGTGACAAAATCCCATTTACTCATTCGGGGTCTAGTTTCTTAGTGCCCTTACTTAGCCAATGTCCTAAATATTTCACCTCTTCCTCCGTGAACTGTAATTTTGACTTTGATACTTTTAGTCCCTTTAAGCTCAAGAAGTTTAGTAGCTTGATACTTTCTCCCCTGACTGCCTCCTGACTCTCTCCTGCTAACAGCAAATCATCCACATATTGGACTAAGGTTACTTCAGGATTTGGTTCATAGTTCTCTAATACTTGTTCTAATGCCTGACCGAATAGATTTGGTGATTCCGTGAATCCTTGGGGAAAGCACGGTCCATCTTAATTGTTGTTTCCGATGGGTTGCAGGGTCTTCCCACTCGAAAGCGAAATAATCCCTGCATTCCCTTTTTAAAGGACATGCCCAAATCTTTTAGGCCTATGACACTATACCATTTCTGCGCTGGGGACAGCTGGCTTAGCAAAGTATGTGGGTTAGCTACTACAGGAAATCTGGTTATTGTTCTTTTGTTGACCTCCCTCAAGTCTTGGACTAGCCGATAAGAGCCATCAGGTTTCTTGATAGGTAATATAGGAGTGTTATGAGGTGACATGCAAGTCTCCAGTAATCCCTGTTGTAGTAACCTCTTGATTACTGGGTGCAGCCCCTCCCTGCCTTCGTGAGACATTGGGTATTGTTTTACCCTGATGGGAATCTCAGGATTCCTGATAGTGACTTCAAAGAGACTAATATTTAAGCGGCCTACTGATTCGGGAGAATACCACACCTCAGGGTTTATTTTTGCCTCGTCCTCTACAGTGAGGGCGTATAATTTAACCTCAATTCCTTTATTTTTCACCTCCAAATTAATTTTTAGCTTAATCATTAAGTCTCTTCCCAACAGGTTATATTCAGCTTCTGGTACTAATAAAAAGGATCCTGTGCAACTTAGGGCTGGGGTCTCTATTTCCACCCCTTCTATTACTGAGACCCTAAAGGGCTCTCCTTTTGCTCCTATCACCTGTAATTTCTCCGAGGAAGGTTGACATCCCCGGGGTACCATTTGGACAGTCGATCTTTCTGCCCCAGAGTCCACAAGGAACTCCACTTCTTGATGCGGTGGACCTAACTTCAATTTTATCAAGGACTCCATTATACCAGAAGTCCCCAGTCGATGGAGCCCCTGACTCCCCTAATCTTCTTTAAACATTCACTCATCTTGTAAGCATTTTCTGCAGTCCTTTTTCATGTGTCCCTTCTTTTGGCAATAAAAACATTCTATTTGTCTTAGATCCCTCTGATCACTCTGGCTCCTCGGAGGTCTTTTTCGTGGTACCGGAACACCCTTCGGGCGAGGGGGGGGAGCCATTTTTGTCCTTCCCGGACCGCTGCCACTAGAATCCTGGCCTGCCTTTTCTGAGTCTCTTCTTCTCTTTGCACATATACCTTCTGAGCTTCTCTCAGCAGTTCATCCATCCCTCTATCCTGCCAATCCTCTAATTTTTCTAATTTCCGCCTGATATCCCCCCATGATTTTGCCACAAATTGCGTTTTTAACAAGGCCTGTCCCACTGGTGTACCGGGGTCCAGTCCCGAATAAAGCTGGAGGTTCTTAATCTCTCCAGCCATTCTGTGGGAGTTTCATCCTTCTTCTGATGTTCACTAAAGGCCTTATTTATATTTTGTCCTCTACGGACTGACTCCCTTATACCTTGTACAATAATAGTCCTTAAATCCTGCATATGACTCCTATCTTGTTCATTTTGGTTATTCCAGTTAGGCCTCTGTAGGGGCCATTTAAGATTTCCCGCAGGACCCTGCTGGTGTTGCTGGTCCCAAATTTGCATTCCAGCCCTCCAGATCATGTTCCTCTCTTCTGCAGTGAATAATATACCTAAAATGGCCTGGAGTTCTTCCAAGGTGTAAACATTAGGCCCCAAAAATTGGTCTACTCGCTCAGAGACTCCAAGAGGATCTTCTAAGAGATTTCCCATTTCCTTCTTGAATTCTCTGATGTCTCCCGTATTTAGGGGGATGGAGACGTATCCCATACCAGGTTGGGGCCCTCCCATTGCAACCTCTCTTAGGGGATATAGTCTACCCTCACCCTCTCGATTTCTAGTTTGGCTCCGAGTTACCCGTCTAGTTCCCCGAGGGGTGTCCGTGACCGAATCAGAGTCACTATGGTAGCCCGGAGCCGTGGGGGGGGGGCTGGAGGTGAGGGAGGAGGAGGTATATAAGGGGGGGGTGAAAGTGGGACTTCTTCCTCATTCCGTTCATTCTTTTTCCTCCCCCCTTTTTCTCTTAATGGGTATAAGTTGGCTCGGGTCTCAGATCCTATCCATAAATGTGCATACTCACTCTCCTCTAGGCTGAAAGGCTCCTTTGAATTCACATAAAGGTTTAGAGCCTGACAGATCCATTCCTCAAAGGACCCAAACACGGGCCAATATAATGGGTAAGCCCCTAATTTGCTTCCCACCCCAGACTTCCATACAATAATGTATCATCTTAACTTTGTCCTTACCCCACCTAGAGGGGTAACTGTTTCAATGTTTAATCATTAACCCTAACGGGCTCTCCGGTGGTATCGGGGGCAACCTAGCCATGGGTTCCGACCCACCCATGGGACCAGAAGACTTGCTCCTCTTCTGTCCCATCTTCCAGAGTGCCTTCACACACACACACGGTCTTCACATCCTGTTCGTGGCCCAGTCCCTCGCGGGAGGTGGGAACCGCACTCCCAGGGAGTCCGCACTCGCTTCGTCCTCGATTGGACGTCTCACACAGGCACACTCTGGGCTTCCCAACCCCAACCGAACGGATAACCGGCCTATACTTACTCACTCCTGAGTCTTCGTTTGGAGCTTCGTGCACAAAGATTAAGGGGTTACCGGTTATTTATTTACTTATCGCTGGAACTTTAGGTTCGTCGGTAGGGGTGCATTGGCTTGGGGACCTCCAGACAGGGACCGCAGAATCAGCGGGGCGCGCCTCCCCTGGGAGGGATCCAGCCAAGCTACCACTCTCCGAGTCACGGCACCAATTTGTTATAAATTAGTTTTGGTAGAAATCATTCCCGACACATCGTGGGTAAGGTAGATCGAATTTCTATTTATTTGAGCAATTCAGCAAGCAGCGATAAGTAAAACAGCGCTGGGCGGCCGGGGAGTCTCCTGCTCCGCCAACGGCGCACTCCTAAGCCCGCCAGAGTCTTGATTTATAGCCTAGTAGTTCCGGGTTTAGTAGCACCTCCTGGTGTCTTCTTACGACTGCGAGGCCTGTTGCTAGGGGGTCTTCGTCAGTCCTCTGGTGGTCGTGGGGATGAAGATCGTCGTCTTCCTCTGCATTGGGGTCATGACTTTGCTGCGGTGTGTGTGTTCCCATGCAAGGAGGAATGCCATTTTGCCCTTATTTGGAGCTGGTTTCTATTGCAATTGTTAACAGGAAGTTCCCATACTTGTTTTTTCCTTCAACAGGATATTGGGGGGGTATAAGCAGTCAACCGTTGAAACCCCCCTATCAGCAACATTTAATGAACAAACAAGGCTTTACCCATTACACTCTTCATCGTCCTCACCCAGATCCTGTCTTCAAATTTCGGTGTGGCACAGCTCCACTTCTTCAACAAATTTCCAGCAATTATCATCTGCCCTTTCAAACATCTCAGCAGCAACGAGGATCAGAAACATCCCATCAAGACCAGTTAAATAAGAACCCAGGTTCTGGAGAGTTTGGCTGCCTGCAAGGGCTAAGCCTTAAATATTTCACAAAGGATGCAAAATTCCAGAAAACATAGCAGAAGTTGGTCTCGCTGAGAAATCATTGCCCTGTTAACCATGGAAACTGAGTTAACAGCTAAATCTTCCCACCAGTACAAAGGCAGACAGGTTTGCAGATGTCGGTGTGTAGATTTGACAGAAGCTGCCCCTGAGCAGAGGAGGGTTTTAGCTGCCAGCGAGGGGGTGCGCTGCATCGCCCACCTGCAAATTGGATGCCTGAATTTGAGATGACTCTGAGGACAGAGGCACTGCATAAACTATTAGGAAACCCAGTCAGACTTGTGACATCTCAGTGTCTTCTCTGCAGGAAGAAATAAATAAAATAAAACTTCTAGTTATAAAGGGAGTTGTAGCTTGGCACTGCATATTTGGCTTCTTCTTTGGCATTTTTTTTTAGCCTCACTCCTAAGGAAATCCCCTTCCACTCTGGTGGAAGGGGATGGGGAGCAGGATGTGGCCTTCGCTATCCATGAGGAAATGGTTGGCGACCTGCTACGGAGCTTGGATGTGCGCAAGTCGATGGGGCCGGATGGGATGCACCCGAGGGTACTGAAAGAACTGGCGGAGGAGCTGGCCGAGCCGCTTTCCATCATTTATCGGCAGTCCTGGCTATTGGGGGAGGTCCCAGTTGACTGGCGGCTAGCCAATGTGACGCCCATCTATAAGAAGGGCCGCAGGGCAGACCCGGGGAACTATAGGCCTGTCAGTTTGACCTCAGTGCCAGGAAAGCTCATGGAGCAGATTATCTTGAGTGTCATCACGCGGCACTTGCAGGGCAAGCAGGCGATCAGGCCCAGTCAGCATGGGTTTATGAAAGGCAGGTCCTGCTTGACGAACCTGATCTCCTTCTATGACCAAGTGACGCGCTTGGTGGATGAGGGAAAGGCTGTGGATGTGGTTTACCTTGACCTCAGTAAGGCTTTTGACACCGTTCCCCACAACATTCTCCTCAAGAAACTGGCTGCTCGGGGCTTGGACTGGCGTACGCTTCGCTGGGTTAGAAACTGGCTGGATAGCCGGGCCCAGAGAGTTGTGGTGAATGGAGTCAAATCTGGTTGGAGGCCGGTCACTAGTGGAGTCCCCCAGGGCTCGGTACTGGGGCCGGTCCTCTTTAATATCTTTATCGATGATCTGGATGAGGGCGTCCAGTGCACCCTCAGTAAGTTTGCAGATGACACCAAGCTAAGTGCATGTGTCGATCTGCTCGAGGGCAGGAAGGCTCTGCAGAAGGATCTGGATAGGCTGGAGCGATGGGCTGAGGTCAACTGTATGAAGTTCAACAAGGCCAAGTGCTGGGTCCTGCACCTGGGGCGCAACAACCCCAAGCAGAGTTACAGGCTGGGAGATGAGTGGCTGGAAAGCTGCCTGGCCGAGAAGGACCTGGGAGTATTGGTTGATAGTTGTCTGAATATGAGCCAGCAGTGTGCTCAGGTGGCCAAGAAGGCCAACAGCATCCTGGCCTGTATAAGAAGCAGTGTGGCCAGCAGGTCTAGGGAAGTGATTGTGCCCCTGTACTCGGCTCTGGTGAGGCCGCACCTTGAGTACTGTGTTCAGTTTTGGGCCCCTCGCTACAGGAAGGACATGGACGTGCTCGAGCGAGTCCAGAGAAGGGCGACCAAGCTGGTGAGGGGTCTGGAGAACAAGTCTTACGAGGAGCGGCTGAGGGAGCTGGGCTTTTTCAGCCTGGAGAAGAGGAGGCTCAGGGGCGACCTTATCGCTCTCTACAGTTACCTTAAAGGAGGCTGTAGAGAGGTGGGGGTTGGTCTGTTCTCCCACGTGCATGGTGACAGGACGAGGGGGAATGGGCGAAAGTTGCGACAGGGGAGTTTTAGGTTGGATGTTAGGAAGTACTTCTTTACCGAAAGGGTTATTAAGCGTTGGAACGGGCTGCCCAGGGAGGTGGTGGAGTCACCATCCCTGGAGGTCTTTAAAAGACGTTTAGATGTAGAGCTTAGCGATATGGTTTAGTGGAGTACTTAGTGTTAGGTCGGAGGTTGGACTCGATGATCTTGAGGTCTCTTCCAACCTAGAAATCTGTGATACTGTGATACTGTGAAACTAGCTTTATAAAATTGCATAAGTTTAAGATTTGTCCCCTCTACTAACCTGAGCTTGTCAGCCTGTTTCAGCTTGATACAACAAGTCATGGTGAGCACTAGGGGCTCCAGCCCCAGCTCATCCTCGGGCTGCAGCTTTGTAAGGAGCCTGGTTTCTTCTCCTGGTCTGCCAAAATTTGTTTTTCCTGAACCATTCCCATTTCTCTTCTGCCATTGGTACAGAAATGCCGGTATTACTCACTGTAATGCCAGTTGAGGACAGCCTTTAACAGCTTTGCTCTCCCTCACTCTCCAGGTGCATCCAGGTTTCCTTCTTCCATTTTTCCCATTTTGAATTGGGCCAAAAAACTCGTTTTGCACCTTTCTGTGAGATTTAAGAACATAAATCCTGCTGGCACTGGGGGAAGATGAAGCATAAAACTTTTTGGGAACCAGGGTGAAAATACCCCTCACTTTAATTCAGGACCAGCCCTCTCCAAATCAGGATCCACATGAGATTGCCGCTGATGATGGGTGGGATGTCCCCACCAGCACAGGCCTCATTGGCCTAATTATATGGTTGTGGTTAATTGGGGTGCAGAAAACCCGTGGTGTAGCTGATCTTTGTGTGTCCCCTGCCCAGCCAGTAGACGTGGCGGGACACTAGGGCAGGTGATGGGGGACCGTGCCTGTCTCCATACAACCCCAGCCCCAAATCCCCAGCTTTGCAAGATGTGCCCAGCACTGTTGGTGACAGAGCTGTCCCCGGGCCACCACATGAGGGCAGTGCGGGTTTGAGCCTGCCAGGGAGCAGGCATGAAAGCAGGAGACCCAAAAAGAAAGGCACCCCCACATTGTGCTGGAGGCACCTTGTTTTCCCTGCAGTCAGGCTTCGTGCAGGGGCAGCGCATCTGTCCTGGTTCCAGTTAGGACAGAGTTAATATTTCCGCATAGTAGCTGGTAGGGTGCTATGTTTTGGATTAGGATGAGAAGAGCGCTGATAACATGCTGATGTTTTAATTGTTGCAGAGCAGTGTTTACACCAGGCCAAGGACTTTTCGGCTTCTCGCTCTGTCCTGCCAGCGAGCAGGCTAGAACGAAGTCACGCCACCGCTGAGTGCTGCAGTGCCGGACATGCTAGAACTCCAGTATGAACTGGAATCAAAGGCAGCCAAGTGGTATGCCACAATTGATATCGCTAATGCATTTTTCTCCATCCCTCTAGCAGCACAGTGCAGGCCACAGTTTGCTTTCACTTGGAGGGGAGTCCAATATACTTGGAATCGGCTGCCCCAGGGGTGGAAACATAGCCCTACCATTTGCCATGGACTGATCCAGTCTGCGCTGGAGCAGGGGGAAGCTCCTGAACACCTGCAGTACATCGATGACATCATTGTGTGGGGTGACACTGCAGAAGAAGTTTTCAAGAAAGGGAAGAAAATAGTCCAAATCCTTCTGAAGGCTGGTTTTGCCATAAAACAAAATAAAGTTAAAGGACCTGCACGAGAGATCCAGTTTTTAGGAATAAAATGGCAAGATGGACGTCGTCAAATCCCAATGGATGTGATCAACAAAATAACAGCTATGTCTCCACCAACTAGCAAAAAAGAAACACAAACTTTCCTAGGTGTCGTGGGGTTTTGGAGAATGCATATTCCAAATTACAGTCTGATTGTAAACCCGCTCTACCAAGTAACCCGTAAGAAGAATGCTTTTGAATGGGGCCCTGAGCAATGACAAGCCTTTGAACAAATTAAGCAGGAAATAGTTCATGCAGTAGCCCTCGGGCCAGTCCGAACAGGACCAGATGTAAAGAATGTGCTCTACACTGCAGCCGGGGAGAATGGCCCCACCTGAAGCCTCTGGCAGAAAGAACCTGGGGAAACTCGAGGTCGACCCCTGGGGTTTTGGAGTCGGGGATACAGAGGATCTGAGGCCCGCTATACTCCAACTGAAAAGGAGATACTGGCAGCATATGAAGGAGTTCGATCTGCTTCGGAAGTGGTCGGTACTGAAGCGCAGCTCCTCCTGGCACCCCGACTGCCGGTACTAGGCTGGATGTTCAAAGGAAGGGTCCCCTCTACACATCATGCAACTGATGCCACATGGAGCAAGTGGGTTGCACTGATTACTCAGCGGGCTCAAATAGGAAACCCCAGTCGCCCAGGAATCTTGGAAGTGATTATGGACTGGCCAGAAGGCAAATACTTTGGGATATCATCAGAGGAGGAGGTGGTCCGTGCTGAAGAAGCCCCACTGTACAACAAGCTACCAGAAAATGAGAAGAAATATGCCCTGTTCACTGATGGGTCCTGTCGTGTTGTGGGAAAGCATCGGAGATGGAAAGCTGCTGTATGGAGTCCTACACGACGAGTTGCAGAAGCTGCTGAGGGAGAAGGTGAATCGAGTCAGTTTGCAGAAGTGAAAGCCATTCAGCTGGCTTTAGATATTGCTGAACGAGAAAAGTGGCCAGTTCTCTATCTCTATACTGATTCATGGATGGTAGCAAATGCCCTGTGGGGGTGGTTACAGCAATGGAAGCAGAACAACTGGCAGCGCAGGGGCAAACCCATCTGGGCTGCGGCATTGTGGCAAGATATTGCTGCCCGGGTAGAGAACCTGGTTGTAAAGGTACGCCATGTAGATGCTCATGTGCCCAAGAATCGGGCTACTGAAGAACATCAAAACAACCAGCAGGTGGATCAGGCTGCTAAGATTGAAGTGGCTCAGGTGGACCTGGACTGGCAACATAAAGGTGAATTATTTATAGCCCGATGGGCCCATGACACCTCAGGCCATCAAGGTAGAGATGCAACATACAGATGGGCTCGTGATCGAGGGGTGGACCTGACCATGGACACTATAGCACAGGTTATTCATGACTGTGAAACATGTGCTGCAATCAAGCAAGCCAAATGGTCAAAACCTCTTTGGTATGGAGGATGATGGCTGAAATATAAATATAAATATAACAAGTCCTATGGCGACATGGCACCCCAGAGAGAATTGAGTCAGACAACGGGACTCATTTCCGAAACAACCTTATAGACACTTGGGCCAAAGAACATGGTATTGAGTGGGTGTATCACATCCCCTATCATGCAGCAGCCTCTGGGAAAGTTGAACGATACAATGGACTGTTGAAGACTACACTGAAAGCAATGGGTGCTGGGACATTCAAAAATTGGGATACAAATTTGGCAAAGGCCACCTGGTTAGTCAATACTAGGGGATCTGCCAACCGAGCTGGACCTGCCCAATCAAACCTGTTACGCACTGTAGAAGGGGATAAAGTTCCTGTAGTGCACGTAAGAAACATGCTGGGTAAGACAGTCTGGGCTACTCCTGCCTCAGGAAAAGGCAAACCCATTCGTGGAATTGCTTTTGCTCAGGGACCTGGATGCACTTGGTGGGTAATGCAAAAGAATGGGGAGGTCCGGTGTGTACCTCAAGGGGATTTGATACTGGGTGAGAATAGCTCATGAGTTGAATTGTAGTATGTTAATTATTATATAATACTGTATGTCATCACTACCATGATTGCTATATATCATAGATGAAAATGGTGATTAATTACAAGGTATTGGAAAGAGTGTAACCTGAGCATGACATAAATGGTATGGAATAAGGGGTGGATATCTGTCCTGGTTCCAGTTAGGACAGAGTTAAGTAGCTCATAGTAGCTGGTAGGGTGCTATGTTTTGGATTAGGATGAGAAGAGCGCTGATAACATGCTGATGTTTTAATTGTTGCAGAGCAGTGTTTACACCAGGCCAAGGACTTTTCAGCTTCTTCCTCTGTCCTGCCAGCAGGCAGGCTAGGGGTGCAGCAGGAGCTGGGAGGGGACAGACCCAGGACAGCTGACCCAAACTGACCAAAGGGGTATTCCATACCATCTGACGTCATGCTAAACAATATATAGGGGTGGCTGGCCGGGGTGGGGGGCCGGCTGCTCGGGGATAGGCTGGGCATCGGTCAGCGGGTGGTGAGCAATTGCATTGTGCATCACTTGTTTCTTACACATTATTATTATTAATACTATTATCATTATCACTATTATTATTATTATTGTTATTATTATATTCCTGTCTTAATGAACTGTCTTTATCTCAACTCACCGGCTTCACTTTCCCGTTTCTCTCCCCCATCCCAGAGAGGGAGGGGGGAGGGTGAGCGAACGGCTGTGTGGTGTTTAGCTGCTGTCCGGGTTAAACCACAACAGCCTCCTCGCCCTGCCATCACTTCAGCCCCATCTCCCAGCCCCCCAGCAGCGTTAAGGATATATGAGCCACTTGCTGCTTCGAGTTACAGTTTATTTTCTCCAGGGGTGTAAAATGTGCAACAGGTATGTTTATAGGACTGCCGCTTTGTTAGCCAAGGGGAGTCGCAACCAAACAAGAGACTGAAACCAAGAAATCTAATAGCATCCTGCCCTACAGCCATTAGTGCAAGTCATGTAAAACATTGGTTCAACACAGGAAAACAATTAAAAAAAGACATTTCCAAGCCACAGGTACTTTCTCGAGCCGCTGGGGCGGTGCAGCTCCCGGAGGCCCGGTGGGGCAGGAGAGCAGTGCAGGGCAGAGGCAGTGGGGCCGGGGCTGCACAGGGAGGTGGTGTGTCCGCTGCAAGGAGGGCTTTCATCTTCTTCCTTGTTTTTGTCACTTGGGAAGAAAGTCACACGCGGACTAAGGAGGTGCAGGCTGTCAGAGGTGCCAAAAGGTGATGGCAGCCTCTAAAAACCCAACCTTGTGTGTGGCCTGCTGCAAAATGCAGCATTTTCCTAAAACAAAAAGGTCTCGTTACGTTTACTTGCTCCTTTTTCTTCAAGCTTTCCTCTGCAACCACACAGACTAAGCCTTTCAGCTTTTCTAAGCAAAGCATCTCCAGAAATTGCCTGCTCCTGTGACTGTAAAGCACTAATCCCCTCCCAAAAATGGTGTGAAAAAGCCAGGGACTGGGAGCAGGGCAGCAGCCCCACCAGTGTCAGTGGGATGATTCGCTTTGTTTTCAGGGGCTTCTGCAGGAAACTGGGCAGCTGCTGAACAGAAAAGCCTCCCGCTTCCCAAAGTACAGGCTTGTTCTTTCCTTTTTTTTTGTTTTTGTTTTTATTTTTTAATTTTTTGTTATTTAATTTCTCCTGCGCAACTGAAGGAAGAGGCTTTTGCATCACCCTCCACAGGGTTTCGAGGCCGGGGCAGGCAGCTGCCCATCCTGCCTGATGCTCCTTTTGCAGCAGCACCTGGCACCAGCTCGCTGTGCGAGCAGCGTTTCCCCAGCACCGTTCCCCCCACCGGGGTCTGGATGCTCCAGCAGATAACAGCAGCTGTTCAGGAGCAAGAGTGTAGCCATATGTTGCTGCTAACAAGCATTTACCAAAGCTGGTTTTCTTTCCGTGATTCCCATGTGCCTGATTAGCACACAGCTCCTCTGAGCAGTTTTCAGATTTTCACCCTCCCTGCAAATCTTTTTTTATTTTTTTTTTATTTTGACATTATAAGTAAACCAGAATATAAAATTGGGCTAAAAGCCACAAGGTTTGTAACAAAAATTAAAAACATATTGAAATAGCTAAAATGTAATTTAGTTGGTTTTCTTTTCTTCTTTCTTTTCTTTTCTTTTCTTTTCTTTTCTTTTCTTTTCTTTTCTTTTCTTTTCTTTTCTTTTCTTTTCTTTTCTTTTCTTTTCTTTTCTTTTCTTTTCTTTTCTTTTCTTTTCTTTTCTTTTCTTTTCTTTTCTTTTCTTTTCTTTTCTTTTCTTTTCTTTTCTTTTCTTTTCTTTTCTTTTCTTTTCTTTTCTTTTCTTTTTCTTTTCTTTCTTTTCCTTTCTTTTCCTTTCTTTTCCTTTCTTTTCCTTTCTTTTCCTTTCTTTTCTTTTCCTTTCTTTTCTTTTCCTTTCTTTTCTTTTCCTTTCTTTTCTTTTCCTTTCTTTTCTTTTCCTTTCTTTTCTTTTCCTTTCTTTCTTTCCTTTCTTTTCCTTTCTTTTCCTTTCTTTTCCTTTCTTTCCTTTCTTTTCTTTTCTTTTTCTTTTCTTTTCTTTTCTTTTCTTTTCTTTTCTTTCTTTCTTTCTTTCCTTTTCTTTCCTTTCCTTTCCTTTCCTTTCCTTTCCTTTCCTTTCCTTTCCTTTCCTTTCCTTTCCTTCCTTTCCTTTCCTTTCCTTTCCTTTCCTTTCTTTCTTTCCTTTCCTTTCCTTTCCTTTCCTTTCCTTTCCTTTCCTTTCCTTTCCTTTCCTTTCCTTCTCCTTTCCTTTCCTTTCCTTTCCTTTCCTTTCCTTTCCTTCCTTTCCTTTCCTTTCCTTTCCTTTCCTTTCCTTC